>NC_059173.1:53391020-53694429 GCF_019923935.1 Bubalus bubalis | reverse complement strand
TTGCTACTTACTTGGAAAAGCTGCCTTCAACCCTGACTGCTGAAAAGGAAATTTGAGGATAAGCAGAACTCAGTTAAATGCAAGGTTTTTCAAATTGGAGATTAAGTATTAAAAAAAAACAAACCCAGAACTTTTTGAGGCCTTGTTAATTTGTTGAAGTCTGTTGCTGAGTATGACGGTGAACTTTTCAACACCAGACATTGAATCCCTCCTGTCTTCCATCTCCTCCTTCTCCTCCTCCTCTTCCTTCCTTTCTCCCTCTTTTCAGTAGTTTTAATTGTGGGCAGGCCAGGAAAGAAGGGCAGGGAAATTAAGTACATAACGTAATGAAGTTGCAAACAGTTGGGCATGACTTTTAGCGACTGAATGACAACCTCAATGCAGTGATGTGGAGTGGACATGGACCCGTCAGAGGCTGGTCTCACAATATACTGCATATTTTTGAATTTCTAAGTACCCTTAGGTGCACTACAACAACTCAATCTATCTCCAGGCAGCCAGGAGGTAAATGGAAGAATCAGAGGCTAGGTCACAGGGAAAGTGCCTGGCTAAGGGAGAGCCCATGGAGCATTTCCAGCTGATCAAATGCTAAACTTCAGATAAGAGGTGAAGTGCAGCTGACCCATGGCAACAGGAGACCGGGTAAAACAATATTTGGAATCAGGGGAGCTGCAGAAACTCCATGCTTACGGATTACCCAGAAAGATTCTTTTCTGAGTCTATTTCAAAAGAGACATTTTGAATTATTTCTCCAGAAGGCATTTTGATTCATCAGAATCAGAGGATTCCCAAATGTGAGAAGGAGCATATTGGTGTCTTCCCAAAGGCCAGAACACTTTCCTGATGATTAGCAAGCCAGTTAACAATGTTTTGTACAAGCCAGTATAATATTTTGTACGAGTGAAATCCTTACTTTTTTAACGTAGGTAGCTCACTGGTTCCAATGTCGAGTTTCTTGTTATTTCCTATGTTTCTTTGTAGGTTACAAGCTCCCAATAACAGGGAGACAGGCCATCACCTAGTGCTCCTTGCACTGTTTTGTTCAATAGCACTCGAACATTCATCTCTTTCCTAACTCAAGCTTTATAACACCTCTGTCTCAGTGTGTCTGCTCCCCGGGGCACCCTACTTCCCATACATAGAGGATTCTGAAAGTCAGTTTATTACTCTTAGTAGAATCTATTTATAATCCCTCAGGGCTGACAGAGATGTTGAGATACTGTTAGAACAATATTGAGGTATACATCTTGCTCCTCTATTGTCAAGTTTTTGGTACAGGTCAATCATTTGCTCAACTGCACACTGATGGCCTTTGGTATCAATCATAGGTCAATTAGCTGGTTTTGGCCACTTCAGCATTTCTAGCACTGTACGTGATGTTGGTTACTATTCCCTCAGCTCCTAGGGGAGGATGTGTTCTGGAATCTGAAACTACAAGGTGTTTCAAAACTCTCTCTTATCTCACCTGTGACTGCATTAAAAAAAAAAAAAAAGTTTGTTTTATTTCAGATGACGTCACTGTGACCCAAGGCTCAAACTTCTGTCTTTTTTCTTTCATTTTTGACTGTCATTTATTTCTCAGGTCTTCTTGCTTAAAATGCTAAGAAATCCCCAAATGTCTTGATATTTCTAATTTTGCGCACATTTCTAAAGCAGTGGGCTCCCACTTTTTCTTTTAATGAAACTTCAATGTTACTTTAAAAAAATTTTTAATTGGAGGATAATTGTTTTACAGTGTTGAGTTGATTTCTGCCATACAATATGATTCAGCCATAAGTATACATGGGCTTCCCAGGTGGCTCAGACAGTAAAGAATCTACCTGAATTGCAGGAGACCTGGGTTTGATCCCTGGATTGGGAAGATCCCCTGGAGAAGGAGATGGCTACCCACTCCAGTATTCTTGCCTAGAGAATCCCATGGACAGAAGAGCCTGGTGGGCTACAGTCCATGGGGTTGCAAAGAGTCAAACATGACTGAGCAACTAGCTCTTATTGTCACTTATCTCCCCTCTGCTTTTGTCATTATACGAATAACTCCATAGCCAAGTCATTAAAAAAACATTTATTTATTTGTCTGCACCAGGTCTTAGTTGAGCAGTTCCCTGGTCAGGGATGGAAACTGGGCCCCCCGCATTGGGAGCACAGAGTCTTAGTTTCTGGACCCCCTGGGAAGTCCCTGGGCTCCCACTTTTGTTCCAACTCTTATCAGTTTTGAGATCCTCAGATTCCTCCTGAAAGAATCCTTGTCTCAGTAAACAGGGAAGAGAATTCTAGCAGATGAGCCTTGATTGGGCTGAAATCTCCTGCTTCCATAGAATATGCTTCTGATGTACTAAAACTTTGGAGTGCGAGAGAGAGATTGACATTTGGTTTCCTTTACCATGAAAGTGTAGGCTTCTCCAGTAGCTCAGACAGTAAAGCATCCGCCTGCAATGTAGGGGACCTAGGTTCGATGCCTGGGTGGGGAAGATCCCCTGGAGAAGGAAATGACAACCCACTCCAGTATCCTTGCCTGCAAAATTCCATGGACAGAGGAACCTGGCAGGCTACAGTCTATGGGGTCGCAAAGAGTCAGACATGACTGAGTGACTAATACACACACACACACGCACACACACACCAAGAGAGTGTAGGAGGCACAAGGGCTGCCTGAATGTGGGCTGCTATGACTTTCTCTGTGATCAGATATGCTTTGTTGAGCAGAACAGAAGGCTCTGACCCATCACCTACTTCCTTCTTGGCTTTGAAAATCACAAGGAAGGCTGAGTTAAGCTAAAATGTGCTCCACTTTGTTGGTTAGAATTCAGTTATACTGGGTGAGACATAAACCAGTTTCAATAACAGACAGACAATAAGATTCATCAGAAACCACACAAGGTCAGAAACAGAGAGTCTAGTTACCCATCAGAGATGACACCCTATAACTGCACAAAAACTTGTACATAGGTGTTCATAGCAGCATTATTGATAATAGTCCCAAAGTGGAAATGACCCAAAATATATCTGTCAGCTGAGGACAGGATAAGGAAAATGTGGTCATCCACACAACAAATATTATACAGAAATAAAAAGGAATGAGGGACCAATGCATGCTAGAATGTAGATGAGCCTTGGACAGGTTATGCTACACGAAAGAAGGCAGACACAAGGGTCACCATTGTCTGATTCCATTTACATGAAATGTCCAGAACAGGCAGACCCTGAGAGACAGAAGACCAGTGGTTGCTTAGGGTCAGGGATTGGGGCAAATGAGGAGTGACTGCTCATGGGTTGGAGGTTTCTTTTAAGAAAATGTTCTTGAATTAAGTTATAGTGATGTTTCTATAACCATGTTGTTTCTATAACCATATCCTTAAAAACGTGTATTTCTTTAAATCAAATGGATTACATCTCAACAAAATTGTTTTTATTTTTAAAGACACTAACAGACCATTTGGAAGGAATCAGTGAAAATACAGTGTTGGCAGCAGACACTTAGATCTGTGCGACAACCGGGAAGCCGCATGTGAGCTGCGTTTCCTTCCTGGCAACATCCCCCGCCTACCACCCCTAGACTTCTCTTCCTCACATCCTGTGTTTCTTACATCAGAACTATTACTCAGAACTCTCACTGATTCCCCATTGCCTAAAATATTCTTGGTCTCAAACCTATGTGTCCCGCATGAATCTTTTGTTCTTGATTGCATGGTCTCCTCACCTTCTGCCAAACCCTCCCCAGTATTCCTGTTGGCTCACACCATTCTAACAGCTTGGAATATCACCTTACTAGCCTTCACTTTTTCTCTTCCTCAAAGATAACCTAGTACAAACCCCACCATCTTCATTGAGCACCCAAATCAGCACAAGCGTTCCTTTCTCCGACTCCCCTCTCTTCATTGTCTGCCTCTTTTACTTTTCACAGTACACACACTGCCTGTGCAAAAATGAGTGTCGTATTTTCTTGTATATATCCTCTTCTCCCCTTCCCTGCTACTGGGACGAATGGGCTTGGGTTTTGAAGGATACCTGATTCCCTTCCCAACTCATCACACAATCAAATGATAATCTCTAATATGTTAAAGAGCTCGGGATGACAAAAGATGAAATGGCCTTTATCCTTTTGGCTGTGCTGTGTGGTATGTGGGATCTTAGTTCCCCGACCAGGGATCGAACCTACACGCTGGAAGTGTAGTGTCTTAACCACTGGACCACCAGGAAAGTCCCAATATGGTCTTTAAAAAATATTGTTTCCCTGTCACTTTGCTGTACACTTGAATATAGCATTATAAATTAGCTGTATTTCAATTAATTATTTTCCTGTTGCTGAAAGAAATACATTTAAGACTAGAGCATTTGGGATATAAAAGTATAGAAGAAAGTAAAAATTTGTCCTTAATTTGCCTGCCTTTCCAAAAGCAGCAGGATAATTAGTATTTTCTTATATTAACATTGTGTACACACACATAAAACCACATATTACTTTTATTTTATTTATTTATTTTAGTAATTTTAAAACTCAGATGCGGAGATGAGCAGAAAGGCAATTTTTTAATGATTGAATCCAACCTTCTCTGTCAACTTTGGCTTTTGCTGATGGAGGAAAAACATTGTCTTTTGGTTAAATATTCACTTAGATTTACGGATCTCCTCGTCCTTTTCTCCTGCTCTTTGCCCATCCTTCCAGTTTCTGCACTTGGCTGACTGGTGAAAGGATGGTCTTTACAAAACCAAAGGATGGTCTCCCTGCTCCACGCCCCCGCCCCAAGTCTCCCAGTTTAAGACCTTCAGTAGCTCTCACTGGCCACCAGAAAAAGTTGTAAATCCTTAGCAAGCCTCGTAGGACCTTCATAGTCTAGCTCCAGTCTCCCTTGAATCTTACCTCTTGCTGCTTTTTCTAATGCATTTTGCCGCTAGACCCCAGGATACTTACTTTTGCCTGGACATAACAAATGCTTTCAAACCTTTGGTTCGCTCTGCTTCCTCTGCATAGCACACCCTTTGCAGCCTTCATCACCAAGCGAATATCCTTTGCAATACCCAATTTAAATGTGCCTTCTCTGCATAATCTTGCTTGACTCATTCATGCTGAACTAATCTTTCCTTTAATATACTCTCTTAGCACTGTGTACCTGTACCTCTATTACTGCATTTATTATACTGCATCAGAACTTGTTAGTCTGTTCTTTCCTCTGAAATGTGAACTTACTCAGATTTACTTTTATTCTTTTTTTTCTTTTTTGCCTTCCAAAGTGGAGTATTATTCCCAGAACGCTGAAGGTGCTAAATAATGGTTGACAATAAAATGAAATAGTATTTCTTTAAGCGTTTGTATTAATTGATTTAAAATTAACAGAATAGGTAAAAAATACAAGAAATAGTGTGGGATGCCAGGGTGAGGACATGAAGGCTATGTTGCTTGATAGGGGGTTATTTACAAGCTGGTAATGAAAAAATAACTGTCCTTTTATGATTCCTCACTGAACCTGGACTGAGAAGCTCACCAAATCTCCACATAGATGTGACTGACAAGGGACTGTTAGCACATACTCTAGAGAACTAACTCTAAAGCAAGAACATGGCATTCCAAATAGTTACACACATTTATCTTAAAATAAAAAAATGTACCAGTGTCCATTGACAGATGAAAAAGATGAACAAAGCTTGGTATATGCATGCAGTGAAATATTGCTGCTGCTGCTAAGTCACTTCAGTCGTGTCCGACTCTGTGCGACCCCATAGACGGCAGTCCACCAGGCTCCACCATCCCTGGGATTCTCCAGGCAAGAACACTGGAGTGGGTTGCCATTTCCTTCTCCGGTGCATGAAAGTGAAAAGTGAAAGTGAAGTCGCTCAGTCATGTCCGACTCTTAGCTACCCCATGGACTGCAGCCTAACAGGCCCCTCCGTCCATGGGATTTTCCAGGCAAGAGCACTGGAGTGAAATATTACTTAGCTTTAATTTGGAAAAAACTGTCACAAGCTACAATACGGATAAACCTTGAGGACACTATGCTAAGTGAAATAAGACTCACAAAAAAGACAATCACCGTATGATTCCATTTCGATGAGTTACCTAGAGAAGTCAGACCCATAGAGACTGTAGAATGGTGGTTGCCAAGGACCAGGGGGTAAAGGAAAACGGAAGTTATTGTTTAACAGTTTACAGAGCTTTGGTTCTGGAGATGGACAGTGGAGATGGTTGTATAAGCATGCAAATGTACTTTAATCCACTGAACTGTACACTAAACACGGGCTAAAATGGTAAATTTTATGTATTGTTTTACCATAATTAAAAATTTAAAAAGATTAGAAAATGTAAGAGGATATATGATCTATTGTTTTGTGTACTATAGGGGAGAATTCTAGATTTTAGTAAAACCTAAAGCTGACAGAATTTAGGGACCCTTTTTATAGAAAAAGAATGACGAATAAAAAACAAGGTGGAAAAGCAAGTATTAGAATGAGGATATGAAGGGGTTGTATAAGGGAGGGTTCCTAAGCTTAAACTCCTTAGCTTCTATGAGGATCTGCTTCTGTTGATCATAAAAGTTCTGCATGTTTTCTGACTGTCCTGTGTGCCTTGACCACATGCCAGCTGGGCTGCGCTGAGGAAGGCTTTACTGTGGGTTGTACAATGTGGCCTGGAGGATCCCCCACCTTTACTGGGCTCATTCATGGCTAGATATGGACGAGACTCAAGTTGATACAATAATCAGCTTCCTCTTCATTTTCCTGAGACAAGTCATGGAGCCTTCAGTCCAGTGTAGACCTATTTTATTTCTGTATCCCGGTGCACTAAGACTTCAGTAAGAATGGCTGGGCTACTCTACGTGTGTGCGATTAGTGCTTTTCTACACGTTCCTTTGGGTGTTCTTCCCTAGCAAGGTGGGTGTTTTGTCTGCTTGTTTTCCGCCATGCCACAGGGCTTGCAGGATCTTAGTTCTTGGACCAGGGAGGGAACCCTGGCCCTTGCAGTGGAGGCACTGAGTCCGAACCACTGGACCATCAGGGGGTTCCCATGGTCAGTGTGTTTAAAGTTGGTCTTGTGGCTCTGGAATAGGGACAATAAATGCAAACGTAAAAACCAAGCATTGTCTTTTAGTTTTTCAGTTAATGCCTTCTTGGGAGAAAAAGCAACACCGAGTGGGTGTGGAGTATTTAACAGGCTCCCTCTGGAAGCAGGGGTCTTGTCCTGTGCACCTTTGGGGGCTGCAGCTACCCTGCCCAACGTGGCCCACCCTCTTCTCTGGAGTCCCCAGCCTGCCTGGTGACCACACCCATCAGTGCCTTAGGAGTCAGCTGCCTTCCAAATCTGCTGGGTTCTCTTTCAGTTGCAAAGAGTTCCCTGGAAAATGACAAAATCAAAAATGCAGAAGGAGAATTCCTCTGGGAGAGTTTCTGGGGAAAAAATGAAACCCCTTTTCCTTACAAAGTCTGAACTGTGGAACTCTCCCCTGCCTCTGACTCATGTTTAATTGTAGCTTAATGGCTGTTCTTCAAAAATATTGTTCTCTTACACTTATTTTTAGGTTCTGTTTAAACCACGAGACATAAATAATGAGAAATAATTATTTTGAAATAATAAGAAAGGTCATGATGTAATTTTTATATTTAATTCAAAGAACATGGCAAGAAATGAAATAGATTGGAGAAATGAAATGAATTGAGTTAAAGCGGTATTTCAAAACTCAGATTTTCTAAATTATCCTTGGTCTCAGCTACTCTGGGTTGTAGATGAATAAATCCCTCAACTAATGAATGATAAGGCTAGAAGTCTGGGCTCTTGAAAAGAAACAACTGTTTTATCTAATTATAGGAACAATGCTTATACATTAGGAAAACGTTTCTGTCTACAGAAAAAAATGAAAAAAAGAATTCTAAAGAAAAATGCCCTATAATTTTACATTTCAGATATAATCTCCATAGACTTTTGGGTTAATGTTTCAGTGTATTTTCCTTTAGAGTGTAATATAGACAATAATTTTTTTCTAAAAATGTGCAATTTGGAGATTTAGAGAATATGCTAAGTAGACTCTGCATTTAAGAATCTAACATTCAGAGTTGTGAATATTTTTAGCAATCCATGACATGTAGAAACACAATTTTGCTGACAGGTTGGTGAGTAGGAATGAGTCCACTGGCTGGTGAGTCACAAAGTGGCTGCCAGGTGCCCCATCTCAATTTGGCTTTGCTGTTCTCTGCAGGAGAAGGGCACCTAATTGTCTAGTTAGTTGCTTCAGTCATGTCCAACTCTCTGTGACCCTATGGACTCTAGCTCAGCAGGCTTCTCTGTCCATGGGATTCTCCAGGCAAGAATACTAGAGTGGGTTGCCATGCCCTCCTCCAGGGGATCTTCCCGACCCAGGGATTGAGCCTGTGTCTCCTTCGTCTCCTGCATTGGCAGGGGGGTTCTTTACCCCTAGCGCCACCTGGGAAGTCCAACATTGCTTAGTACCTCCCAGTACACACTCTCCCCTTCTTCCTTGGTTAGCTGTTTTGTTGTCCAACTAAAAGAAGACAGTACTGATTTCCTTTGTAAATATGTGACTCAGTTTTGGCCAATGAAATGTAAACAGAAGTATACACAACTCCTGAGAAGTATTGTTTTTCCATCTCTCCTGAGTGGAATACAATTGCTAGGGCTGGAACTCGGCAGCCACCTTGAACCCTCCTTAGGCGCCTCAATTTACAGAAAGCTGACTAAGAAAGTATGCTGGTCACTGCATTTTGTGGAGCCACTGTACTGGGGCTGCCCACCCCTAGATGTCTTTTCTATGAAAAAGAAATACATTTCTGTCTTAAGCCAATGTAAAAAAAAAGTGTGTATTTGTTGTTGTTGTTGTTGTTGTTTGTTTTTGCAGTCAGCTAAACTTAATTATAATGGACACAGGCTTGTTTACTATCATTTACCTAGTGTGGTAATATATGGGAATATGAAGAAGTGACCTCATTGTGGAGAACAGAGCCAGGAGGCATTCTGGTCTTGGTGTATTGTCTATTCTTGTCTGTTCCTGCCTTATGTTGTCTCCTGAGACCCAGGGCCTGCAAACATAGCTCATAAAAAATGGGCCTTGCTCTGTGTTTCTGTGGTGAGATGGGCTTGGAGTGGGGTAAGGAGTCCCTCCAGCCTCACGTGAAGGCCAGGACTAGCCAGGGAGGAGTAGAGGACAAGAGCAGCCAGAGGCAAAGGCATCCTCCACAGAGGGGGGGATTTACGCAATTATTCTTTAGGAATGTGCAGGGACACCCAGGATTCTCTGAGACCCTTTCAGAGAGTCTGTGAGGTCAAAACTATTGTCACAATACTACTAATATGTAGTAGTAGTAGGGCTTCCCCGGTGGCTCAGCAGTAAGGAATCTGCTGCAGGAGACATGGGTTCGATCTCTGGGTCGGGAAAATCCCCTGGAGGAGAGTATGACAACCCACTCTGGTATTCTTGCTTGGAAAATTCCATGGACAGACGAGCCTGGCGGGCTGAAGTCCATGGGGTCATGTAACAGAGTCACACACAACTGACATGACTTAGCATGCACTGATACGTTGTATACATTTTCTAAAATCTCTGAGAACTGCTGTTCTAGGATTGCCCTAAGGAGAGCTTGTCTCAGCTTGAGTCAGCCACACTGACTCCCATCTGTGTACTTTTATGGTAGCCCTAGCAAACAAGTACAGTGGCTTTTTCTGACACCCTGGAGAGGGCTGCAGGTGTGAGGAAGGAGGCAGCTCTGCTCATCACAGAGCCTCTGTCCACCCTTTCAGTCAGTTCAGTTCAGTTCAGTCGCTCAGTCATGTCAGACTCTTTGCGACCCCATGAATCGCAGCACGCCAGGCCTCCCTGTCCATCGCCAACTCCCCGAGTTCACCCAAACTCACGTCCATCGAGTCGGTGATGCCATCCAGCCATCTCATCCTCTGTCGTCCCCTTCTCCTCCTGCCCCCAATCCCTCCCAGCATCAGAGTCTTTTCCAACGAGTCAACTCTTTGCATGAGGTGGCCAAAGTATTGGAGTTTCAGCTTCAACAGTCCTTCCAAAGAACACCCAGGATTGATCTCCTTTAGGATGGACTGGTTGTATCTCCTTGCAGTCCAAGGGACTCACAAGAGTCTTCTCCAACACCACAGTTCAAAAGTATCAATTCTTCTGCGCTCAGCTTTCTTCATAGTCCAAGTCTCACATCCATACGTGACTGCTGGAAAAACCATAGCCTTGACTAGATGGACCTTTTTTGGCAAGTAATGTCTCTGCTTTTGAATATGCTGTCTAGGTTGGTCATAACTTTCCTTCCAAGGAGTAAGCATCTTTTTATTTCATGGCTGCAATCACCATCTGCAGTGATTTTGGAGCCCCAAAATTTCTCTCACTGTTTCCCCATCTATTTTCCATGAAGTGATGGGACCAGATGCCATCATCTTAGTTTTCTGAATGCTGAACTTTAAGCCAACTTTTTCACTCTCCACTTTCACTTTGATCAAGAGGTTTTTTAGTTCCTCTTTACTTTCTGCCATAAAGGTGGTGTCATCTAATATCTGAGGTTATTGATATTTCTCCTGGCAATCTTGATTCCAGCTTGTGCTTCTTCCAGCCCAGCGTTTCTCATGATGTACTCTGCATATAAGTTAAATAAGCAGGCTGACAATGTACAGCCTTGACATACTCCTTTTCCTATTTGGAACCAGTCTGTTGTTCCATGTCCAGTTCTAACTGTTGCTTCCTAGCCTGCATATAGGTTTCTTAAGAGGCAGGTCAGGTGGTCTGGTATTCCCATCTCTTTCAGAATTTTCCACACCTTTAGGGCTCCTTTATTTCACCCCTCCTGATGGCTGCGACTTCCTCATTTGAAAAATTTAAGCTGTCAGTTCTCCAGAGTTTGAAAAAAGTTCTAAAAAATTAAATGGACAGAACTTAAAGGAGTTATTTTGCTGTGTGTTGTGCTCAGTCGCTCAGTAGTGTCCAAATGTTTGCAGTCCCATGGAACGTAGCCTGACAGGCTGCTCTGTCCATGGGATCTTCCAGGCAAGAATACTGGAGTGGGTTGTCATACCCTACTCCAGGGAAAGGAGTTATTTTATGTGAGAATAAATAGGGCTCTAAGAGGAACTCTCCACCTCCCTCAGTTTACAGATAAAGTACTGTAACTGTCCCAGACTGGCCTGTGGTAACTGACCAGAGCATCGCTTCCCAGTGAAGAGGCAGAATAGGAGCTCTGCTGTTGAGCGCCTCACACCAATCTGTTTTCAAGTCCTCCAGGCCCCCAAGGATGGATTTGAAGTGTGTCTGGGGTAGAAGAAGCCAGAATCCTGGGCATACTTTTTTCTGTCCATCCCTGTTGTTCCCCCTCTCTTCCCACAGTTCCTCCCGACTGGAATAAGCGAGGATGGGGAAGATGGACAGGATGGAATGTCTCATCCTTCCCAGGAGGGCAGGGAGCCCCAGGGCTGAATCAGTGTCATCAACACTCGTAGTTTGCCTGGGATTCAGGAGTTCGCTCCTAAAACTGGGACAGTCTTGGGCAAGCTGGGATTGAGGGAGTTAACCTGGCTTTAGCTCTCTCAGGCCCACGGGCTTTCTTTCATTTAACACACACTGAGAGGAACCCAGTGATGTGTCGAATTGAACTTGGGTTTGTGGTTTTCTGAAGATATTGCAGAAATCTTTTTAGCTTTGTTGTTCTCAGGCAGGGGAATTCCCATCTCCCTAAGTGGCATTTGGAGAAGATTGGTAGCATTTTTTTAAATTGCACCCCTATCTGCAGCATGCTGTTGGAATTTAGTGAGGTAGGGAAATACCCGTGCTAGTCCCCACGATGAATCATCGTCTCACATAAAAGGCAAGCGATGACCCATGATTGCCAGAGCAGGATTGCCTAGACTTGTATTTCAAGCTCGGAGTGTTGCTAAAGAGGCTGAATCCCTTTTCCCTCTAGCTCTGGGGCTTTAAGTCTCAGTAATGTTCCCTGGGATTAGGAGACTTCTGGAGCTTATACTTTAAAGAAGGAAATTACATGTAGAGGTAGACTATTTGCAAAACATTACCTCCTTACAAAACAAAGTCCTTGTGATCAGTGAAAAGGGATCTGGAGCATGAACTGGACATCTCCCAGAGGACAAAAGTCTAGGACAGGAACAACGTAAACTACTAGAAAGTAAGGAGGAAGCAGAATGAATCTCTTAGCCATTGGGGTCAAGGGTCATAACTAACTCCTCCATGAGGAGGGACTCGAGATTGAGCCCAGAAACTTCCCTGTAATGCTTACAGATCATTGTATAACTATGTACACAGTGTTCATTATAGGGCAAATCCATTTGTCATTCTCATAAAATTCCAACTTAGGGAAAACATTCCCATATTGTAATATAAAGCTGCTTGGACAGGGCAAGCTTAGCATCAAGATTTTGAAGGTTACCAGTGCAGAGAAAGGGCTTCCCTGGTGGCTCAGTAGGTAAAGAATCTGCCTGCAATGCAGGAGACTCGGGTTTGATTCCTGGATTAGGAAGATCCCCTGGAGTAGGGCACTGCAACCCACTTCAGTATTCTTGCCTGGAGAATTCTAATGGACAGAGGAGCCTGGCAGGCTACAGTCCATGGGGTCACACACAGTCAGACATGACTGAGTGGCTGAGCACACAGTGGGGACAGGGAAGAGGAAAGGAGAAAAATAGGGGTAGGGGTTAAGAGGTGCAGACTATTATGTATAAAATAGATTAGCTGAGAGGATATATTGTACAGCACAGGGGATATAGCCAATATTTTATAATAACTACATATAGAATATAAACTTTACAAATTGTGAATCACTATGTTATATGCCTGAAACTTAATAAATATTGTACATCAACTACACCTCAATTTAAAACATTTATGGTTTTTCCAGTGGTCATGTATGGATGTGAGAGTTGGACTATAAACAAAGCTGAACACCGAAGAATTGATGCTTTTGAACTGTGGTGTTGGAGAAGACTCTTGAGAGTCCCTTGGACTGCAAGGAGATCCAACCAGTCCATTCTGAAGGAGATCAGTCCTGGGTGTACATTGGAAGGACTGATGCTAAAGCTGAAACTCCAATAACTTTGGCCACCTCGTGCGAAGAGTTGACTCATTGGAAAAGACTCTGATGCTGGGAGGGATTGGGGGCAGGAAGAGAAGGGGACGACAGAGGATGAGATGGCTGGATGGCATCACCGACTCAATGGACTTGAGTTTAAGTGAACTCTGGGAGTTCGTGATGGACAGGGAGGCCTGGCGTGGTGTGATTCATGGGGTTGCAAAGAGTCGGACATGACTGAGCGACTGAACTGAAAACATTTTAAAAAAGGATTCTGAAGCTCAGAGTGGCAAAAATAGGTAAGAATCACCCCTGTTGGAATGGTGTCCTCTTGAGGGATTTATTTTTCCCTGCTTGGGGTGCTCTGTAGTATAGAAATAGAAGAGCCCCTGCAACTAATCCAGCTCAAAATAATTTCCAGTTTACACTGAGGCTGTTTTTGGTTTGTCATGTGATTATTATAATACTGACTTGATAATCTTTTTGGAATATTTTTATCCATGAACTCTCTAATATTTATTGAACACCTGCTGCAACCCCCTTCTAGCCTGTTTTCTTTTACTACAGAGGCAGGAAAGCTAGAAATGTTTCCCAGACTCACTTGTGACTGGGATTTTGGGTTCCACCAAGCACGACCACATGGCTGGTTTTCCTCGGGCAGCTGGGTTATGTCTACTGTCCTGGCATAATTATTAATTCACTCTCATGGGTCTCACGGGGACTTGAGAAGGGTGACTCTGTCCCTGGGCAGAAGCATCAACTTTTCCAGGGCAGTGGTGGCAGTTTCTGATGTGTTGTAGGTGTTGAGTGACCGCAGTGGGGCAGGGCTTTTTCTGCTGCGTCAGCCCTGTCGACTGGTTGGACGTTTCCCCAGGTGCTCTCTTTCTGCCTCTTAGCATCTAAACCCATTTTCCTGGGAAAATGTCCAAATGTTCCCCAACAGTCTTGGACAAATGCCTGGTCTTCTTGGGAATTCTGTCCGATTCCTACTAGATTTTATCTATATCGTAAAATCCAATATGCACAAATTTCCACTTCTTTTTATCTTTGAAATTGGGATGCTTCTTACAATCAATGACATATTATAGTCATAATGTAATTAGTTGAGTTATATCTTAGTGTTTTACATAATAATTACATGCCTTACAAATAGTAGCATCTTACTTAACTTGAAGGAAAAACTCTAGCAACCATATCATCTCTTTTGGTCTGCTTGGGCTGCTGTAACAAGACACCATAAACTGGGCAGCCTAAATAACAGCTCATTTCTCACAGTTCTGGAGGCTGGAAATCCAAGATCAAAATTTAGGTGATTTGGTTTCTGGTGAAAAAGTTCTTCCTGGCTTGCAGACAACTGCCATCTAGCTGTGCTCTCATTTGACCTATCTTCATGTGTGTGTCCAAAGAGAGAGAGACAGAGACAGAGAAAAAGGGAGAGAGATGGAGAGGGGAGAGGAGAGAGGATGAGAGGTTGCACTTGCACAGGGTAGTAGAGCAGTTCTGTGTTCTCTGGTGTCTCTTTTCACAAAGGACACGAATCCTGTGGAATCAGGACCCCACCCCTAAGACCTTATTTACCCTTAGTCACTTCTTTAGAGGCCTCATCTCCAAATGCAGCCATGCTTGTGGGTTAGGACTTCAACACATGAATTTTGAGGAAACACAAACACTGAGCCCATTTGTTGTTCAGTCACTCAGTTATGTTTGACTCTTTGCAACCCCATGGACTGCAGCATGCCAGGATTCCCTGTCCATCATCAACTCCCAAAACTTGCTCAAACTCATGTCCATTGAGTCGATGCCATCCAACCATCTCATCTTCTGTCATCTTCTTCTCCTCCTACCTTCAATCTTTCCTAGCATAAAGGTCTTTTCTAATGACTTGGCTCTTCGCATCAGGTGGCCAAAGTATTGGAGATTTCAGCTTCAGCATCAGTTCTTCTATTGAATATTCAGGGTTGATTTCCTTTAGGGTTGAATAGTTTGATCTTCTTGCAGTCCAAGAGGCTCTCAAGAGTCTTTTCCAACACCACATTTCAAAAGCATCAATTCTTTGGCACTCAGTTTTCTTTATGGTTTAACTCTCACATCCATACATGACTACTGGAAGAACCATAGCTTTGACTAGGTGGACTTTTTTGGGAAAGTAATGTTTCTGCGTTTTAATATGCTGTCTAGGTTGGTCATAGCTTTTCTTCCAAGGAGCAAGTGTCTTTTAATTTCATGGCTGCAGTCACCATTTGCAGTGATTTTGGAGCCCCCCAAAATAAAATCTGCCACTGTTTCCACTGTTTCCCCATCTATTTGCCATGAAGTGATGGGACTGGATGACATGATCGTAGTTTTTTGAATGTTGAGTTTTAAGCCAACTTTTCCACTCTTCTCTTTCACTTTCATCAAGAGGCTCTTTAGTTCCTCTTCACTTTCTGCCTTAAGGGTGGTGTCATCTGCATATTTGAGGTTGTTGATATTTCTCCCAGCAATCTTGATTCCAGCTTATGCTTCACCCAGCCTGGCATTTTCCATGATGTACTCTGCATGTAAGTTAAATAAGCAGGGTGACAATATACAGCCTGGACGTACTCCTTTCCCAATTTTGAACCCGTCTATTGTTCCATGTCTGGTTCTAACTGTTGCTTCCTGACCTGCATACAGGTTTCTCAGGAGGCAGGTGAGATTGTCTGGTAGTCCCATCTCTTGAAGAATTTTCCACAGTTTGTTGTGATCCACACAGTCAAGGGCTTTAGTGTAGTCAATGAAGCAGAAGTAGATGTTTTTCTGGAACTCTCTTGCTTTTCCTATGATCTAATGAATGTTAACAATTTGATCTCTGGTTCCTCTGCCTTGTCTAAATCCAGCTTGAACATTTGGAAGTTCTCAGTTCACATACTGTTGAAGCCTAGCTTGGAGAATTTTCAGCATTACTTTGCTAGCATGTGAAATGAGTGTAATTTTGTGGTAGTTTGAACATTCTTTGACTCCGCCTTTCTTTGGGATTGGAATGAAAACTGGTCTTTTCCAGTCCTGTGGCCACTGCTGAGTTTCCCAAATTTGCTGGCATATGGAATGCAGCACTTTCACAGGATCATCTTTTAGAATTTGAAATGGCTCAGCTGGAATTCCATCACCTCCACTAGCTTTGTTCATGGTGATGCTTCCTAAGGCCTATGGGATTGACTTCACATTCCAGGATGTCTGGCTCTAGGTTAGTGATCACACCATCATGGTTATCTGAGTCATTAAGATCCTTTTGGTATGCTTAAATCAGGTAGAGTAGATTGTATTGTTTGTAACTGAGCATCCTGAACAATATAGAATGCAAATAAAGAAGGAACCTAGATAAGATGGCTGGAATTAATGTAATTAAGTCCTTGGTCATTTTTTTTCCTTTTAAAATTTCTACCTGGTTTTAAAAAAGGTTGTGTGAATCATGGATTTCTAGCAGAGAATAAGGGGTATTTTGCAATGCCTGATAATTTCTTAAAAACTTGTATATCCTATCCCCTTCCAGAGTGGCCTAAGCTTTTCTCTGTCACTTACCTTCCTCACTTTTATTATACTTGAATTTCTCCCCATTGCTCCCCTTTTTACATCATAAAAGAAACTCTTAGAAGACCTATTTGTTAAGTAGCATTGTTGGCTTTTAAAAAATTTGTTTTTCCACAGTGTGGTCCAGGACCAAGCAGATATGTGTAAATCAAGTCATTCTGGAATATCCTTATCATCACCACCCTTATCATCATCAATGTTGTCACCAAAAGTACATAAGTGTGCATGTGACTATTGTAGTTAGTCTGTCAGCAATCCTTACTGTTCCTTTTCTTGACATGTCTCTTGAATTTGATTCTATCTAGACTGGTGCTATCCTGGCTGGGAACTCGAGGTCTCTCGCCTGGATAACTGCAACACTCTCCCTGCATTTAGCTTTGTGCTTGCCTTTCCAGTCAACTCTCCTTACAGTAATCATAGTCTCTCGGGTATCTTAGGAGTCTTGGGTCTTGGAAGTTGTGGCTGAGCAAAGCAGGGACTGAGGTGCTTTGGGGAAGAAGTATTAGACATTTTCCTTACCTAGGCATTCATTTATATTTATTGTTTTACTCAAGGGCTGGACAAATTCTCACAAGAAACCAAACCAAACCAAAACTGAACCTTGTCCAGCCTTGTCAGGAGGTTTGGACATAAACCTGATTGTAGGAAAGGTACTGGGCACACACTGATACACACACACACTCATATGCACACACCGAATTAGAGTTCCTGATAGGAAATCCGGTACAGTGAGCCGTCCTGAGGTCAAGGACTAAGCATTTAATTTGGATAACAGCTCCACCTGCAAGCTTTACCTGGTGACATGTATGAGTTCCTGGGGGAAAGAACGGAGTGTATTATTTAGGGTAAAACTGAGAAGGAAATGGCAACCCACTCCAGTGTTCTTGCCTGGAGAATCCCAGGGGCGGCGGTGCCTGGCAGGCTGCCATCTATGGGGTCGCACAGAGTCGGACACGGCTGAAGCGACTTAGCTGCAGACCATTGTAATAAAGAGGTTCACAACAAACAAGTGGATTAAGAGAAGATAGAAGTTTATCTCTTTGTTAGCCACAGTCCAAGGTGAGCTCTGCTCTGTAAATTCATGCAGGGATTCAGGTACCCCCGTTTTCTCTTTTCTCTCCTAAATCCTGAATTCCAATTACATGATTGGAGCTGAGTCACAATTAGTCAATATTCTAACTGGAGGGCAGTTGAGACTGAGTGGAGGGACTACATTATAATATTCTAAGGCCTGGACCTGAAAGTGGCATATATCATTTATGCCCAAATTCCACTGGTGAGAAGTCATGTGGCTTCATCTACCTGTAAGGAGGGCTGGGAAATAGCTAGGGGGCTATATATATGCACGTATAACTCTGTTATTTTGGCAGATGGAGAGGATGGGCTTTGGGGGATAACTCTGATACACTGGGTATATAAGAATTAGTAGGATTATAATGTCTTGGCATCTGGGTGGTTTTGCCATTGGACAACCTTGCATTGAACTTTCTCTCTCTTTGGAGGGGACCTCCTGGTTCTAGTGTCCAGGACCGAGGTGGTTGTGGTTACAGCAGGTCTCTTTTCATGGTCCTAGAATCTTCCCTTGAAGAATATGTGTGGGCTCCTTCACCGTCAGTCATGGTGGTAGTAAGTTGCCACCAGGATTGATTGAAAAACTCATGTAAACAACCCTGGAGGGTGTTTGGAAATATATAGTGCCGGGGACCAGCCCCGGCTGATCCAGGGTATTCGAAGGAGAGACGGCGTAGGCGAGGATCAGGAAACAACTGCTTAATTGAATGTTAATTAAGGATATAAAGAGTAATAGAATGAGGATAGCTCAGTAGGAAAATTCAGTGGAGAAAAGAGGCTGAGTAGCTTGGTTTACGTGGGAGACCAATAAAACTTCAAGACAAGAAGTTTGCACCACTTACGTAGGCCGCAGGCGTCCTTCCGTTCTCCCGAAGGAGAGGAGACACTGAGGCCTCCCCGGTCGGATCTTAGAAGCCCAGGCATAATTAGCAAGCATGGCGGGTTCCGCACTCCAGATGGAGACTCAGCCAGAATTTGAGAGAGAGAACGATATGGGGAGACCAAGTTTCGGTGAACAAGGCCCGCACTTTATTTTTCAAAGTAGTTTTTGTACCTTAAGTTGTGCATCGAGGATAATGGGGGAAGGGGTGGAGTCATGCAAGGACAGCAGTTCCTGGTTCTAATAGAAGCCAGGCTTTCAAACTTATCATATGCAAAAGTTCAGGTGATTGACATCATCTTCTGGCCAGGAGGCCTGTTAACATTTTAAGAAACTTATTTTTCTCTAAAGGTGATTATTCTAAAGTCAGGCACCAGCCTCCAAAAAAGCACTGGACAAAGCTGCATTCTTATAGGGCAAAGGTGAGGTGGGCTCAATCAAGAAAAGAATTAACTCAAGGGTCCAAGGTTACAAACATTGAGGCTACTACTTACATTTCTATACACCCATTATCTCAATCAATACACTGCCAAGGACACAGTAGGTAAGGAGTATGGAGACTTAGCAGCAAACATTGGCCCAATAAGTGAAAAACCCTTCACCAATACAATTTCTAATCAATCTTTTAACTGCTCAAAGGAATCTGTGCTTAGACAGTTTAGAACATCTCCTGCCTCTCACAGTTGAGAGGCTCTGAACAATCACATGTGGCCAGAAAAACCTATTCAGGCAGGCTAGAGGATTTCCAAAGGAGTTTGTAGGTTGAAACACTGTCACACCCAGGAATTATTAACTGGAGCTGTAAGCTAACTCTTTTTTCAGAGAGAGGTAGTGGGGGACAGCCCCCCTGTGAAGTCAGAGGTGTAGGTGAGAGCACAAAGCAGAAAGTAGGCAGACTCTGGTTTGGGGGTAGATGCTCGAGAATTTCCAGGGGGACTCCTGAGGCTCGATCCCGCCTTTGCGTATGCCGAGCCTCCTTCCTCATGACCTTTGCCACGGGAGGAGTTCCTCATGCTGGCTCCCGGCAGTGATAGACTTCCAGTTGAGCTATTCCAGATCCTGAAAGATGATGCTGTGAAGATGCTGCACTCAATATGCAATATGCACTCAATATGCAATATGCCGGCTCCCGGCAATATAGGAAGAGGAACTCTGGGAAAATACTGGACTTCCTGTTACTCAAGCAGTGACTACTCAGAGTATTAAGACCTGGGGTAATTATTCAAATGTGGCCTCATTTATACTCTTAGGCAAATGAAGCCTGGGAAGTCCATTCATAGACTTAAGTTATAATTATTATTTTGCATGGGAAAAACCTTGCTGTCTACCCTTGCTGCCAGGATCAAGTGCAAACTCTTTCACATAATATTCAAGGCGTCTCACCTTCTCAAGGCTGATTCCTACAACCTCTTCACGTCTGATCTTTCCTTACCAGCCTCCAAGCCCTGGCTGGAGTGTATTAATTCCACTCCTCCAGGTGTGACAAGTATTTTCATGCCCCTGTGCCTTTGCTCTTGCTGTTTCAGGTGCCTGGAATGCCCTTCCTGTCAGGACTAGTCTTCCTCATCCTTTAAGTCTCATAGCAACTAGTAATAATGATGACAGCTAATAATTAAGCCCTTGTTATATGCCTATCACTGTTCTAAGCACTTTACATGGTTTGAAGTGAAGTGAAAGTTGCTCAGTCATGTCCAGCTCTTTGTGGCCCCATGGACTGTACAGTCCATGGAATTCTCTAGGCCAGAATACTGGAGTCGGTAGCTGTTCCCTTCTCCGGCCAGCCAACCCAGGGATAAAACCCAGGTCTTCTGTGTTGCAGGTGGATTCTTTACTATCTGAGCCACCAGGGAAGCCCAAGAATACTAGAGTGGGTAGCCTATCCCTTTTCCAGCAGATCTTCCTGACCCAGGAATCGAACTGGGGTCTTCTGCATTGCAGGAGAATTCTTTACCAGCTGAGCTACCACCGAAGGCCTTTTTACATTTTAAATGATTTAATCTCTTTTAATTTTCACAACAGGTATGAGATAAGTGCTAATATTATCCTCATTTTACCACTGAAGAAACAAGGGCATATGGAAGTCACTTAGAGGAGTTCCCTCAAATCACTGCAGATGGTGACTGCAGCCATGAAATTAAAAGATGCTTGCTCCTTGGAAGAAAAGTTATGACCAACCTAGACAGCATATTAAAAAGCAGAGATATTACTTTGCCTACAAGGGTCCATCTAGTCAAAGCTATGGTTTTTCCAGTAGTCATGTATGGATGTGAGAGTTGGACTATAAAGAAAGCTGAGCGCCAAAGAATTGATGCTTTTGAACTGTGGTGTTGGAGAAGACTCTTGAGAGCCCCTTGAAGGACTGCAAGCAGATCCAACCAGTCCATCCTTTATCAGTCCTGAACATTTATTGGAAGGACTGATGTTGAAACTGAAACTCCAATACTTTGGCCGCATGATGTGAAGAGCTGACTCATTTGAAAAGACCCTGATGCCAGGAAAGATTGAAGGCAGGAGGAAAAGAGAACAACAGAGGATGAGATGGTTGGATTGCATCACCGACTCAGTGGACATGAGTTTGAGTAAATTCCCAGAGTTGGTGATGCACAGGGAGGCCTGGCGTGCTGCAGTCCATGAGGTCTCAAAAAGTTGGATACGATTGAGCAACTGAGCTGGACTGAACTAGAGGAGTTCCCTGGTGGCGCAGTGCTTAGGACTCAGTGCTTTTAGTGCTGTGGCTAGGGTTCAGTCCCAGGTGGGGGAACTAAGATCCTGCAAGCTAGGTGGGGGTGGTGGGGGTGGGGAGGAGGAAGTCATTTAGGAAATGAGTGTCAGAGCCAAAATTTAAACCCAGGAGATGACTCCAGAATTGAAGTCATGACCAATATGTTGCATGAAGTTTCCGCACCCTTGAGCCCACACCAGTTAACCTTTTCCATGCTTCTATGAACCAAAACTGGATTAAAGGTATTTGTTTTCTATCTTTGCAGTCTGCTTGTTGGTACACTCTCTAACATTTAGTAGAAGTTAACAAATGTGTGATGGTTAGTTTTAGGTGTTAACTAGGTTGGGCTATAGAACCAGTTATTCAATCACAGACTAATCTAGGTGTTGCTGTGAAGGAATTTTGTAGAAATGATTAACATGGACAATTCATTGACTTTATTTTTTTCTTCCAGTTTTATTGTGATATAATTGACATAAAGCACTGCGTAAGTTTAAGGTGGATAGATATAATTAACACTGCCATTTGTATCATGTGAAAATTTTTTTTCTATCTTTTTAATTTTATACCTAAATGAGATGACACATGTTCACTAAACTTACTGTGATAATTACTTCATGATGCATGTAAATCAAATCACTGTGCAGTATACCTTAAACTTATACAGTTCTGTATGTCAATTATATCTCAATAAAACTGAGAGAAGAGAAAAAAGTTTAGGATGAACAGAATATATATATATATATATTTTTTTCTTTTTCCTTATGGTTTATCACCGGGTATTGAATATAGTTCCCTGTGCTCTACAGTAGGACCTTGTTGTTTATCAATTTTATATATAATAGTTTCCATTTGCTAATCCCAAACTCCTGATCCATGTTTCTAGTACTTATTTACCTTATAACTGGAAGTTTATAGTACCTTTTGACTGCCTTCATTCAATTCCCCCCTCCACTCCTCTGGTAACCACAAATCTGATCTCTTTTTGTATGAGTTTGTTTTTTGAAGTACTGATAGAATTGAACTACAACATTATGTTAGTTCCTGTTACACAACATGGTAAATTTTTTCTTTACGTTTCAAAATGGTCATGAAAATAAGTCTAGATACAATATTTCACTATACAAAGATATCACTTACTTACTGATTATATTTCCCAAACTATGTTTCATACCTGTGACTCATTTATTTTCCAATTGGAAGTTTATACCTTTTAATTTCCCTCCCCCATTTCTTTCCTCCCCAACTGCCTCCCTCTTCTTGTAACCACCTGTGTGTTCTCTGTAACTATAACTGTTTCTATTTTATTACATTCATTTTTTTTTAGATTCCATATATAAATGAAATCATACAGTATTTGTCTTTGTCTGACTTATTTCACTTAGTGTAATACCCCTCTTGATCCATCCATGTTGTCACAGATGACAAGATTTCATTCTTTTTTATGGCTGAGTAACATTCCATTGTATGTATATACCATCTTTTCTTTAATCCATCCATCTGGGTACTTGGGTTGCTTCCATAATTTGGCTATTGTAAATAATGCTGCTATGAACATAGGAATGCAGATATCTTTTCTAATTAGTAGCTTTGTTTTCTTTGTATAAATACCCAGGAATGGAATTACTGGATCATATGGCTATTTTTTAACTTTTTGAGGAATCTCCATACTGTTCTCCTTTGTGGCTACACCAATTTACATTCTCACCAACAGTATATGAGGGTTCCCTTTTCTCTAAATCCTGGCCAACATTTGCTATTTGTTGTCTTTTTGATCATAACCATTCTAACAGGTATGAGGTGAAATTTCATTGTGGTTTTAATTTGCATTTTGCTGATGGTTAGTGATGTGGAGCACCTTTTCATGTTCACAATCAGTTGACTTTTAGGATATTGTCCTTGATATCTGGATGGGCCTAATTTAATGAGATGAAAGTCTTTAAGAGTAAACCTGGTGTTTCCATGAGGACTGTAGTGAATTTCTAGCCTACTGGCTTGCTCTCTGGATTTCTAACTTGCCTGGCCAGTCCCCACAATTTTTTCAGCCAAGTCTTTGCAATAAATCTCTGTCTGTGTCTCTTTCTCTGTAGAGTTCTGGCTGATACAGTTTGTTGCACTTAATTATATAGGCTGGTTTATAAAATGTTAATATCATTGTTGTTTCTTCAGTTGTAAATATACTCTTGACCTCCTCTGTGATATGTTTTAGTATTTTTCAGGATTCCCAAAGTTTTTAAGATGACTACATTTGGGCACGCTTTGAGTTTTCTCCTGGATCACATGTTCTACAAGAACTAGGGGGTTGTTTTGCATCATCCTCAAAACCCCAAACTAATTGTCCTTTCAACAGAAATGAATTTAGCTATGAGGCAAATGGGGCTTAAAGCTTCAGGGCCACTCCCTTATATGGACTGTTCCAGGCTCTGAGAGATTCCTAGTAATGTGTTCACATGAAACTCTGTTTTTCATAAAGCTTATAAGAGGAAGCTATTGAAAGAAGTGAATTTGGAAAGAGATTTTAATACTTTAGAGAAATTACAGATTTAATTTGGATCTATATAAAGGATATCTACTTTAGTCATGTTAAATATTTTTATTAAAGAAAAAAGAGAATTATGAGAAAAAAAATGGAATGTGAAACAAAGAGTGATTAAGAGGAGTGGCAAAATCAGTAGAAAGTTTTCAGATATCAAGGAGTGGGACTGTAATAAAAATTTTCAAATCATGTCTAAGGTGGTAGTACACTGGGAGGAAGAAGTAAATTTTGAATAAAAAAAATGAATAAGGACTTAGATCATTTGATAAGACAACTGATGGAGAAGAGCAAATCACATGAACACATTAGGAAAAGATTTACATTTTTCATTTATCTGATATAATATAAAATTCCTAATATGGATATTGCTGACAAACTACTTAATGAAATGTCAGTGAGTCAGCTAGTATTTAAGACTAGCTACTGATGCTTACTCCTTGGAAGGAAAGTTACGACCAACCTAGATAGCATATTCAAAAGCAGAGACATTACTTTGCCAACAAAGGTCCGTCTAGTCAAGGCTATGGTTTTTCCAGTGGTCATGTATGGATGTGAGAGTTGGACTGTGAAGAAAGCTGAGCGCCGAAGAATTGATGCTTTTGAACTGTGGTGTTGGAGGAGACTCTTGAGAGTCCCTTGGACTGCAAGGAGATCCAATCAGTCCATTCTGAAGGAGATCAGCCCTGGGATTTTTTTGGAAGGAATGATGCTAAAGCTGAAACTCCAGTACTTTGGCCACCTCATGTGAAGAGTTGACTCATTGGAAAAGACCCTGATGCTGGGAGGGATTGGGGGCAGGAGGAGAAGGGGATGACAGAGGATGAGATGGCTGGATGGCATCACTGACTTGATGGACGTGAGTCTGGATGAACTCCAGGAGTTGGTGATGGACAGGGAGGCCTGGCGTGCTGCGATTCATGGGGTTGCAAAGAGTCGAACACGACTGAGTGACTGAACTGAACTGAACTGAACTGCTCAAGAAAACCTGAAATGCCCTGAAATTTTACATCTTATTTATGAAAGAAAGTGGTTGGAGGTGCTTTCAATGTTAACAATTCTAAACATTTTACATGGCTTCAATAATGAGCTGTGAAGCTAAAAGAAATCTTTCTAAGCTCTTAATAATAAAAACACATTTTTATCAGTTATAGTGGAGGAAGAACTGAATTATCTTTTTATTCTTTCTATAGAAAGTTTTAATAAAATCTCATGATAATGAAGAGGCAAAGGATATGTAACCAAAAAAAAAAAAAAAAAAAAAGTAACAAAAAAGTGTTTTAGAAGTGTGTCAGGGGAATTCTTTTCTGGTATAGTGGTTAGGACACAGTGCTTTGACTGCCTGGAGCCTGGGTTTGATCCCTGGTCGGGGAACTAAAGTCCTACAAGCTATGTGGTATGGCCAAAAATTTTTAATTAATTAGTAAATTATTTTCCTAATTTTGGTGATTATGGTTTTGAACTGATTTAAAATATTTATAATTTTTTGAGATTTCTTTTTTGGTACCAAATAGATATTATTTTCATATTAGTAATATTTTAATTTTAAAATTCTTTTTCTTATAAAGATTCTCCAAATGTAAACCCATTGGGCTTCCTAAAACTTGCTTTTCAACTTTCATTACCTTGTCCCCTCTTTTATCTTTTGCCTTTTCCCCTCCAAAAACTAGAGATTAAATTTCCAGGGTTCCAGAGAGTAAGGTGACATGCAGAGAGCCACAAGATAACCTCACAGCAGGTTTAGTTCAAGCATGCCTTTCAGTAGAATGACAAATTATTATATGTCCTGAATCTTTGGAGCTGCTTGAATGTAACTAGCACCTCAAATGTTGAATTAGTAAATTACAAGAATTTAGCATAGAGACTTTGCCCTTGGGGAAAGTTACCTGGACTTTGGAAAGGTCGTCAGTTGTTGTAGTCAGTCCAAGGCTAATTTTAGATTTTGGGATCTCTCAAAGACCCTTATTTTGTGATTTGGATACCAGCTTTCAAATGTCCTATTTCACTACCTCAAAGAAGAAAGGGCCTTTTATCCTTTGAAGCTGGGAAATACACGTCAAATAGATGTGACAGGGGCCAGCTATTTTTCAGTTGGTCAATAATTCTCCCTTCGAGAGAGTACTTCTTGAGAACAGGGAATTATTTATAATATTGGGAAGATCCCCTGGAGAAAGAAATGGCAACCCACTCCAGTATTCTTGCCTGGAGAATCCCATGGACAGAGGAGCCAGGTGGGCTACAGTTCATGGGATCACAAAAGAGTCAGATATGACTCAGGAACTAAACACAACGACAACAACAAGTCTGCACCTGAGCAAGCAGATATGGTCCAGTCATGGGTGACGATGTGTCTAGAAAGATTTTTGCCTCATTGGTGGAACAGATAAGGTCAAAGATGACCATCTCCTCTGTGAAGAACTATTTAGTCAAGTTCTTCCTGTGGAATATCTTTGTCTTTAAACTTAGAGATGGGGAGTGGGCATGGGGGAGGAAACTTACCTGTAGATTGCTTGCTGTCGGTGATAAATGTTAACAGCAGACATCTGGGCTCTGCAAGGACCTTGACGGTAATGTAGCTGGCTTTACTTTTTTTAATTGTCAGAGGTCCAGCAAACTTTATGCTTTGCTTTGTGGGCTCTGTGGTTCAGAGAAAGGTAGGCATGCATCCCTGATAAATAGCAATGACATAAGATACCAGGAATCCTATGGATATTTCTCCATCAGCATGTGAGCGTGGGTCCAAGATGACATAAGTTAACATCATCTGCTGTTTCTCCTCTGTGTTTACCTTGCAAGGAAGTCAGAATGCATTACTTGCTGTTCAAGAAAAGCAGAACTGTGCTCAGAACTGCTCATGATCTGTGATTTTGCTCCTGGGGTTTCCTTGGCCTGGAACGCCCTTTTCCCCCATTTCCATGCATCAAAATTTTGTTTTCATAATTTGATCCTCTCAACCAAATTGTTTCTTTTCCTTCTATGGGATTGCCTCCTCTGTTGAGTCCTTATATCAGCACCTCATGTACATTTTGAGTAAGGCACTTCCTTTCTTTTGCCCACACAGACATGGCACAGACATGACACACGAGAGGCATTTGCACAAGTGAGTGACATTCATTGGCAGTGCTTTAGGTTTGAACTATCTACCTACCCAGCTTGGAAAATTTCCCTTGATGAAAAGTTACTACTATTCAAGGGCAGCTGATCATCACTGATCCCTTTCACTTTTACTTTAAAGTGAAAATTACTTTTCTGACCTCAGGGAAAAGCCATATTTCATCTCCAAGGTGTTATGACCCTACCTTGTCCCATAAAAATTGCTTTCAGGACCAGCATGGTTTTTTTTTAGACAAAATGTGCCTTAAAACACCCCAGATTTTCTAAATAGCCAAAGAGAAAAGAATCGCTTTCCTAATTTCAGATCTTCTTGGAAATTTTACACTACCAGCCTTGAGTTTCCATCTTAGTTATTGTATTGGAACTGAAACATTTAAAAGTTATGGTTCCTGTTGGTTCAGTGCTCCCAGCGCAGGCCAGAGAATCTGTTCTCCCAGTGTAGGGGTCCCGGGTTCAATCTCTGGTCAGGGAACTAGAGCCCATTTGCTGCAACTAAAGATCTCACGTGCTGCAACTAAGAGCTGGCACAGCCAAATACATAAATATTAAATAAATAAAAGTTATGGCCAGGGGCTTCCCTGGTGGTCCAGTGGTTAAGACTCCACACTTCCACCACAGGGCGGGGGCGTGAGTTCAAACCCTGGTGAAGGAACTAAGATCCCTCATCCCACAGGGCGTCACCAAAAAAAAAAAAAAAAAAAAAAAAAAAGTTACAGTTATAAACCTAGATCTTAGGCTCTTAACCCAAACGTATGAATTTCAAATTCTTTTATCACCCACTAGATGTCACTCTCTACCCAGTGAATTTCAGAGTAAGCCTTGTGTTGAGTTAATTAGAAAAGAAAGCTCTTTGGAAAAGAGTTTGTGAAGTGGTTGCAAAACATATTTTCAATTACTTTCAAATAGGACATTTCCCCCCACAGTCTGCAAAAGGCACTCATTATTTCTTTGGTAAAAAGAAGCCCTTTAAAACTCATTAGAGGAAAGAGGAGTGAAGTTGGTGGCTGTCTTTTCTTTTTTCAGCCCTGTGGCTCCGGGATTTGTGCAGGTGCGCAGCTGGGCTGAAATCTGACTTGCTTTGAAATGCTTTCCCCAGAAAAGGACAGAGCTGAAGATGTGTCTGCATTTGAATCTGTTAGAGATGCAGGGAATTCCCCCACCCAGACCTCTCAACACTCCCTGAGAAAAAGACCCTTAGAGTGTGAAGGAGGCGTGATTGATTTAGTTTCATTTTCGGGATTTAAATGCTGTTTTCTTTTCTTTTCTTTTTTTTTTTAATTTTATTTTGTTTTTAAACTTTACATAATTGTATTAGTTTTGCCAAATATCAAAATGAATCCGCCACAGGTATACATATGTTCCCCATCCTGAACCCTCCTCCCTCCTCCTTCCCCATTCCATCCCTCTGGGTCGTCCCAGTGCACCAGCCCCAAGCATCCAGTATCGTGCATCGAACCTGGACTGGCAACTCGTTTCATACATGATATTTTACATGTTTCAATGCCATTCTCCCAAATCTTCCCACCCTCTCTCTCTCTCACAGAGTCCATAAGACTGTTCTATACATCCGTGTCTCTTTTGCGGTCTCGTACACAGGGTTATTGTTACCATCTTTCTAAATTCCATATATATGCGTTAGTATACTGTATTGGTGTTTTTCTTTCTGGCTTACTTCACTCTGTATAATAGGCTCCAGTTTCATCCACCTCATTAGAACTGATTCAAATGTATTCTTTTTAATGGCTGAGTAATACTCCATTGTGTATATGTACCACTGCTTTCTTATCCATTCATCTGCTGATGGACATCCAGGTTGCTTCCATGTCCTGGCTATTATAAACAGTGCTGCGATGAACATTGGGGTACACGTGTCTCCTTCCCTTCTGGTTTCCTCAGTGTGTATGCCCAGCAGTGGGATTACTGGATCATAAAGCAGTTCTATTTCCAGTTTTTTAAGGAATCTCCACACTCTTCTCCATAGTGGCTGTACTAGTTTGCATTCCCACCAACAGTGGAAGAGGTTCCCTTTTCTCCACACCCTCTCCAGCATTTATTACTTGTAGACTTTTGGATCGCAGCCATTCTGACTGGTGTGAAATGGTACCTCATAGTGGTTTTGATTTGCATTTCTCTGATAATGAGTGATGTTGAGCATCTTTTCATGTGTTTGTTAGCCATCTGTATGTCTTCTTTGGAGAAATGTCTATTTAGTTCTTTACCTGCATTCCTATACACTAATAATGAGAAAACAGAAAGAGAAATTAAGGAAACAATTCCATTCACCATTGCAACGGAAAGAATAAAATACTTAGGAATATATCTACCTAAAGAAACTAAAGACCTATATATAGAAAACTATAAAACACTGGTGAAAGAAATCAAAGAGGACACTAACAGATGGAGAAATATACCATGTTCATGGATTGGAAGACTCAATATAGTGAAAATGAGTATACTACCCAAAGCAATCTATAGATTCAATGCAATCCCTATCAAGCTACCAACAGCATTCTTCACAGAGCTAGAACAAATAATTTCACAATTTGTATGGAAATACAAAAAACCTCGAATAGCCAAAGCGATCTTGAGAAAGAAGAATGGAACTGGAGGAATCAACCTACCTGACTTCAGGCTCTACTACAAAGCCACAGTTATCAAGACAGTATGGTACTGGCACAAAGACAGAAATATAGATCAATGGAACAAAATAGAAAGCCCAGAGATAAAGCCACGCACATATGGACACCTTATCTTTGACAAAGGAGGCAAGAATATACAATGGATTAAAGACAATCTCTTTAACAAGTGGTGCTGGGAAATCTGGTCAACCACTTGTAAAAGAATGAAACTAGAACACTTTCTAACACCATACACAAAAATAAACTCAAAATGGATTAAAGATCTAAACGTAAGACCAGAAACTATAAAACTCCTAGAGGAGAACATAGGCAAAACACTCTCTGACATACATCACAGCAGGATCCTCTATGACCCACCTCCCAGAATATTGGAAATAAAAGCAAAAATAAACAAATGGGACCTAATTAACCTTAAAAGCTTCTGCACATCAAAGGAAACTTAGCAAGGTGAAAAGACAGCCTTCAGAATGGGAGAAGATAATAGCAAATGAAGCAACTGACAAACAACTAATCTCGAGAATATACAAGCAACTCCTACAGCTCAACTCCAGAAAAATAAATGGCCCAATCAAAAAATGGGCCAAAGAACTAAATGCTGTTTTCAATCGTGAAATGTATGTGTGGTCCTTTTATTTGGATGGCCGAGGTGAAGGAAACTTAAAAGAATTAACTTTGCGTAAAGGACATTCTCCTTTTTTTTCTTTCCTTTGATTTAAAAAAAATTTGAAATATAGTTGACTTATGATAGGAAGTTCTTTTTGTTCAGATTTTTAGGCTGAAACAAGTGTTTCATGGGTGATTGGCACATCCCCCTTTATTTCAGAAGGCTGACTACAGGAAAATTCTCTCAAACTGGATAACAAGGTAAGTTAGTGTGGTACTGCTTTGTTTAAATTCTCTCATGAATTTTATACCATAGGTGCCCCCTAAATCACAAAACTTTACAGCTTCAAAACTGCCAAGGGAAATAGCGAGCTTATTGGTGGTTTGCTGGTGATACTGGCTTTGCGCGTATGAGCTGGCCAGGATTCCAGAACTGTATTTCATTTTAAGTAATGTAAACTTTTTACATTTTTTTTGGGCCATGAACCATGTGGGATGTTAGTTCCCTGTCCAGGGATCCAACCTGCAGCTGAAGCATGTAGTCTTAACTACTGGACTGCCACGGAAGCCCCAACTTAAACATTTTAGATATTAAAGTAATTCACATCCCCATTATTTCCGAAACAACAGTATTCCCCGAATGACAAAAATGAAGTATAGGCCTGGAATTTCAAGTGTGAACTGACTTGCTCTCTACTTCCTAAAAGTCTGTGGGTCAATACATTGGAACCTAGAGCACATCCAGCAAAGATGTGCAGCACATTTGAGTGATATGTGCCATCATTTTGCCAGAACCCTGAGCTCTGATTTGCACACATACACACAAAAGAGGTTGGGAGGTTTTACCGAAAGTATCATGCTTATTAAATTTTTATGTTTATGTGCTTGGAATTTAATAGAATACTCAAATAGGTCTTAGTCTTGGGTGTGACTGGGTGACTTGTGGCTGTCCTCAAACCATTATTTCTGAACCATAGTTTGACCTCGTTCGGTTGGTATGTCAGAATGTGACATACTCAATTTTCATGTGTACGTGTCTGTGCGTGATGATGTTTTGAGGCAATTCGTGGTTTGAGTTTCAATGAGACTGGGTTTGGATTACACCTAAAATTTTCCTTCCCAAATTCCAACTTTCCATAATTTGAGATTCCTCAAAGCAGGAGAAATGCATAAAGTAAATTGGATTCATTCATTCTACAAATATTTAGAAAGTGATTACTATCTCTTAATAAAGAGCTTTTTCTTGTCATAAAAGTAGTACACGTACACTGTTGGAATTTGGAAAGTAGAGCTAGGCACACAGAAGTATATGTATATACACCCCATCTATAGTTCTACCATCCAGAGATTTCAGCGTTCATATTTTGGTGATTTTTTGATATTTGGTTGACATATTTCTAGTTTTGTTATCTATGTATCTGTCTAAACTGTATCATGTTGTGCATAACATTTTATAAACTCCCTCTTTCTCATTTTTCCTTATTATTAAATATTCTTCTACCACATAATTTTTTATTGAAGTATGGTTGATTTACAATACTGTTAGTGTCAGGTGTACCTCAAAGTACAGTGTTATATATATATATTAAAAAAAATTCTTTTCCATTACAGGTTATTATAAGATATTGAATATAGGTCCCTGTGCTGTAAATACTTGCTGTTTATCTCTATTACGTGTGATAGCGTGGATCTGTTAATCCCATACAGCCAGTTTACTCCTTCCCCCACTCCTCCCTTCCCACAAGCTTGTTTTCTATGTCTGTAAGTCTATTTCTGTTTTGTAAATGAATTCATTTGTACTATTTTTTAGATTCCACATATAAGTGACATAATATTTGCCTTTGTCTGAGTTCACTTAGTGTGATAATCTCTAGGTCTATCTAATGCAAATGGCAGTATTCCACTCTTTTTTATGGCTGCATAGTATTCCATCGTGTATAGGTACCACATCTTTTTTATCCATTGATCTGTTGATGGACACTTAGGTTATTTCCATGTTTTTGTTATTGTTCCACAACATACTTTTTGATGGCATAAAGGTGTTTTTGTCATTTGGAAAGTTTTAAAACCCAGTTTGCAGGGTTGGACAATCTCATAGCTTTCGCATCATGTATATTCATGGTTAGCTCTTTAGGACAAAACTGTAAGTGGAAGTTTTAGGGTCAATGGCATGAATATTTTTAGGACTCTTCCATCTTGCAAATTACCTTATTTTTAAAGAAGCCAATTTACGTTTATTACTACCAGTGGTACACAGAAATTCCTGGGTCTTTGCACTGTTGCCTTACAAGTGTTTTTATTACGATTTCCAGTGCTTTCCCCTCTTTTGTTAGTAAAAAGCAAGCAGGCGTGCTTAACATTAGCCTTAAAATAAATGTCTTAGCATATTAGTAAACAAAATTTTATATTAGATTAAAGCAAGAGCAAATAAACAATAAAAATAATAGTGTTACATCTCTGACTCTGTGCATTTATTACAGCATAACAGTTTCATTTTAATTACTGGTGATAAATACTTCATGCTCTACTAATAAACGTTGTGCAGTATATCTTAAAAAATGCAATAAAATCTTCGTTGGGTGAGAATTCACTACAGTTCTTGGCCTCTAAATCTGTGTTGAAAAGAAGGATAAAACTGCCATCTTTCCTGGTGAGAATTATTGGGAAGACTGATAAGGAAGTGAAACCTAGCAAGGTCCTGAAATAATTACAGGTGTCAGGAGGAAACTGGGAAAACACACCTCCACATTAATGGAGCACTAATATTAGGTCAGATCAGTGCCTTTTTTTAAAAAAAAAATAAAGCATTAAACACAGTGCTTAAGAGATACATGAAAAAGTTAAAGAAGCAGCTACTTTAGAAATAAAACCATCTTAATGCATGGCTACATTTAAAAATGTATTGTTGAATAGATAAGTTAGTCATGAACTTGTACTTGGGGAGCTTTGACCTATTGTTCTCAGAAAATTTGGCAAAATTGGGCCATACTACATTAACTAAGAAAATATTTAGGTTCTAGTCTTCATTCTTGCTGATTCTGGGGATATTCATGGGAATGAACAAGAAATTCCTTCTTATTCCTTTTTTGAAATTTTCTTACTCTTGTCTTTTTCCTAGCTCATACTGGGAGAAATCAAAATAGGAAGGTTTTCGTGTTTTTTTTTTTTTTTTTTTTTTTTCTGATTAACAAATGAATACATACTCACTGTGAAAAAAATTATACATCATAAAAAATAAAGGAAAAAAATCACTAAAAGTCCCACTACCCAAATATGATTTCTGCTAGCATTTAATAAACATCATCCCAGGCAGCTGAGTTTCTTTTCTTAAAAGACATGAAATTTTATACAAGGGAAATATTTGTTTTGACCATATTTTGAGGTTCAAATGTATAGATCCACAGCCTCATTTTTAATGGCTCTTTGATATTCTGTTGTAGAGATTGGAGGGCTTCCCTGGTGGCTCAGATGGTAAAGTGTCTGCCTACAATGTTGGAGACCCGGGTTCAATCCCTGGGTAGAGATTGGAGTTGTTGTTTTGTTGTTTAGTAGCTAAGTTGTGTCTGACTCTCTGTGACCCCACAGACTGTAGCCCTCGAGGCTCCTCTGTTCATGAGATTTTCCAGGCAAGAATACTGGAGTGGGTTGCCATGCCCTCCTCCAGGGGATCTTCCTGGATGGAAACTGCATTTCCTGGGTCTCCTGCATTGGCAGGCGGGTTCTTCACCAGCGCCAGAGGTGTGCAGTAGATGATTTTAATTTATTATCTTAACATTTGAATTTTTAAAAATTATGAGAAAGATACATACTTCCAAAATTTTTTTTCTTGAAATTGCAAAAGTGTGTAAAATTCTCATTTATTTTCTCTTTTCTCCAGTTAATGCCATCTCCAAAGATGGTCCTAAAATATGATCTCCTCCAGAAATATTTATGAGAATATGTGTAGCTTTTATGTGTACATTTTTCTTCAGTTGGAATCATTTTATGTTCTATAATTTGCTTTTAAAAAATTTCATAATACACTGTGTACATTTTCCACATATATTTTACATTTATATAGATAAATTCTTTTTAAATTCTTTTTTATCTAATTCTTTTTTAACATTTGTATATGCAGTATGGATATACCATAGTTGATTACATTTATACCCCATAGATATATATTTAAATTACTTTAATTTTTAGATATGCTGTAGTGAACAGTCTTACATGTTCATATTTATAATGTCTATTATCTCTTTTGTAGATTCCTAACAATGTTATTGCTAAATCAAAGGCATTCTTATTTAATATTGATTTATGCAGTTAACTCTTTCAGTTACATTTCACTTCAAGCCTGTACCAGTTGCTGATGTTTCATTTTTATCTTTTCTAACTTTCTGGGTATAAATTTGTATGTCATTGTTATTTTTGTTTGCATTTCTTTTATTCATGAATTTTAAAACATTTTACAATGTTTATTTTTGGTCACGTGAAGTTCTTTCTTGATGTGCTTATTTGTGTCCTAATCTCATGTTTTATTGGAATGTTTATCTCTCATTATTTTGTAAGAGCTTTTAAAATATTAAGAAAATTATTATTTTTCTGTGATAAATGTTGTAAATAATTTTCAATCTGTCAACTGCCTTTACATTTTGGGTGCTTAAAAAAAAAACCATGCAGAAGTTCTAAAAGTATGATGCAATTAGGAACTCAAACCAGCTTTTTCCAGTCCACGGAAAAGTCTGACTTGAAATGACACATTCTGCCTTTTGCTTTGTGAGCAAGGAAGGGGAGGAAGGAGCACCCTTTCTGTGTCATCATTTTCAGCGTGGCTGGAATACATGGATGTAGCAAGTCAGAAAGGATATGATAAGATTTCTTGGTTGTTCTTGTTGCTGACGACACTGTTGACTTCTTTCAGGTCAAGCTGGTTTGAATGAAAAGTGTGGTCTCCTTTTTGGGGAGTGAGGAGTTGCTATCAGGGCACTACTAGCTCAGCTGTGCTGTAACGCTGAGTCCTGTTAGACTCCCGTGCACCGTGGGGACGCGGGAGCTCTATGCAGGGGTCCTTGCAAATGGTGCATGCTAGCGGGCGCTGAGCAGTGATGTAAAACCCTCATGTATGCATATCTCTCTGCCCTTCGTGTTCCATTGTACTTCACTGACAAAACACAAGTTCAAAGATAAAATTATTAGGAATTTTAAGATGGCAACAATGAAGCATAAAATCATCCTGAAGCCCTTTTGATCTGAGGTTCCTGTGTGACTGTTCAGGTCACAGCCCATGAAGCTGGCCCTTTGGGGACCCCATACTAATTCCTGCTGGAGTCAGTCTGGACAGTGGTTTAGGGGTCCAGGCTGCTGGGGGGAAGAAAGGGACTTTGACTCTGTCAGCTGCTGAGAAGAAAGACTGGAGACCCTTGGCATGGTGTCATATCTGCAAAGAATACTGCCCCCCCTGCAACCCAACTCTTCCTTCCCAACATGCACACGTATTACCAACTGGCTAAGATATTTAATTCAATGCACCATTGCTCATTTGAGCAGTGTCTGTAGGGGGCAGTGAGGGGCCAGGGCAGCAGGTCATGAGCCCCAGCTTGTTCCCATAGGAATAGTGCTGAACCCCATGCTCACTAGCCCAAAGAAAAAAGACAATTAGAGAATTTTGTCAGCACACCAGGAAAATAACCTTTCTTCCTGAAAACACACTGGCTTTCCGGCAGAGTGGCTGTCTTTCTTCTACCCTAGATACGACTGCATCCCAATGACTGGTGAGGGACCCTTTATACAAGTTTGTAAAATGCTTGAAGATGCGTCCAGAAAAAAAGACACAGTGCAAGCAAGCATAAGGCACCATTATCACTTGCTTGAAAATATGTGTTTTGTTACCCAACATTCTCTCCTGGTGACACATAGATCAACATGGCTTATTATAAGCAAAGCCACGTGTGGCCTCTCATAGACCCATCACTGGCCCATAGAGGCTCCTAGTTTCAGTGACTTTCCGAATCGGAGCGAAACTATCCATAAAAGTGCCGAGAAGTGAGCACTGAGGCAAGGGGGATTTGAGCATTCGTTTTTTCCCTTACCAACAAACGAAGACTCTTAATACCCTAATCCATCAGATCTCCCAGACAGAAGCCACAAATCTTTTTTGTTTTGTTCAGCATATTGGCGCAGTGACAAGCTGATATTACCCTCTGTCGAGAATCTCTCTTGTAACCTCACCAAGTCTCAACAAGTTCACAACAAGGGCTGCGGCAGATAACCGTGGAATGCAGGTGATTGTTTATTTATGGATTTACCTTGTTATATACCAGTCTATACCCAAGGCCTTTCAGCAGAACTTCATAAAAAGTAATAGTAACTGACATTCATCACACACTGAGCTTCTCTTTCCATTTCCTGTTTCTTTAATAGATCCCTATAGAAGGTGCAGAAGAAAGCTCAGCCTATTGTCAGAGAGTCGTATTCCTTCACTCTCTGCAAGCTCATCAAACATTCTTTGGTTGCTGCTGGCTAGAGTGAACTGTATTTTCGGAAGCATGACATAGGTCTCATTTGTAGCCACCATTTTCCTTGACCTCACATCATTTTAATCCATTCCCAGCATTCACGATTCTCCTGAGATTGTCTTATAAACCAGAGAGGGAGGCAAGGGGACGTAGTAACACCTTCTTGCACTCAGCATCATTGCTCAGGAAATGTGGAAGTACTTACAGTATAAGCATCCTCCGTTTCTCTGATAAAAATAATGAAAAGTGCTTGGGTTTAGGATGATAACTCTCTGTAAATTCTGATCAGGGTGGACAGATACATTTATGGGAAGAAAGTTTCTTTGTATAAATATCTCCAGCTCCTTTCCACTGGGGAGACTTAATCATCTCTTTCTTCTCCCTCTCCGTCTCTTCCTCCTTTTTTTCTTGTTTTCCTTTGAAAATATCTTGAAACATTTCACAATAGAAAAATACTTTGAAAATCGATGCTTTGATCATTCAGTTTGCTTCCATGTGACAACAGAGCGGTCTTCTAAGTGCTAGGAGGTTCTCAAATACCAAGTCCCTTCCTTGGCTTTGGATATATTCAGGGTTCAGATTTATTCATTCCTTTCAAAATGGTCACATGTGTGTGTGCGTGTGTGTGCTAAGTCACTTCAGTCCTGTCTAACTCTTTGTGACCCTGTGGACTGTAGCCTGCCAGACTCCTCTGTCCATGGGATTCTCCAGGCAAGAATACTGCAGTGGGTTGCTGTGCCTTCCTCCAGGGGATCTTCTGGACCCAGGGATCGAACCCACGTCTCACGTCTCTTGCATTGGCAGGCAGATTCTTTATCACTAGTGCCGCCTGGGAAGTCCATATGTGTGTGTATCCAGATATAAATGGAAAGGGAGGTGGAGCTGGAGTGGGGGGAGGGGAAGCTTTATGGCTCAATCAAGTCTTCCAAGAAAACTACCTCTTCTTTCCCCTCTCCACCCTTCAAACTGTTCTAAGGTGTCTCTTTGCATTTTCCATAATAACCTCAATGTGGCTCTACCATTACATTTGCCTTTTTTTTCTTTTTATTGTAACTATATTACCTGGCATTACCAGCGCAACAGACTGGTCCCAAATAGGAAAAGGAGTATGTCAAGGCTGTATATTGTCACCCTGCTTATTTAACTTATATGCAGAGTACATCATGAGAAAGGCTGGGCTGGAGGAAGTACAAGCTGGAATCAAGATTGCCAGGAGAAATATCAATAACCTCAGATATGCAGATGACACCACCCTTATGGCAGAAAGTGAAGAAGAACTAAAGAGCCTCTTGATGAAAGTGAAAGAGGAGAGTGAAAAGGTTGGCTTAAAGCTCAACATTCAGAAAACTAAGATCATGGCATCTGGTCCCATCACTTCATGGGAAATAGATGGGGAAACAGTGGAAACAGTGTCAGACTTTATTTTTGGGGGCTCCAAAATCACTGGGGATGGTGACTGCAGCCATGAAATTAAAAGACGCTTACTCCTTGGAAGGAAAGTTATGACTGACCTAGATAGCATATTGAAAAGCAGAGACATTACTTTGCCAACAAAGGTCTGTCTAGTCAAGGCTATGGTTTTTCCAGTGGTCATGTATAGATGTGAGAGTTGTACTGTGAAGAAAGCTGAGTACCGAAGAATGGATGGTTTTGAACTGTGGTGCTGGAGAAGACTCTTGTGAGTCCCTTGGAGTGCAAGGAGATCCAACCAGTCCATCCTAAAGGAGATCAGTCCTGGGTGTTCATTGGAAGGACTGATGTTGAAGCTGAAACTCCAATACTCTGGCCACCTGATGCGAAGAGCTGACTCATTTGAAAAGACCCTGATGCTGGGAAAGATTGAGGGCAGGAGGAGAAGGGGATGACAGAGAATGAGATGGTTGGATGGCATCACCGACTCGATGGACGTGGGTTTGGATGGACTCCGGGAGTTGGTGATGGACAGGGAGGCCTGGTGTGCTGCAGTTCATGGGGTCTCAAAGAGTCAGACACGACTGAGCGACTGAACTGAACTGAACCAGCGCAATTAATAATCCTTGTTAAAATTTAATGGAAAGATTAGAAATAAATATTTCAATGGTAGTGATATTTTAAAATCATCATAATTAATTCAGAGATAATTTCCGATTTAGTTGTAAAGTTTCTTTACTTTTTAGTAGTAAAGTTTCTTTATATTTCTCGTCTGTTAGGTGGAACACACAGAAATCAGTATTGGCAGGGAGAGCTCCTGTAGGAAGCAATTCCATCAAAAAAATAAGTGTGCCTGCTTTGCTGGTATAGAGAGAACACACTTGCTGCAGACATTTGGACGCAAATGGAAATAATTGGAGGGAATGACCGGATCCACAGGCTAATTATGACTTCTTCTTGTCTGCACCTTTTAAAAATGTACTATTAGGCTCTGTTGCTAACTTTTGAATGTCTGAGTTCTGGATGATAAGGTCAAAATTGGTTTTGACTTTATCACTGGAACTGTCTATCCCTTGTATTTTAGCGCTTAACCGTTGAGATGAATTTTGGATCTTGGATGTGTATTAAATTCCCAATAATCAATTTGGAGCTTGTTTGAAATTCTATTTGTGTTTTCTCCGCGTGGCATGTCTCTTTAGGTGCTTCCAAGTGTGTCCCGTGGGTTCACCACTGGGTGTCTCCTTGCACGGGTTTCAGCTTTTGGGGGAGGTGGTGGTGGGGGGGATGCTACACGTCTCAGTAGAGCACCTGGCCCTCTCGCCTCTGCTGAATGTGAACCCTTGTGGACGCTTCCCCAAAGAGCCTTGATCAGTCCTTATGTCGTTACCTCTTTCTGTTAGAAAAGATTTGTTAACACCTACTCTGTGTCAGATTTTGGACTAGGAATTAGGGACCCAAAAGAGAAAAAGATAGACTTGGACTTTTGGACTCTTGAAATTCTCAAATTGTCATACCTGTCACTGGTGAGGATATAAGTTTATTTATAATCAAGATGACATTTTTTTCCCTCCCTCTCATGATTTCTTATGTGAATGTGCAGGGGGAAAAACAGGAAAATTAAAACAGGTGATTGCAAAAAAAAAAAAAAAAAACCCACAAACATATGAACATCCTGGGGCATCAATACCATTTGTAAAATTGTGCCAACTTTCATAATACATCGATTTATAAATTTAAACTTTTAGCATTTTGTGTCACTCTGAATGGATGATGTGACATACTACTTTGTATTTAAGAAATACACCAAAAAAAAAGTTATTTACTATTCCTAAACATCTTCCCCTAAAGTGAATTTTATCTGTGTCCCATGGCCATATATGACACCAACTATTTTTGTGCCAGTAACTGTGAAAGGAAAAATCAAAATAGAGTTGGTATTGCTAAGACAGTTCTCTAAAATGGAGCTGAGAGGCCACTGAAAAAGTGTGACTTATGCACATCTCAGTCTGGATGGAATCTGACCTTTTAATGCCAGAAACTTGAGATACTTATCTTACACTTGCCCTAAAATAACTCATGACAGCCAACCCTTAAGGACAAATATTTCTTTTCCTGTGTCACAGTACAGCCTCGTGACGTTTGTCTTTATAATCTCCTGACTCTTTCTCTTCTCTGGAAACTTGGTGTTACCCAAATCTGTGTCTGCCGGACTGCAGTTCTTAAGACCACAAATAAGGCTGCTCTTTATTTTTTGCAGCCTTGATACTGATGATCATTTGACATTACAAATAGAGACTAAGTTTTATTACTTAGATAATTAATCTAGGTGTTCTCTTCCTAGAAGCTGAAGACACTGTTTTTCATATTTGAGAATTCAGAGCCTAGCATTGTACTTGGAACACAGTAAGGATTCAGTACATGTTTGCTGGATAAACAGAGGCAGGTGAGATTTAGGAAGCTTAAAAATGAGACAACCCTTTGCTCTCTTTTTTTAAATTAATTAATTTATTTTAGAGGCTAATTACGATATTGTGGTGGCTTTTGCCCTATATCTACATGAATCAGCCACAGTGTACAAGCGTCCCCCCATCCTGAACCCGCTCCCACCTCCCTCCCCACGCCGTCCCTCTGGTGTTTGGAATGAAAATAGGAAGCTAAGGGTGCCTTATACACATTACATCTCTTTGCACCTCTACTTATGCTAAGTACTTAAATGTACATGACATTTATGGATTCTCATGTTTAATTTCATGAAGAAAGAAGCATCAATTTATTTTACAAACAAGGAAACTGAGGCTTAGGCAACTTACGGGACATCTTCAAATCACATAGCCTGGCAGAGCCACCGCTGGTCAGAAGAGTAACTTCAAATTTCATACTCATAACTACTGAAAAGTACTGGATCTTACAGATTAACCGTCCCAGTGCTTTGGTTTATGCAAACCTGCTGGTAGGGTCCCCTGGAAACGCCCCAACCTTCAGGATGCTGAGGCTGCAAATATTAGTGTTGAGAGGGAAAATGTCAAGATGAGAGTCTTCCTTGAAAGTCATATTTAATTTGAGGAAAGGAATAATGTGATGAAATTTCTAATTTTATTTACAGTTAGGGCTTTTTTTTTTCTTTCCAACATTTGGTAATAAGTCTCTTTGCCTTCAAACATAAATCTCTAACGAGTTATTTGGAAAGGAAAGCATGCCTTATTTCAGGAGGACAGACAAACTGGGGGGTGAGGAGGAGGTGTGAAAGCTTTCTTTTTTTTAATATTTAATTTATTTTTTATTTATTTGACTGCACCGGGTCTTAGTTGCTGCATAAAAACTCTTAGCTGAAGGCTTTCTTGTGCTTGTGTGCAGGATCAACATCAAGTTTTAAAAATCTGGGTTTTAGGATAAAACCTCCCATTCAGTTGGGAGTTTCTGCTTCTTTCTTTGCCTAAGAAAGCTTTATTTAGTGAGTTTTATTTAGTGATTCATTTATTTAGAAGTTATAGCATATCTTCCTGAAATTCTGGATGGTAGATATGCTTGCCTTTCCAAAGCAGGGGCTCCCCTAGGCACACACTGATGCGTGTGTGTGTGTGTGTGTGTGTGTGTATCCATGCAGGCTCAGTCCTACTGGACTCTGTGCGACCCCATGGACTGTAGCCTGCCAGGCTCCTCTGGCCATGGAATTTTCTAGGCAAGAATACTGGAGTATGGTTGTCATTCCCTACCTCAGGGGATCTTCTGGACCCAGGGATCGAACCCACATCTCTTGCACCTCTTGCTCTGGTAAGTGGATTCTTTACTACTGCGCCAACACACTGATGCTTCCTTTCAAATCCAGATTCAGAGGGTTTTCTTCTTGGGGAAAGAGCTCCCTCCCCGCTGCACCTGTGCTTTTGACTTTGAATCGCTCAAGGTGAAGGGCAGTAATTAGCATGCTTACTTAAAGCAGGTCTGGCTTATTATCTCAATTCAGAATGGGGTGGGAGGACGTTTCTTCCCTACCCTGTTTGACTTGAGAAGGACAGCGTAGGATGGTTGTCATCTGCTCCATGATATAAGGAAGAGAGACTAATAAAAGGCATTAAAAACATCTCTTCCCTTATTTCATTCGACTCCTTGTGTCTGTCACAGACCCTGCTGGACTGACAGAACATTACACAAATAACTCTCCTTCTTAAGCAGCGACGAGGCAGCAGTAGGCATTTTTTCATTTAGAGTCTATCAACTGAGAATTGATAAAGTCATCACAGAACAACTGTAGTTTGACCCTGACCTGACAAAAGAGATCGAAAATGTCTCGTGTGGAGAGAAGCGAGGGGGTTGGGCACATCACTGGCTCAGAAAGAAGCTGCCAGTCGGCTAAGGGCTGACACCAGGCACTCCGCCGAGTGTGTTTAATAACTGAAAAGTAAATAATGAAAGGGCAGTCAATAAACAATTGCGGTTTAATAAATTATTCATTTCAACCATACTTCCAGTGCGTGCCCAGAGAAGGGAGAACGTCTGTATGTTTTCTTCCCGTCCGCTCAATCTGCTCTGAACCTGTGCGGATGCCGAGCTGTTCACACTCTGGACAGCAGAGGGCGCTCGTGTTACATCAAAAAAGGGAGGCTGCACGTTCTTGCGGTGCCTGCGTTTAGGGAGGGAAAGATGTAAGAGATAGGAGAATTGAAAAGAGGGGGAAAGGAAGATAGAAAACGAGTGGATAGGCACGGAAATGCAAAAACGTATTTTTCACCGGGAGCTCAAATTCAACCCTGTCTGAAGCCAGGCACAAGGAAATAAATAGAAAACAAGTTCCATAATTCCTTGGTTAAAATAACTTCTTTATTTGGAAATCCTAGGAGGACAGATTTGGAACCGTTCAGGCAAGAGTGAGGAGATATTTGAAAAATCCAACAGATCTATTTCCGTCTTGAAAAGCGAACTCTGATTTGCAGGAAATGCTCCCAGGAGTCCAGCGCTTCTTTGGGACCTCGCTGCCAGCCAACAATCAAAAACGCTGTTCGGCTGCTGAGGGGCCCTAGGCCGTTTGGAACTAAAACCGACTGCGCTTTCAAGTGTGCCCTGCATGCAGATGAGTCCCGAATATCATCCAACTCTGCGTTCCTTCTCTGTTCTCACGGCGCTGTGTGCAATAACCTTATTTTATTTATGAAACGGTGTTGCATGAGGCAAAACTCCTGTTGTAGGGCGAGAAAGGCTATTGTACTCCCTGGATATTTACTGTCTACCTAAGGTGAGGAGGTTTAATCTGTCCTCTGCATTCATGCAGATGCTAAAACGCATGGTATTTATTTATAATAACTGGCGAGGCAGCCCACAGGGAAGTGTCATCTTGTTTGTAATCAATCCCAGTGCCAGGCTGTTGTTGCAGCACAATCAGACTTTGTATTAAGTGACAAATTGGCTTCGCCTTCTCATTCCGACTGTCATTTTTCTTCGGTGGGGATCCATCATCTCTGTTACCAGCCTTGGAGTGTGTACCACACGCAGACACACGCAAATGCTTCCCCTGTGAGTGCCTCTCTCTCCCCGGGGCCTGCAAACAGATCCAATTTCTTCTTATCACTGCGATGAGCACTGAGATGTTGAAGGGAGCAGGCAGAGTGAGGAGTATGCAGTGATGGTGGTGAGTTAGAGCTCACTGCATCCGGTGAAGTGGGTTATTGAACTGATATTGGTATTCTTTGATTGATTGGCTTCACTTAGGAGTCTGCTGGGAAAGTGGATGTCTCAGTCCTCAAGACTGAAGTAAGCTGGAATATTTAGAAGGAGACTTTTTTAGTGCCTGGCTCTAGGCCCTGGGAATACTCACTTTCTTGGAAATCACACTTCATAGATGTAGAAAATTCAGGGTGAAAGGTGTGCCTTTCTCCCCTGCTGAGCCCCACCTCCCAGTCACTAGCTCTGTCTATCAATGCAGGTTTCCCTTCAGAAGGATACTTTTTTGTTTTAATTTTAGGTACAGTCTTCTGTCACTTTGTGGCAGACAGACTCTTAAGTGGTCCCTTCATAACCCCAACTTCCTGGTGTTCAGACCCCATCTTTTCTTGAATGTGGGTAGAATCTGTGACTTTCATCTAACCAATGCACTATGGCAGAGGCGACAGGGTGTTGAGTCTATGTGTATGTGAGTACACAGTCCTGTTACATAGGATTGTAGATCCCATCTTGCTGAAGTCTCTCTTTCTCCTTGACTGGCTTTGAAGAAACAAGAAATCATGTAGGGTAACCCCACATGGTAAGAAACTGCGGATGGCCTATAGAATCTGATGGCCACCTTCAACTGATAGCCAGCAAAAGACAAAAGCCCACAGTCCGGCCCCCATAAGGAGCTGCATTTTGCCAGTAACCTAAGTGAGACTGAAAGCAGATTCTTTCCCAGCTGAGTCTCAGATGAGACAGTAGTCCCAGGCAACACCTTGGTTGTAGCCTTCTGAAACCCTAAGCAGAAGACCCATCTAAGCTGTGCTCACACTCCCGAGCCACAGAAAATTTGAGATTACAAATGTGTTTTTTTTTTAAGCTACTTAGTTTGTGGTAGCTTGATTCCACAGTAACAGTGCTCAGTCGCTCAGTCGTGTCCAACTATTTGTGACCCCGTGAACTGTAACCTTCCAGGCACCTCTGTTGATGGGACTGTCCAGACAACAATGCTTGTCTTTGGAGTGGGTTGCCATTTCCTATTCCAGGGGATTTTCCTGACCCAAGGATCAAACTCGAGTCTCCTGTGCCTCCTGCATTGGCAGGAGGATTCTTTACCACTGAGCCACCGAGAAGCTCACATAGTAATAAATAACGTGCAGAACTAGATCCCCTCTTTCCTCCTTCTCTGTCCCATAGACCTGTAAAAAACTGAACTATTTCTTCAGTGAGCTGAATGAATTTTCCTGCTTAATCGGTATCAACTTGAAGGTCTTAATGGCAAATTTATTGGACTGTCTGGACTAAGACTTGCTGTCTATTTAGAATAAATCTGAAAAGTGAAAGTGAAAGTTGCTCAGTCATGTCTGACTCTTTGTGACCCCATGGACTATACAGTCCATGAGATTTTCTAGGCCAGAACACTGGAGTGGGTGGCCTCTCCCTTCTCCAGGGGATCTTCCCAACCCAGGGATCGAACCCAGGTCTCCCGCATTGCAGGTGGATTCTTTACCAGCTGAGCTACCAGGGAAGCCCAATAAATCTGAAAGACAGGTACAGAGTGAAAATAAAGTGTGATGACTCTGAACTTACATAGCTAATTGTCACCAGTTTCAATCCTGGGTCTGGTTATAAATTAGACTAGGATTGTTTGGTTAGATAAAGGAAGGGGCTCCCACAGAGCAGGCAACGAGGGGGTAATATGCAGGATGGGTGCCCTTGGCCCTTCTGGAGAGTTTACATGTTCAGTGATTGACATATTTTGAAGATGAGAGTCTGCGTTGATGCCGGAGGGAAGCGCACGAGTCCATTATTTGCTGGAGAGAGAGTAGCAATGAAAAGAATCCATAGAAATGGAGGCGAGCAAAGAGAGAAATGGTGGGTAACTCTAATCAGTTAAGACAGTGTGAAAAAGAGATGACTAATTGGCAGTGCGGTTACTGGGAGTGGAGCACAGGGGCTCCCCATGTCCGTCACACCTTGAACAGTTTCTTCAAGGTGCGGCAAGCACTGCAAGTTCTGCCTTGGCTCAGATCACTCTTCTGTCCTGGAGTGTTCTCACCACCGACAGATCATCAGGTTCCCGTTTGTCCTTCAGGTTCAGTCAGACACTAACACTCTCATAAATCTTCCGTAGCTGTTCTTGATTCCAAACCACAGAAATTCCCTCAGATTCTTTCACCTGATAAAGAAATGTTTATTGGCCCATGCCACTGAGTTGTCTGTAGGTAAACTGGGCTTTGCAACCCACTCCAGTGTTCTTGCCTGGAGAATCCCAGGGACAGCGGAGCCTGGTGGGCTGCCGTCTACGGGGTCACACAGAGTCGGACACGACTGAAGCGACTTAGCAGCAGCAGCAAACTGGGCTTTGTGTGAGGTTGATCCAAAGGCGCTATCGTCATGAAATCGACAGGATGCTAGCTATGCTTTTTTTAAATTTTAAAGTTCTGTTTTCCTCTGGCTTTCCTCATGATAACAAAAGCGACTTTAATTCACACTTTCCAGAGGAATAGAAAAGAACTTTATCCCAGACATCCAAGCAGAGTCATGAGTCACTCTGGTGGCTGTGCCTGGGCTTCGGTGCTCATTTCTGAGTCTGTCATTTTGACCAGGGGCTTGGAGGGTGCTGGGGCTTCCCTGGTGGCTCAGAGGTTAAAGCGTCTGCCTCCAATGCAGGAGACCTGGGTTTGATCCCTGGGTCGGGAAGATCCCCTGGAGAAGGAAATGGTAACCCACTCCAGTATTTTTGCCTGGAGAATCCCATGAACGGAGGAGCCTGGTAGGCTACAGTCCATGGGGTCGCAAAGAGTTGGACACGACTGAGCGACTTCACTTTGGAGGGTGCTGACAGGAGTGGACCATGCCTGAGGCTCTGTCCCTGGGATAGGATTGGCTCTCCTAGAGCCACAAGGATTCCTAAACAGAAACCTGTATTCACCCAACCTTTGTTAACTCTAGCCCATCCTTGTTTGCCTACCTCTGAAATAAAAATGTGTTGCAGAAATGAGTGAATGGTTCTGGCAAGTTAGTATCCTTCCTATTTTTAGCCATTCCTTAGTAAAGTTAGTATGTTTGTTTCTAATTTGGATCCTTTCACATTTCATGTGCGGATTGTAGGTCCTTCCTGATTAAAGTCTATGCTTATTGAAGTCAAGGACTACACAGAACTCTTGCAATATTTACCCTAAAGCACCATAACCAGTGGGTACAGAGCAGGTTAAGTGAACTGTGGCCTTGCAGACCAGCCTCACAGATTTCCATCACTGATTCCTTCGTTGCTTTAGAATTTTTATGATGAAAAACGAATCTGATGGAACTCAAACATCAACTTTGATCTTTTATGTCAAGCTCAGTAAAACATATGAAGAGACAACTGAAATCTCATTTTTGTACCCTTTCTGAACAAACAACACCATTAATAGTTCTTTTTAAAATAATAAGAGAAAAAAACAATAAGAGAGAGTATGGGTTGGTGATTAACCTCTCAGGTTCTGGACAGAACTTGGTCCAGATTTTGGCTTCACCGCGTCATGGCTGTTTCCTGCGCATGCATGATCCTCTGTGCTGCAGTCTTATCACGTGTAAAACGGGAAGACAATAATAGTGCGGTGGACAAAGTCTGTGAAAGGAGAGCTCCCTAAAAGGAAATAAATCCCTAAAATATAAGAAAGAATTTGGGACTTACTCATAATAAGAGAAAATGAAAGCTACAGAGAGAGCATATTTTTCACCTGTCAGATTGGGTGGACCCAGGCTTTGACAATCCCTCTTTTGTCAAGGAAAGGATGATGGGGAAGTAGGAAGCCTCAGATATTGCTAGGACTCGTCATTGGAGTTCCTACGGAGGGCAAGTTGCCAATCCCTGTCTGGATTGCAAACGTGCATATCCTTGCACCCAGCTATCTACTTTTGGGAATTTATCATACGGATATATTGGCACACTTATGAAATGGTATATGTTCAATCTTCTTCACTAGGGTATTTTTCTTAATGGCAAAAGATTGGAAAACCATCCAATTGTCTATCAACACGGAACTGGTTACATCAATTACAACACATTGGTACAACAGAATGTTAGGCAATTCTATACTGTGGCAAAAAAGAAAAGTCTCTATGTATTGGCATGGAAATACTGAAAAATCTTTGGTTAAATGGAAAAAAAACTAGGTGCAGAACAGGATGTAGAATGCATGATTTTTGTGAAAAACACGGAGGAAAAAATACCTATTGGTTTGTGTTAATATTTGCATAAAGGAACTCTGTAAAAATCATGTATTAACCCCCACCCTGCCCCTGCCCTCCCCAGTGCCCTCCATGGCGGGGGTGCAGCCACTCACACAGAGGCGTAGGGAAGACGGCTCCAAGTCGTGACCACGACTTCAGAGGCCCCTCTGCAATCCTCCCCCTGTGGCCGTGTGAGTGGCCAAGTGCACTCAGGTGGAAGAGGAGCAAAGGCTTTAAAGAATTTGGGGCATCAGAGAGTATCCTCGACTTGCTCCCACCCCTGACTCTTCCCATGCAGAAGCTCTCTCACCCTTTTAACAGCACTCTGAGTGTACGGCGCACTCTTTCAGTGCGCTGGCAAGTGGAGTGGGCAGGCCCACAGCTCTATCCTCGGATGCTCAGCCATGCTTAGCTGGGCATTGTGCTTGAAGGAGCTATTAGCTTCCAGGCACTTCTGGAGAGGCACCCTTCCTCACTTCCATCGCTAACTCAGAAAGGGCAAAAAGCCTGCCAAGAGATCCCAGGCTCAGTACTTGGGTTGTTCGTGTCATTTCCTGCCATGTTCATCCGGTCCTCTCTGTGTACTTTGCCAGCTAGAACAAAACAGCGCTGCTATGGAAACTGCAAACACCAGGCAATCCTGGCCCCTGCACTTGGCAGCCCAGCCGAGAGAGAGATAATGGCTTTTGTTGTTATCTATTGGATGCTGATGCTCAGTCGGTTGTCCCCTCAGGCCCTAACTAGGGACACAGCGACACCGCACCATCAGCTTCTCTTGTAAACTTCCGCAGCCTCGGGACGCAGCGATGCAGGCCTGAGATAAGCAATGCAGCCGTTATTCCGAGGACAACCTGGGGCTTTACGCTTCCCTGACAACTTCTGTGGTCTCCTCACTCGGGTGACCTAGAACTCTCAAAATAATCTGCCCGATTCTGTAATTTACCCAGCTCAACTGATTGGCAAATCTTCTGTCCTGGTGTTCTTTCTTTTTTCCCCAATACTAATAAATACATTCTCCTGGGGACAGTTGTGACTCAGAGGCAGTGTGTGAACCCAGCAGGAACAACTCATGGCACTCAGAACAGGTGACTGGATGTTTTTCTTCCCAGAATAAACACAAGTCCCAGCCCTCTAAACACATTTAATATGAAAGTCCAAAGATTATCAAAACTTCTCTGTTGGCTACAACATTTAATAAGAGTCAATTTACTATGTCTGACATTAATTGTGATGATGCGGGGAGAAGAGGACTCCCAGAGACTAAATAATGGAATGTGGGAGCCCCTGGGTAGCCAGGTTCAATCAAACACAGCCTGGCAGGGAGTGGGTGTGGACAAACACAGCTGTGTTTAGAATGCACCGATGTCTTCGTCTATTTTCCCAACATTTGTGCTTTGAAAACAGCTTTCTGCTTGAAATGCAGCCACTCTTGTGCTTGGAGCTCATGTGTGTGGTAGGAGAAAGTTATTCCATTTCTATTTCTGAGATTCTCAGGAACCGGCTTTCTTGTACTCTTAAAGCAATGTGTTTTTTTTTGTTTTTTTTTTTTCCCTCCTGGCAACACCCGTTTTCTCTGGTTTCAAACTGCTCTATTCTGGAAGAGATAATCGTGGAAAATCTTCTGACCCATTTGCTTGCAAATGGTTTTCTTTGGTAAGAAATATTTGATATTCTTAAAGCTCTTGCCACGTAAAGTAGGGTGATTTTCAAATTCTATTTGATCCTTCTAAAAGCTAGCTAGTCTTGTTCTCAGAAAAATTGTAGTACAGGCATACACGCACAAAATAGTTCTAATTCCTGACATTATTTCACATTTGTAGGCCATGGATATTTGGATGAGAGAGGGGGCTCAGTGTGAGGCTATAATAACTAATGGCCCTCTTCTCTCTTTCTCCAGGGAGGATAGAGCAAGGGCAGTCCCTAGCTAAGCATTTAATGGAGTCTTTGCATTTGCATATAGTAATTTTAATAATTTTAAAGGTTGAGCAGGCCTTGGTGCATGTAAGGAAGATGTAATCTATACACACACGCACACATATCTTGACACACATATATATGTAAATATATATATATGACTTATCAATGGGTTGGATTCTTATTTCCAGCTGACCACTGGGACACAATTTGATTTGCATTTGGGTGTGGGGAGGACTGGTGATAAATGACAGATATGGGTCTCCATAATTACATAGGATATTAACTTCACTGTGAGAGAGGCAGTCTTGCAAACTGTTAACCCAAACAATAAGTTATTTTTACCAGCAAAATAGGTTTGTTTGAGAGAGGCAAAAAATTTCAGTTTGGAACACACCACTGTGGTGTATGAACTACATGCCAGTCCAGTAAAGCAACGGAGAGGACACTCTTTTATAGAGGAGAAGGAAAAGTTGGGAGGGCCTGTGATAAACAAAATGTCAATTAGAGGAAACTGGGAGTTCAAAGTATAGTGATTTTTGTATTGGCTGATTTTTTGTATTGGCTGAGCTGTGACAGTCTCTCATTGGCTGAGCTGTTGCCAGGCAAGGGGAAAATTTTTCTTCCTCCTGCTGGCAATAATGGTGTCACTTCCTACCAAAGGTACAAGATACGTCTCTTTCTGTTGGAATCTGTATGTGTGTGAGTGGTACGTCTGTGAGAGCTCCCCTTTCTGGGCTCCTGACTCCAGTTTAGTGATGTTTCCCTTTATTAATTTTCACATTTCCCCCCGTAGATGAAGATCTTTGTCATAAAGCATTGCTGATCCAGAGTCAGGTTTTATTTATTTTTTTTTTCCTTTCTTTTAAAACAAGTATACAGTGGCCTTTTTGTCCTTCAGTGGACTTTTTCTGGGTGTTGTGACTCATGTCAGAGGTAAAGTACACAGATTGGAAAACTCCTGTGGTCACATTTGAGTAACAAGGAGGAGTAGGAGGGAAAACTTTTAGGCATTTCCTACCTGCAGTCTGTAGGAATTAAACAAGTGCTTTATGAAGACAGTGCAGGAGTAAACATGAAGTAAAGAAGCAGTATTGTTCTCAAAAGAAACCGTTTGGAACCAAATGTTGTATCAATAATAGAGCCTGTAGTTTGCAAGGTCAGAAACTATGAATTTGGATAATAATCCACAGTCAATTTTTGGTCTAGATGAAAGAGAGACTTCTGTGAATTCTAAACCTTCCAGCAGGCCTGGTCTGCATATCTTGGGAAAGCTGTCTCATCCGATGTCATCTGCTTCAATTCTGGGAAATCTTTCCCTTCAGGTCACAGAATGTGTGATGTGAATGCAGAAGTCTGTTCCCTGGAGTTTGGCAATACAAGTGTTGGTTAGCAGTACCTGATAGGGGGCCTTTCCAGTGAGACTGAAGAGAGTCTTTTTGGAATCTTTTCCTACAGAGAACATCTCCAGGTTGAAAGGTGTGATCCCGAAGGCTTTTATATCCCGAGAGCTTACTGTGGAAAGATTGCTTGGCCAGGGCATGATTATTTTTAATGGAAGCAGTTAGGTCTTTAAAATATTGAAGTATATCTCCTTTTATCAGCTGTGGATCAAAAGAAGCAGGGCTGGGTTCATTGGGTACCCTGTGACTATTTCCAAGGGTGAGAGTTTATGAGGTCTCAAAGAGGTGGACCTGAAATTTAGAAGGACCAATGGCAGTTCTTTTGGCCAGGGTATTTGAAGGATCTCTGTGATTGCCAACTGAGACTTAATAGTGCTGATGGTACATTCAACTAACCCTGAGGACTGAGGACGACACACACCGTGAAAGTGTAAAGCTGGCCAGTCAGACCTGTCGAAGTACCCGAACAGGAAAGCGTTCCCCGATCACTGTGAAATTCAAGAGGGTTCTCCAGGTAAGGATAATCTTTTTAACAAAATATTAACCACAGAAGGGGAAACATTTGGTTCTAAATTAACTAAAGCTGGAGTGGACCTCGTTCCCCCTTCCATCCTGGGGCCCTTTCCGTTAAAAGAGAACGATCCCTGTTCAGCCATTAATAAACTTGGGGTCAAAGGCAACCCTAATGGAACTAACATCTGCAGGAAGACCAGAATTTTCTTTAAAGATAATCTGAACTCAGTTACAATAGTTGTGAAGAGGTTCATCGGATTTCTGTGTGCAAGCCTGAATTTTTTCCCCAGCAACAGACTTAGGAAAGGCTGCTGCAGTTGCTCGGTGGAGGTCTTTCAGCAAATGCTCAGGCCTCGTGTCAGTTTAGGGCTTTGCTTTCTAATCCCCTCCAGGGTGTCTCCATAGGGCTAGTTTCATTCAATGTTTGGCTTGACCCTCACCAACACGCATGTGGATACAGATCTGAGGAAATAAGGTTGGTAGGTTTGGATAACTCTTAAATTCTTTAGCAAACCTGTGGGGTTACTCAGTTACTTTCGGAAACTCTAACTATGGCTCAAATTCAGCCTTAGGTCAGGGAACATAAGAAGTTTATCTGGATTTTATCTAGGGTTTTTCTGGATCCTCCAAAGACTTCACATTAAAGGGGAAGGTTCTGATAGGGTCAGAAAGAGGAGGAAGATGGCCCTGGAGGCAGAGTCTGAGACACAGAAGCTGGGGAGGCAAACGTGAGACTTCAGAAGCCCTTTGTCTTCTTTAGTGGTTGGTTTGTTTCAATTAATTTGATTATTGAATTTTGCAGAATGCAATTTTAGGTTCCTGGTAATGTTTGGAAGCCTCAAAATACCCATTCAAATAAGCGTCAAATTTAGTTTCGATGATTTCAGAGTCATGGCTGTCTCATACAGCCATGGAGTGAGACTAACCCCTGGCAGTAGGGTTTTTGAAGGGTAGATGAAGAGCCTGCATCTGAAGCATATTTATATGTGTGATTGCTGCTGTGCTGTGCTCCCACTTAAGCCCTGGCTTCTCAGTGGCTCATCACAGTGATGGTTTACTCCTCACTTACAGCCCACACTCATGGTGGATGGGCAGCCCTCCTCCATCTGGTAACCACGCCGTCTGGAACAGGAGGTCTACAAAAATTCAAGAGCCAGAGATGAAGAGTGAAAGTGTTAGTCGTTCAGTTGTGTCCAACTCTTTGTGATCCCATGGACTGTAGCCCACTGGGCCCCTCTGTCCATGGGATTCTCCAAGTAAGAATACCGGAGTGGGTAGCCATTACCTTCTCCAGGGGATCCTCCCAACTCAGGAATTGAACCTGGGTCTCTTGCATTGCAGGCAGATTCTTTACCGTCTGAGCCACCAGGGAAGCCCAAGAAGTGAGAGAAGGAGTTTATGACCAGGTCTGGAAATGGCAAACATTATTTTCAATCCTGTCCCATCGTCCAGAACTCAGTCATATGTCTTAACATAACTTCAGGGTAGGTTGAGAATGGAGTCTTCTTGTGAGCCAGAAAGAGGAAAATGAAACAAGATTGGGCAACACTTAGCATTGCCCCTGCTGCAGAGGTTAAGGAAAGGCATGCTTTTGAGGGGAGGACAGACCTGAGGGCCGAAGAGCAGGGTTAGGAAGTGGATGTGCCCCTCACCGACCAGGAGTGACCTCTCTCCCTCGACAGTGGGGCACATCGTCTTTTGCACAGAGCTTTCTGTTCTCTTCCAATGTATGTTGCTGCTGCTGCTAAGTCGCTTCAGTCGTGTCCGACTCTTTGCAGCCCCATGGACTTCACTTTAATTCTCTCAGCCTTTTAGGGAAAGCTGCTACGCATCCCTCTGTGGCCTCAGGTTGAGTGATGCAGAGAAGAAAGGGAGAGCATTGTAAAAGGAAGTGCTGGCTGCCTGCGGCCTCTCTGGCGCTCCCTTAGAGGAGCAGCGGCAGGTGTCTGAAGTCTGTGTCCAGGAGTCCCAGGCAGGGACCAGCCACAAAGTCAGTGGTGACCTGCAGGTCCCAAAGCAGGGAGCACACCCAGTAGAGAGCTCAGGAGGGAGGAGACTGACGCCTCCCTTTGTCAATGTCTACCAGAGCAAGCAGACCTCTGTAAGGGGGGATGCTGACTGCTTGTGTTCTGCTTTACCATAAAAGCAAGCTCAAAGCCCAGGTCTTATCAGGGGCTTCCTTGGTGGCTCAGATGGTAAAGAATCCCAAAGCCCAGGTCTTATCAGGGGCTTCCCTGGTGGCTCAGATGGTAAAGAATCCGCCTGCAAAGCAGGAGACCCGGGTTGGATCCCTGGGTCAGGAAGATCCCCTGCAGGAGGGCATGGCAACCCACTCCAGTTTTCTTGCCTGGAGAATCCCATGGACAGAGGAGTCTGGCGGGCTACATCCCATGGGGTCACAAAGAGTTGGACACGACTGAGCAACTAACACTTCAGATGGATTAGTACTATCGATTGAGCGCCTACACAGCCAGGCACTGCTTGGCCGAACACTTTGCAACCTCATCTTCACAGCAAGCTGACAAGGCAGAGGAAACTATCCCCATTTTATGGGTGAGGAAATGGAGGCTAAGAAAAGTTATTTAGCCCAAAGTCACAGAGCTAGTGAGTAGTAGAGCCGAGAGTGTAGCCCAAGTCTGTTTGATTCTAAAGCTAGTCTGATACTTTCCTGACTAGCAGTGAGTTAGTTGTAGTTAACCTACCTCAGGGGATCCTCAGAAAACAGCTCTCTGTCCGTGTCTGAATCTGTAGACTCTATTTCAGCATCTCAAGAAGCTTGGGGCTACTTTTGGGACTGCAGTTGGAATCAAAAGTCCTGCTTTGTGAAGTGTCTTAGAGCCTGGATGTCCTAAAATTCTGGGACAGCTTAGACAGGAAGAGTTCTAGCCTGTTCAGGAGTTTGTATCACTTCTTGATGTATATTGTATTTGATAGTGTCCTGGAGCTTCTGGCCTGAAACAGATGAGAGAAAGAAAAAATACATAATACATCCATACGTAAGTTACCTAGACAATGTGATTCAGTTACTGTTTAAACTTATCTGCCTACATATATGGCTGTGTGTGTGTGTGTGTGTGTTTATCTGTGTGATAGTAGAGATCTTGTCCTGGAGATTCTGGCCTGAAACAGATGAAAGAAAGAAAGCAAAAACAAAGAAAGAAGGAAGGAAATAAAGAATATATAATATGTGTGTGTACTAAGTCATTTCAGTCACGTCTGACTCTTTACCCTCAGGTCTGTAGCCCGCCAGGCTCCTCTGTCCATAGGATTCTCCAGGCAAGAATACTGGACTGGGTTGCCATGCTCTCCTCCAGGGGATCTTCGTGACCCGAGGATCGAACTCACGTCTCTTATGTCTCCTGCATTGGCAGGCGGGTTCTTTACCACTGGCGCTGTGAATATATAATTACCTAAACAACTTGATTCGGTTAATATTTAAGCTTATATGCCTATCTATCTGGCTCTGTACATAAGGTTTCCTAGGTGGTGCTAGTGGTAAAGAACCCATCTGCCAATGCAGGGACGCTCAGTGCCTGGGTTGGAAAGATCCCCTGAAGAAGGAAATGGAAGCTCACTCCAGTATTCTTGCCTGGATATATATATACACACACACACACAAATGCATACATACATATATATATAAATACAGATTTATATCAGTATATATATATACACACACACATAAATACACACATTCACTCATGTTTATATTTTTTACAAAAATGATATTCAACTCTATTTCTGTAGCAGCTTTTGAGCTCTCTTCCTTGAACATGTTGGTGCTGGTAGAGATGCTGAGTGTCAGTATTCTGGAGTGAGTTGAGGTCATGGTCAGCCATCCAGAAGACATGGCATAGGTTGAGAAGCAAAGTGAGAAGTGAGGAGAAGGCTCAGCTCGGGGCCAGGGATGACCAGAGGACGCTGCAGGCCCATCTGCGCACAGTGTGACAGCAGTCGGGCTCTTACAGGGGGTAAAGCATGGATTTATAGATTCAGTAGTTTAAGGCGACGATGCCTTGCGATTACTTGGGATAATATGAGTAATTTTCTTTCTTTGAGAGTTGTGGTTCTACCAGAGTCTCTCTCATTTGAAAAAACCAAAATTTTGCCTGGGCATGAGTCCTGAGGATGGGTCCAGAGCTGGCTGTATTCTTATTTTCAGACACAGAGATGGCTGCTGACAAAGACAGCTGATGCCCACCCTCCTCTGTCTTCCCTGCTTCCTTCTTTAGTTTTAGATCTTGTGTCTCTTCAACACCCAGGCTTGTAAAGTCAGACACTCAGCAGTAAAATTCATCTCTTTGGCCATGTCTCTGAGGAGAGCCTATCAGAGTAACGCACAAGACCTCAGTGGTTTATGAATGAATACAAATCAATGAGTAGATTCAACTGATACCTGAGGTTGGAGCTCAGTGAAAGTATCACGTTTTTCAGTTTCCTCCAAGTACAACATTAAAATGACCTAATTTCAGGCTGTGAGTTTAGTGCTTTTGCTTTTTAAATGAAGACTTCAAGATGTTCCATTAGTTAAGTCAAGATGCATTACCTAAAATACGCTGTTTTCTAGCTGAGGATGGGTGTGGGGTGTGGGGGGAATGAGGGAACAGAGCGGATGTTGGGAGTCAGAGACTATCCCTGACAGTTAAAAGTGGAATCAATACCCATTTCTTCTTGGGACGCAAGTGCATCATTTAATTTCTGGGCATGGGCAGATCCCAGGCATTCCAATTAACAGTCTGTGTTTTTTTTTTTCATATAGAGTGTAATAAAGTAAACACTGTATATTTGAAAAGAGAGAGACAAAAAAGGAAAACCATGAAATAAAATGTAAAAGGCAGAAATCCTGTTGCCCTAAGGCTAGTTAGGTGCTTTTATTCAAAACAAAGGATAAGGTAACCACAATATCCAAAGTCTAAAACAAGGCTGCTTTTAGAGAGTCACCAGCTTGTGAGAGGGTGCTAGGGACCAGAGAGGGAAGTGGTGAGTCAGGGGCTGGGATCCCTGGCCCCAGAACTTCTCTGGAAGCTGTCAGGAGGACTCATTGTCTCACTGGGACCTGTTATTCCAAGGCCAATAATCCTAATTTGTGGATACCCACTAAATGCTGGTGACTTTAGTGACCTCTAATCCTTGCATAGTGACCTCTATATCCTGTGAGATGGGTATTATTTTCATCATTTCATAAGGAAGGTTATGGAGGCTCAGAGAAGTTAAGAAACCTGCCCACTTAATTGTTAACACCAATGGAGACCTTATGCACCGGTTCAAATTGTAGGCACTTTGTATGCAGTTTAATCTTCACTCTATCGCTGTGATGTGTGTGTGTGTGTATGTGTGTGTGTGAGTCTCTCAGTCATTCCCAACTCTATGCAACCCCTTCGACTATAACCTGCCAGACTCCTCTGTCCATGGAATTCTCCAGGCAAGAATACTGGGGTGGGTTGCCATTCCCTTCTACTGTAGACAGATTCCTTACCATCTGAGCCACCAGGGAAGTCCATCCCTGTGATAAGGCCACTCTTATTCTCTCCATTTCACAGATGAGAATATTGAGGCACTAGATGTAAAGGGACTCTTCCCAAGTCCTGTGGTTGGTAAATGGGAGGGCAGGGATTCAAACCAGCCTTTTTTATTTTTCCTTCCTCACCATGTGGCAGCTCTAGAAGCTGAGAGAGGGAATTCCCTGGTGATCCAATGGTTAGGACTTGGTGCTTTCACTGTTGAGGGTCCAGGTTCAATCCCTGCTCAGGGAACTAATGTCCCAGAGCCATGTGGTATGGTGGGAAAAACAAGTGAAAAAGAAGCTGAGTGATTCTACAAACCTCATGAAATTCAGAAAATAACAAACTAGTTTTATTAATTTATTTTCTAGGATACTTTTATTTTTTCCTCCTACATTTTTGGGCAGCACATTTTGATTGACTCTTTACATAACAATAATTTTGTAATATCAATTTCTATTGTGACAACAGAAAGATAATTCATTCCTTCTTTTAGCTTGAATGATCAAATCTTTTTTCTAAAAAATTAGAGTTGAGAATGCATGAATCATGCGATGTCACACATAGACAAACTTGTTTAGTACAGCTATAGAATTTTGGCCTCTGATAAAGGAATTATGATACATTCTGTTTTGCACAGTTCTTGAAAAAAATATCTACTGCATCTATAATTGTATACCATGCATTGTTGCATCTATTCCTGACAGAAACTTTTGTTTTGACTAGCCTTCAAGCGAATTGAATCTTCCAGTTACAATTTTACATGTCTGAAGACTAAAATAATTTTCCACAGACTAGCTTCTGGTTCCCTACATTTCAAATCTTGTTTCTCTTCTGCAACCCACATACTTTCAGTGCTGGGTGCTCTAGAGCAGGTGACAATACATTCTGGTTTATTTGGGTCAGTCCCAGTTTACAGCTGCTGTCTTGGCGTAATTACTAACAGGGCCCTTTTTTTTAGCCCTCTCAAAAGTGTCCTGGTGGGGAGGAGGGAGTTATATCAGCTCATTTGTGATCTTTGGGTCCTCTGATTCCTGGGGGAATGCTTTTGGAAAAGAAAGGAAGTGGCCTGGTTTTATGTGCCTGTAAACATGCTCTTGGGCTTCCCTGTTGGCTCAGTGGTAAAGTATCCACCTGCAACGCGGAAGAGCTCAGTTCAATCCCTGGGTCACGAAGATCCCCTGGAGAAGGAAATGTTTACCTATTTCAGTATTCTGGCATCCGAAATCCCATGGACAGAGGAGCCTGGCAGGCTACATAGTCTGTGGGGTTGCAAGTGTAGGACACAATTTAGCAACTAAACCACCACCAAACACACTCTTAACCAGACCTCCTGGTAGACCAATGATATTTGATAAGAAAGTCCTTACATATGGAGTGTTCTTAGTTGGATAACCTTGATTTAGGGTTACTTAGAAGGCAATGGCACCCCACTCCAGTACTTTTGCCTGGAAAATCCCATGGATGGAGGAGCCTGGTGGGCTGCAGTCCATGGGGTCCCTAAGAGTCGGACACGACTGAGCGACTTCACTTTCACTTTCCACTGTCATGCATTGGAGAAGGAAATGGCAACCCACTCCAGTGTTCTTGCCTGGAGAATCCCAGGGACGGCGGAGCCTGGTGGGCTGCCGTCTATGGGGTCGCACAGAGTCGGACACGACTGAAGTGACTTAGCAGCAGTAGCAGGGTCAACAAAGCTAGATGTTATAGATTTATAAGGCGTGATTCCTGAAGAAGATCATGTTATCTATACAATTACCCGAGTATAAAAATGAGGATGTTTCATGACCTAAAATCCCCTTGATGTGTGAGCTGACACGTGTGCCTCATCTAGAGACCCCCATATATCATTATTCTGTCCAGAGGGCATGTGTCTGATATGGAAAGGAAGGCCCTGGGTGCCAACTAGGGCATCACCCTGCTTTACCTGTGCCTCCTGATTCCTTGTATCCTAAAATTGCTAGCACAGGTTGATTCGGGGTAAAGTCTTGGATTTGTGTGAGTATAATTTGACCTGATCCTTTAGGCTAGCTCACTTGGTTTGAACAAGAGATTACAGGGCATCCTAGCTCTCCGACCATCACATGTTTTTGTGACCTCTAGCTCTCTATCTTTGTGTCATGAGATGGGGCACGTTGCATAGAAGGAATTTTTCTAGAATCCCACTGATGACTAGACACAGAGAGGACCAATAACTTCTTGGGTGGTGCTGATATTGCCATTCTGAGTTCCATGTTTTGAGAACCAGCAGTTTAAAACCGTCAATTGGACTCTCTGGGTCTCTGTCCCATTTTGGGGTTTTACTCTGAACGTTTGAAACCTCACTTTCCAAATACTGCTTATGGTTGTTTCTGGGTCTTGCCTTTTAGTACTTAAGTATAAATCTATTTTATTCCACAGAACCACTGAATTACCAGTTTTCTAGTCCCAGCCTCTCTCAATGTCTTTTAGCACCATTTAAGTCAGAGACATTTAATTTCCAGGGGCCCCAGTTGGAACAAGCACTTGACAGACCCTCAGCAAACTTCTGCTGTTTAGAAACACTGATTGTACCACAAGGCTGTTGAAGACACAGAGGACCCAAGAAATAGCACCCTTTTCCCTACAGCCCTGTTGTTCGGAACAGCATTTTAGAGAAACTATAAGGAAATTACTGATGCCAAGATCTAGTAATAAAATGCCAACTGCATAGAGATACCCTGAAATGGATATAAAGTTTCTCCCATGATCCAATTCCTAGTGAGAAATTAAAGTTCAACAATCAAATCTTGAAATTTCAAGTCCAAGAATGTTAAATCCAAAGGATATAAAACTAGAAATATATATCGGTCGCCCTGGAGTTAAACATTCTGATATTAAATTGGAGACAAATCATTGTCTCCCGTTTCTAATTCTGCTGAGTCACTGGAACCCCCATTCCACCCCAGCACACATACCAAGTACAATCCAGTTCAAGAGGCACCACCTCTGCTGAGACCGTCTTCACGGTTCAGAGCTTCAGCTGAAGGCCAAGTGGACTACACCCTTTGTAACCGAGCAGGACCCTATGGGGCCTTCCCAGGGGATGCCCCTCCTCCATAGTCTCTGCTGTATCGCTTCTCTGAAGTAATTAGATAACAGTATCTGGCCCCCATTTCCTGAGTCCTTTTACAGATGCTGAGACCCCCACCAAACGTAAGAAATTAACTGCTGGAGGATCATGGGCATGTAGCCCCCAGACTTTCTGGTGCCTATGGATTGATAACATTTACCCCTGTGACACGGCCGTGTCACCTCACCATCAATCAGGGAATTATGCACGAGCTGATCACACATGCTGGGATGCCTCTCCTTCACCTTGCCTTTAAGAATGTTTTGCTGAAACCCTTCGGGTGAATTTGGGTTTTCTGAGCATGAGCCACAAGTCACTGGTTCTCCTTGGTGCCTTACAGTAAGTACTGCACTTTGCTTCACCACAGTTGATTGACTATACTACACGGGGGTGAGTGGACCCACGTTCGCTTGGTAACACTTTTCCTAGTGGCCCATTTGCCTTGGCTAAAATCTGGGGGTCTCTGTGTAAGGCCAGAGTGGAGAGAAGATTTCCTTGAAGCCATCATTCAGCAGCCTTCCTCTCATGGAAGCAGTCACTTGCCCGAGGGTGAAGCCACCTTAACTGGCAGGAGGGGTAAAAAGGCTTCCCTATAACACAGACCAGGGGGCTCTCATGTGGCTGAGAGGCCCACAGATCTAAGATTCCACCCCTAGAGATTCTGGTGAAGATTTGAGGCAGAGTCTAAGAATTAACATTTCAACAAGCACCTTGATTCTAACGAAAGCTGTGCCTGTTGCATTTGATTGTAAATCCGTGGAATGTGTCCCAGGGATTTTATAGTTTATCGTGTGGCATCTGGAACTTACTAGGCACTGAATGAATATTTGTGTACTGAGTAAAACACCCTGAATCTGAAAGGTGAGAAGGGATGGCAGAGGGTATGAGGAAGAATGCGTTACTGATAGTTCTTCTGCAGCTTTGTCAAGGGCGAGAGATTCTCCTTTTTAGAAGGTATTTGTATTTGTTCTTGGGTTTCAGGTTTTGATAGAAGTGGGACTGGGAAACAGGGGAGGGGGGACATAAAGTCAATTCCTTCTAAAATTGAAACCATTGTGTGATGTTTTGGGGAGCTCCAAAGAGCTCCAGTCCTTTATGTCTCAGTGTGGAAAGAATTCAGAGAGAGGTGAAGTGGTAGATCAGTGATATATCAGATTAGGACCTTGTGAGGCTTACAAATGGGCGAGCAAGGCGGTGCTGCCCCTGAGAACTTAGTGGGCTACAGTTTCATAAGCAAAGGACAAGTGGAGAGGGGGGAAAGACCACATTCTTCCTCATTCTTGAGTAGATGTCAGGCTTACATCATCAACTCCTCCTCCAGGTTTGGCAGGGGACTTTTTTTGTCCCCACATGGTCAAGCCAGAACCGTAAAACGTATTTCAAGTCTGTGCACAATGAACATCTTTCCATCCTAGGGATCGTTAACTTATTGAGCCCACTGGGCAGGATGTGGGTCTCACACCACCGCTTGGAGGTGGTCTCACGTTCTGCTGCTTGGAGGTGCGTCTGGTGCTTCTGTTGCGCAGTTTTGTTGCTAAACAAGCCTGCTTGATTTTGTGGTTAAGCAAACCTGGTTTCTTGAGTAATCATTAACTTATAGGGGTCTCCCGTATTTTTTCTACTTGCAATCCCCTAGTATGGCACCCCATTCCAGTACTCTTGCCTGGAAAATCCCATGGATGGAGGAGCCTGGTGGGCTGCAGTCCATGGGGTCGCTAAGAGTCGGACACGACTGAGCGACTTCACTTTCACTTTTCAGTTTCATGCATTGGAGAAGGAAATGGCACCCCACTCCAGTGTTCTTGCCTGGAGAATCCCAGGGACGGGGGAGCCTGGTGGGCTGCCGTCTATGGGGTCGCACAGAGTCGGACACGACTGAAGCGACTTAGCAGCAGCAGCAGCAGCAGTGGGATTAATTACTTAATTACCTACTTTGTCCTTTGGTTCCGTCCCTATTAAACTGCTGGGACTGTTTATGTATATCACATCATTATATTGTATATTTGAAATGTGTTATACTTTTATGTGTCAGTTGTACCTCAATAAAACAGAAAAGAATTACTGGGACTGCGGGGCTCTAAGGTACGTCTAGTTGTCAATGAAGATCACTTTCTATACACACTAGTGCCAGTAAATAGTCAGATAGAACCTGCCTTGGATGCAGAATATAGTTTACTGTCTCTATACTGCTTTTTTTTTTAACTTTATATTTTCTATTGGGGTATAGCTAATTCACCATGTGTGACAGTTTCAGGTAAACAGCGAAAGGACTCAGCCATACATAGACATGTATCCATTCTCCCCCAAACTCCCCTCGCATCCAGGCTGCCACATAACATTGAGCAGCCTTTCGTGTGTTCTACAGTAGGGCCTTGTTGGTTATCCATTTTAAATGGCATCCCTTATATGTGGAATCTAAAAAGAATTGATACAAATGAACTTAGTTACAAAACAAAGAGACTCATAAACTTAGAGAATGAACTCATGGTTGCCGGGGGGAAGGGTGAGGGGAAGGATATTAGGGAGTTTGGGGTGGAATGGTGCACACTTCTATACTGCTTTATAATCCTAATATTGTGTAGCAACTTCTGATTTTAGCTCCAGCTTGACTTCCAACTCTGTTGTTAGTTCTTATCACTTACACTCTGATTTTAAAAAACTTAGGTATTCTGTGCAAAATTCTTTTCTCATTGAAGTTCCTTGCTTCTTGTTATTCTTTGTTCTTTCTCTCTACACCTCTCCTGCATATCTCTAAATAGACAGTTACATCTCCGCAGTCAATTTGATTCTCTAAGAAATCACTGAAAATCCTTCGATTAAGGAACTTAGCCAGCAGAAATCCATATAGAATGAATTTTCAACTTTTATGTGCTCATACTATATATTTTTTTCAGAAAGTCACAGATTTCCCTTAACTTGACCTAGCAAGGAGTCCTCAAACGTGGGCTAAGGCATGTTTTCCTTACTGGTAGGAAAGCTGTCACCAGGCTTAACAAAGATAAGAAGTAGTTATGTAGCAAAACGTGACCTGAGTTGCTTGGCCCTCGGGTGTCGTGGATGTTGATAAGGTAATCCTATTGCCCGTGAGAGAGTGTGAGACAGCACATGGGCCCCAGCTGCCGTCTCAGGGGGATCAGGTGAGGCTCCCTAGAGCCCCCCAGCTTTGCACGCTAGGCCACCTGCAGATGAGGCTGGCGCCTCCCCTGTAACATGGGCCACAGTGCAATCAATCATGCTGCACCTTTTATTTCTGACTCGCATGATGAGAAGAAAACCTGAATTCTAGGAAGTTTTAGATACTGCATTCTTTGGAAACATTCTAAAATTTTCTTTTTCCACCTGTGAAACAAAAAGCAGCACTAAAAATAACTCTAGGTGCTGCCAATGTCACATCGGGACACAGTCTCTAGCCCCTTATTTCCAGAGTAAACAGATGTGTATCTTGTACCTTGGCCAATCACAGAAGCTGCTTCTCAGCCCCTGTACTCATCTGCTCTCTCTGTTGGTCTCCTGCACCTCTATGCAAACCACAACCCAGGAGTAGTTCGTTTTCACCCAAAAACTTGTTTTCCATCTTCCAATCTGCATTTATTTGCCCAGAAATGTCTCACTCTGTGCCTTCACTATGGCACCCCACTCCAGTACTCTTGCCTGGAAAATCCCATGGACGGAGGAGCCTGGTGGGCTGCAGTCCATGGGGTTGTGGAGAGTCGGGCATGACTGAGCGACTTCACTTTCACTTTTCACTTTCATGCATTGGAGAAGGAAATGGCAACCCACTCCAATGTTCTTGTCTGGAGAATCCCAGGGACGGGGGAGCCTGTTGGGCTGCTGTCTATGGGGTCGCACAGAGTCGGACACAACTGAAGTGACTTAGCAGCAGCAGTCCCTTCACTAGTGGGTATAAACATTACCCTGCATCTCAGAATCACCGAAGTTTGCTGAAACACAGCCCACTGGGCCCAACCCCCTGGGTTTCTGATTCAGTAGGTTTGGATTGAGGGGTCTGAGAATTTGCATCTCTAATACATCCTCAAATGATGCTGATGCTCTTACTGGTACAGGGACCAAGCTTTGAGAACCACTGCCCTAAGCCAGTTTTATTTATTCGGATGAACTACTAGAATGGTGTAAATTTAAATGGCATCAGATTAGGCATTAGGTGAAGATGATGTTTAATTAAATTCAATTAAATAAATTAGATCAATTTAAAATGCCAGCAGATAAACTGAGATACCATTGGGTCACTTTAAAATACCATCAGTCACAGATGATAATTCACTCACAGATCCTACAAAAAGGGGCGATAATACCAAGAGCAAGTGAGAGTTTTGAGAACTTCTTTCTTCCATAAGTTCTTCAAAAACATATGGGAAGATATTCAGGCACATTTGTGTCTTGATCCAAGTACACCAGAACATAGTAAGGTTATGGTGCATTATTTTATCAGCTCAGCTAAATTACGGGTTGGAACATAACCCTCACAGCCTGATATAGAGCTAAGATGCTGATAAGGCAGAGGTTAGTCCCTTCTCTTAATTCAGAAAATGGTTATTGAGGTTCTGTTATGTGCATGAATTGGATTAAACATAGGTGCAGAAGTTAGATGATAAGGTTCTAAGAGCTTGCAATCTAGTATGTAAGATTAGTCAGAACTATAGCATTAAGGCATTGAAAAATGCCACAAGAGAAATGCATATGTATTATTTTGGATGTTCAGAGGAGGAAAGGTTCATAGGAAGCTGGGGCTGAGGAAGGGAGAATGAGAAAAAGTGCAAAAGAAGAGGGGCCCTTCTGAGGGGACAGTGAACTTCCTAGGTCAGGGACGAGGCAGGGGGCTGTTTGAGTACATGAGGACACCGACAGCCTGGGCAGGTAGGTGGTCACTGCGTGATTGTGAGTGCACGACTTGAAAAATGAGCGTGAGCGTGACTTAGGTAGGTGGGAAAGGGTGAGAGTCTTCAAAAGAATGGGACATTTTGAGGGGAAGAGTGAGAAAGATGAAAGATATAATTTCAAGTGTGAAACACTTGCTTGAGGAATTTAGTTCAAAGGCTTGGCAGGGAGTGGGGTACTCCTTGGTGTGTTTTTTGAAATGGGGAAAATATCTGGTAAATAAGAAGGGTGAATTGTGCCAGGTGAGGGTAACAGGTTACCTTCAGTGAACACTTGCAAATGTGCTAGGCTCTGTGCTAAGTACTTCAAGGGGAATACCTTTAATCCTCACAACAACTCTGACAGGTGAGTACATTATTGTTCCCATTATGAGGACACAGAGGCCTAGAAACCTAACTAGTAAATGGTGGGGAAGTAATGCGAGCCCGCGGAAGGGTGATGTGGCAGGAGTCCTCAGCAGGGGACATGCTCTGGAGACATAACCACGGCAGAGACAGTGTCTGCAAGGCTGGGTAATACACCATTGTGAGGGGAGAGGGCACAGGACAAGTCAAAGGTGACTCAGGTTTTGAGGCTGAACAGCTTGGGGGAAAGTATTACCATCACTGTGGTTTCCAGTCCTGATAATATTAGCATTGTAAAGAAGATTCACTGAAACATGTATAATATCATGTATGAAACGAGTCGCCAGTCCAGGTTCAATGCACGATACTGGATGCTTGGGGCTGGTGCACTGGGACGACCCAGAGGGATGGTATGGGAAGGGAGGAGGGAGGAGGGAGGAGGGTTCAGGATGGGGAACACATGTATACCTGTGGTGGATTCATTTCAATATTTGGCAAAACCAATACAATATTGTAAAGTTTAAAATAAAATAAAATTAAAAAAAAAAAGTAAAGGGGAAAACAAAAAAGAGAGACGCTCAGTTGGAAAGGATATGAAGAGAGGGAGTGTTATCAGGTGAAGGGGCCCCTGCGCTGTGATGCTGCCCAGGGTGTGAGGCGCACAGATGTATGTAGTGTGCTCTTTGATCCTGTTTCTGGCACCAGCAATGCTCCCAATCTTCTCACCTTTCTTCCAGTCTACCCTTGTTTGTTGTTGTCATTGTTTAGTCACTCGGTCAAGTCTGAATCTTTTGCGACTCTGTGGACTGTGGCCCACCAGGCTCCTCTGTCCATGGGATTTCCCAGGCAGGAATACTGGTGTGGGCTGCCATTTCCTTCTCCAGGGAATCTTCCCTACCCAGGGATCAAGCCCATGTCACCAGAATTGGCAGGCAGATTCTTTACCAGTGAGCCACCGGGGAAGGTTCACTATGAATTTATAATTGCCATTGGTCTGCAATTCTTTGCATCTCTTTTCTTAGAAGTACAGTCTGTTTCCCCATCCTTTGTATTTGGGCTGTCTTTGACCATGATTAATGTTGTTGAAGTGATGTTGTTCCAGTTCTAATCCTGCTCTTTGCTCTCTGGATATGTGCCCACCATGCTGGGAGTCCCTGGAGAGCCCGCTGATGGAGACTCTGGGGAGCTGAGCTGAACCCAGCATCAGCAGAGTCTTCAGACATGTGAGCAAGGCCATCCCAGACCACCTAGCCTCACCTGAGCCATGTGACAACTAAAGTACCACCCAGCCAACCTTCAGAATTGAGAGCAAGTGAATGACTGTTGCTTCAAGATACTGAATTGGCTGTGCCGCATGACTGATGGGATCTTAGTTCCTCAACCAGGGATTGAACCCAGGCTTTCTGCAGTGAGAGTCCTAACCACTGGACTGGCAGGGAATCTCCACCACTGCATTTTGGAGTGGTCTGTTAAGTAGCAAACTATGATTCACCACGTTACTTGATGGACCCCTCAACAATATTCTCAACTGTGGATTTTCCAGCCATATCAGACCCAAAGGACTCAAGACTCAAGGAGTTATTCTGTCACTCCAGTCTATCACTTCCTAGTCCTAAAGGGTTTAAATTTGTTTCCTCAACTTTTTACTTTTTAAAAACTACTTATTTATTAATATTTATCTTTTTTTGTTGTTGTTGTGCTGGGTCCTCGTTGCTGCACAAGGGTTTGCTCTAGTTACGATGAGTGGGGGCTGCTCTGTAGATGTGGTGTTCAGGCTTCTCATTGCGATGGTTTCTCTCGTTGCAGAGCACAGGCTTGGTGCATGGGCTTCAGTCGCTGTGGCTCATAGGCTGCAGAGCACAGGCTCAGGACTTGTGGGGCACAGGCTTGGTTGCTCCGTAGCTTGTGGAATCTTCCCAGTCCGGGAATCAAACCCGCGTCCCCTGCATTGGCAGGCAGATTCTTATCCACCGTACCACCAGAGAAGTCTGATTTCTTCATATTTTTAACACAGAACAAAAAAGAAGCCTGACTTAGTTTGTGGACTCAATGATAGATCTGGGGAAAATTTCTCTGAATCCAATTGTTAAACAATGACACCACTTTAACTAATCTTGAAAAGAAAATTCCTCATAAGTGATAATTATTGTTGTCTACATTAGTGATTTCCAATCTTTAATGAGCATAAATATAACCTCAATATTCTTGGGCCTCCTGTCAGCAATGTGATTCAGTAGGTCTAGAGAGGGGCTTGCTGCTGCTGCTGCTAAGTCGCTTCAGTCGTGTCCGACTCTGTGTGACCCCATAGACGGCAGCCCACCAGGCTCCCCTGTCCATGGGATTCTCCAGGCAAGAGTACTGGAGTGGGTTGCCATTTCCTTCTCCAACGCATGAAAGTGAAAAGTGAAAGTGAAGTTGCTCAGTCGTGTCTGACTCTTCGAGACCCATGGACTGCAGCCCACCAGGCTCCTCTGCCCATGGGATTTTCCAGGCAAGAGTACTGGAGTGGGGTGTCATTGCCTTCTCTGCCCATCGTTTAGGAGTATATTAAACTTAGGAGTGTACATATATATATAGGCCACACCAGGTCTTAGTTTTACAACAGGGGATCGTCACTGTGGCACGTGGGCTCTTAGCTGCAGCATGTGGGCTCTATTAATAGTTCCCTGACCAGGGATTGAACCTGGGCCCCCTGCAGTGGGAGCATGTAGCCTTAACCCACTGGACCACAAGGGAAGTCTCTTGGGAGTATACATTGATAATAAGGGCCCAGGATAGTTATGGGGCATGCATTTCACTGATGGCACTTTGGAAATATTGGCCTAAATATTAAAGATTGATTCTAAAATAGTCTACGCCCCCTTTCTGGCCTTGCTCTGTGACCAGCCCATAATTACAGGTCATTGGAAACAATTCCTGGAATAGGCCAACTGGTAAACAAATATCAGGATATTGAGAATGCCAGTCTCCCATATTTATGCCATGTAGATGCCAGATTTACTAAATGCAATACCCTCTGTTTTCTTCTCAGTGAGGTATATTGAAGGGATTAATAGAACGAGAGCCCTGTTTTGTAGATATCTTCTTTAACTTTCATCAGTCATTGACATCCTCATTCCTACTTACCAAGGAGGCTTGAAAAGTTACACAGCAGGTAGGGGGCAAAATTAATTGGTGTCTAGATTTCCTCAGGTCTGTCTCCCTTTCTTCAGTGTCATTCTTGATAACTGTGGTTTGGATGAGAAGCTTCAAAATGTGTATTGAAGACAGAGAAAGATGGGGATAAGGGAGAAAATGAGAGCGAGAGAGCACAAAAGAGAGAGAGAAAGAGAGAGAGAAAGAGAGAGGTAGTTATACTGGGTGAAAAAAAAGGTAGGGGAGGGTTTGTAAGTTTATGAAAAAGTAATGTTTACCACTATTCCTTCTTTTTCAAAATTTCAAGTTTCAGGAAAATCTGTGTGGGGTATGGAGAGGAAGTTAGCTGTTGTAGTCTAGTTTCTTCTCAGATTCCTCATGAGTTTGAAAGTGAATTAGAACTCGAGGGAGTGACCCTGTTCTTTGTCTGAGTTTGCATGGTGCCAGTTTCCATACTTCATGCCTGACCAGTTTCACCACTGGATAAATCAGTAGTGCCTGAAAGAAATAGCCATCGTTGAAGTGAGGAGAGAGTTAGGAATCTTTAGAAGAGTGACTAATTTTCCTCATGGCCCAAGAGGGGCTCTTTAAATTCACCTTTTCACTCATTTCCCCACTTGGTTATACAGTACTTTTCCCCCCTTCTGTTGATGATTTTTTAAAAAAGTTTTAACAGTCTCTGTTGTTGGAATGTAAACCAAACGCAAGGAGGACATTCACAGGGGAAATACCTTGATTTTTCTCCATGGTAGAGGGATCAGAATGTGTGGGTGAAAACAGGGAGGAACAAGAGAGGAACTCATTGATTGGAGTGCAGGGCTCTCCTACAACGTCAAATCACATTCGTACTATTTCTAGGCTATTTCAGAATAACTGGCAATTTTTGTTCATTCAAACATCCATTCAGTGTAGTAAAGCAAAAATCAATCCATCTGATTGATTGAGTTAGCCTGTCCATTTGACTAAAACCATGGTGTTTCAACTTGAGAAGTGGTGGTCTTAGGGGGCATTAAAGAACTCCAAGTCAGAATCTACCAGAGAAATTACCCCCTTTTTTTTTTTTTTCCTTTAAAATACATGATTAGGACCTCCCCTGAAGTCCAGTGGCTAAGACTGCTTGCTCCCAAACTGGGGGGCCTGAGTTCAATCCCTGGCTAGAGAACTAGATCCCACGTGCCACAACCAAGCCCTGGTGCAGACAAATAAATGAATAAATAAATAATAAAAGACAGATGCTCAGGCTTCTTCCCATAGTTTTGGATATGCCTTTGGAGTTCTGAAAAGGCACCGAGATCATTCTGACAGGCCTCCCGACCCTTGTTGAGAACCTTTGAGTTAAATAGCCACGTTCAGGTAATTTGAAAGGTTTAAAATAGTCCCCTGGCCTCAGTAGTTTTAATAAAAAAAAAAAAAAGAGTGAACCGATGGTTGATTTTCTAAAAGTGAAAACAAGAATAGTATCACACTTGTCCTAAATGATTGGAAGGATAATTTCTTTTTTTGGGGGGTTGGGGGCTGGAGCTACAGTTTGTGTTTTAGGAAGACACGGACACCAGCAGCACAAACCTGAACCCCCGCTTCGTCGGAATCCGCATTCAGCCTGGCTCTGACAGTGAGGGGCTTCCTCTGCTGAATGTTTGCCTTATGATCAACCAGCCTCCTCTGCAGAACAGACAGTCCCCTGCACGACAAGGCTGTGTGCCATCGGGGGATTTACTGATGGCTAAGCCTCGTTATGAACAGAGATTTATGATCAACTTCCCAGTCAATTAAAATTTCAGATATGACTAAGGCAGAATTCAATTAAGGTTAATTGGGGCTTCTGAAAACTGCTTTTCCAAAGGGAAACTGTGATGGGATTGTGACTCCTAGTGGGTTTCGATCAGTTTTAAATAACTTTCCATGCCTTTCTTTTCTTGGCACACAATGCCTCTTCTCCCCGCCGCCTGGCTCCTGTATTATCATTCGATTCAGATGTTGATTTTTCTGTCATAAGTTATCATGGTGACTTATTTGGTTTCGGCTTTGTCTTTTTCTTAAAACACAAAAAGCCCAGAAAAACAAAACAAGACTCCCAAGGCTCTCAGCAGACCAGAACCCTTAACAAAATCACAACCTGCGCTGGGCGGAAACCAGTGGTATGACATGAAAGAAATATAGTCATTTGGAAGATTGTGACAACATTTCAGAAGCAATTATCCAAACTGGAAAAATAACCCATTTCTTTTCCTTTGTCATTAAGGTGGATGAAAAGGTTCCCAAACATTGTCAATGATGGGGCAATATAAAGCCGGGGGGTGGTGGTGGGGGATTTGGAAAACAGGTGCAGGCAAGAATTACGATGCAAGTCAGGCTTTCCATTCTACCCGAAATTTTATTTTCTTGTCGTCAAGGGCTATTGTGACAGTTCTTAGCACAGTTGATTGAACTGGGAAAACACATGGGACGGGGCCTCGTCACCGAATGCAGAACATGCGTTCTGTGGCTCACAGAGCAATCTGGAGCAAGGGGTGAATAATAATTTCAGCAGTTTGTTTTCTCAGAATTTCCAGCCTATTGTTCATCACTGGAAATTAATAACATCGAGCTAAAGAGACATTTTCTTTCTGAAAAGAAGACATGAGGAGTGTGTGAGTGGGGGAGAGACATGGTAACTGCTCAGATGTTTCGTTGTTTGAGAATTCTCCCATCCAGCAGACCTAGGCATTCGCCACCGCAGCTAGGAGCCAGTCCAGATGTTGCCTCCTTCTCGAATTAGTGACTTTTCCCGAGTTTCACACCCCTGTGCCTCTCCTGGCACTTCTACTCCCTGGGGCACACATACTGGGGACAAGTTCATCCAGAGAGTGACTTTGGAAATGGCCTCGCTTAGGAGAACAGGGGAGGGGTGTAGGTGAGGCAAGTCGTAAAGGCTGTTGATTCATGTAATTTTCTTTGTGCATTTCAGTTGATGGTCAAACTATGCCGTGGACAGACTGTGACAGGTGAAGAGATCTACAAGGCAATGAACAGGCCCATGTAGTGTCACCTGTTTCAAATGAGCTCCTTCCCAATGCCTCTTATTTGAACATGAGGGTGGTGTTCAGATTGCTTCTGCTCCCCCCCTCGAAGGAAGGACCGACATTGGAGTTGTTTTCTAGGGATGGTGATGGTCCAACTGGCATAGCTTTCTCACCTACTACATTTATCTGGATGAAGCACAACTGATAGGAAGGAATCTCATCCTTATCTTTGCCGATTTCCTCTTCCCTCTTTCTGTAAAAGGGAGACTAGAAAAGGAGAGACTGGGAAAAGGGGAGGTTCTAGCCCTGTAGAGAGGTTAAGGGGAAAAGTTTCTGTAATCAGAAATCTGGGGTGTAATTATATGATCGCCAGAAGAAAGACACACGCAGGTGGAATAAGTCTCCTGAGTAAGATTACTAATGAATTCTCTCTGTTCCTTATGGAAAAGAGCCACATTTGTAAAATTAAAAGTCAATGCCTCTTTGATGAGAGGATTTGCAGGCTCCGCTGTCCTTTGTTTCAAATATTGTGTGCTTGGAAAGAAGAGCAAGGAAGCGAAACCTCTAGTCAAGGGCATTGGAGCAGAGCTGGCAGCTGGCTGCACCCCCCGCCCCCAAATCTCAGGGCTGTAGGAGCCTTTTTCAGAAAGGGCTTGATCGGTGCTACGTGCATGGCTGTTTTGAAGAATATGGCCTTGTCTAGACAATACCAGAGTCCCCAGTCAATTCAGAGGAGAAAAACAGAGGAGCTATACCAGTCTTCTGGCGTGGTGCAGCCCAGACGAGTGGCTGACTGGGTTTTTCACCCTCATCCCTATGTGTGGGAGCCACACTAGTTTGTGGGTGTGTGTTCCAGCCGACAAAGTGCAGGGGCAGCAGCCACCAAGTGTCACAGCGTGGGGCTGTTGTCTAGCTGGTGGGGAGAGTCTCCGCTGGAAAACACAGATGTTGAGAGGAGACCAAGATACAGATCTGTCATAGACCCTCCAGGTTACCTGAAATTCAGCCTTTGTAGCTACTCTTTTGTTCACATAATGAATGCCGCCGATTAGCAGTCACCTTAGCAAATCAGAAGGAGGGCTGGAGGGTGGTGTTGCAGGGTGCACGGGGCAATTGTTTGCTGCAGCCAACCCCTACAGCCAGAGAGAGCCAGTTGTTCAATTTCCTGGAAATCTGAGCTGGTTGTTAAACTCAAGTGTCATTATTAAGAATTAAATTATGGGAACATAACTCAATAAATTATTATTAGAAACAAAGATCAAACTCAGTACTCACCCTTTCCTGATTATTTTTACTACATTTAACAACCGTTTGTGCTTTGAGGCTCTTTGCATCTGTTATATCTGTGGGGTGGAGATGCTGTGTAATGATGTGCTGGTGTCCAGCTCTTTCAGCAACCCCCCAGTTGGTCAGTGACTTCATGTCGGTTTCTTGAAATGAGCCCTGATGGCAGTTTTTATGCCACTGAAATGGCAAACCCTACAGATCAGGGTTTCTTCTGTTTTAGAAAATGGGTTGATGAACATTTACTGGCACAACACTCTGTGTGTGAGAGAGAGGGGGGAGCGGGAGTTGAGGTGTTGGTGGCATCCGGGCTTGCGTGCTGGATCAGCACGATGCTTGTTTTTATGTTGGGCGAGTGTCTTAGTCAGCTCCAGCTGCTGTAACAAGAATACCATAGCCTGAATGGCTTAAACAACAAATGTGATTTCTCATAGCCTGACTGGCTTAAACAACAAATATATTTCTCTCAGTTCTGCAGAAGTTCTGGGAAGTCCAAGATCACAGTGCCAGCATGGTCCAGTTCTGGTGAGGACTGTTTTCCTCATTTCCTCACATGGCAGGGGAGAGATTGTGAGAGAAGGAAACAGAGAGAGAGAGAGAGGGAAGAGAATGTTGTCTAGTGTCTCTTCTTATAAGGGCATTGATACCAACACGAGGACTCCACTTCCAAGACCGAATTACCTCCCGAAGGCCCCACCTCCAAACCATCAGACTGGGGATGTGGGTTTCGATGCATACAATTTGAGAGGACACAAACATTCAGTCCATAGCAGGGAGAAAATAAACCAATGGGGCAGGCAGGCTGGGGTAGGCTTCCTGGAAGGAGAGGGAATGCTATCCGGGGAGAGGAGGCTTCCAAGGAGAGAGATGGGAAGATCCAGGGTAAACCCCCATGCTTTGCAGTTCTGTCTGGGTGCAGGCTGGGGTATGAGGGGGCCCTTCCGGGGTTACTCTTCTCTGCTTTCTGCCCGCCCCCACAACAAGCTCTCCATCCCTCCCCACGTTACCTCAGCCAGTGGTCTTTACCAATACCTAGCTTCACTACAGGGCTTCCCTAGTAGCTCAGCTAGTGAAGAATCCGCCTGCAATGCGGGAGATCTGGGTTTGATCCCTGGGTTGGGAAGATCCCCTGGAGGAGGGCGTGGCCACACACTACCGTATGCTTGCCTGGAGAATCCCCACGGACAGAGGAGCCTGGTGGGCTTCAGTCCACAGGGTTGCAAAGAGTCGGACATGACTGAGTGATTAAGCACAGCACAACTTCACTGCTAATGAAACTTCTGACAGACCCTGGGTTCTGTGGCTTGGGTTATATTAGAGACTGAATGTTTGTGTCTTCCCTACTCCGCCTCCCCATTCGTATGTTGAAGCCCTAAAGCCCTTGGTATTGGGAAATGGGGCCTTTGGAAGGTCAGGTTTAAATGAGGTCATGAGGGTGGGGTCCCAAGAGGGGATCAGCACCCTTGTAACAAGAGGAACTGGCCAGAGAGCTCTCGCCAGGAGCCGGCATGGACCGAGGAGAAACCTCATGAGTTCACACAGAGGAGGAGGCATCTCTGATGGGAAAGCCAGCTCTCACTTGATCCTGAATCAGAGACACCTAGATTTCGGACTCTCCAGACTTCAGGGGTGTGAGTAAGAAGTCTCTGTTATTTAAGCCACTCCGTCTGTGGTATTTTGTTGCAGCAGGCGGAGCCACTAAGACAGACTATGAGCATAATTTTGTACAAATAGGTTGGGGGTGATTTCAAGGTATTTATTTAGTCTGCCCACAATCAAAGGAGCATGTGAGGCTTCTGGGGTGCTTTGTACACCCACTTGAGTTTCGGGAGAATAAGGGGAGAGATACTGCGCTGGGAGCCAGGGGGCCTGGGCTTTAAAGGCAGGCGCTGCACTTGAGGCTGCAGCACGGATGTTGAGCAGGAAACAAGCAGCCTCTGTTCGCCCCAGTATTAAAAGGCTTGTGTTCATCACTATGCTGTGAGGATCAAAAGGAAGGTTGTTTGAAAATTTATAAAACTGTGCAAATGGAAGTTGTGAGGCGTCCAGGGGGAACTTTCTAATTCACAGGCCCAGTGATAAAGGCAATTTTCTAAATTTCAGAACCTACTTACCTTTCTCTGCAGAGCCTCCCTTCTCTTCCCCTAATATTTAACTTACCTCTTTTAACTCTCGTTTGCTTTATTTTGACTGTCCCTCCTTTCCTCTTCGTTCTATTTTTCTCTGAGATTTTCCCCTCTCTATTTCTCTAATTATATGATAGAATTACTGTATTTTGAGTTTATCCTCTTGTTTACAAATATCAATATCGCTTTATGTTTGCTCTCTAAAAGCTCCCCCTGCTCCTGTGTTCAGGAGGTGGGACCTTCTGTTGGGACCCTTGGTGATTTTCTGACTCGGTGAGTGAGGTCTGGAAATGGGTAGGGAATCTCTTCTGGGGTCAGGAGAAACGATGCTTGCAGAAGTGGCACAGGTGAGGCTCAGAATCCCAGTTTTCCTCAAAGGAAGGATGGCAATTAACCTTGGCACTGGAACAGAACTCACTTGAATTTGTACTTGTAAATCTGCACCTCTCCTTAAGCAAATATGATGAGAAGAATCCAGATTTTCATCAAAAGTAAATTAAAAATGGAGTAGTCACATCATGAAAGGACTTGCAAGGAGATTTCTTTAGCGAGCAGCTCTTCCTCCCCTGTATTTAGGCGTGTTTTGATTCAGAGAAATGCATTACCGATAGGGGTTTTTCTAGCAGAACACCTCCTGAAAACGTGAGGCACAACTGGGTTAAGTGGCAGCCCAGTCCACATCTTTGCTAAGCTTATCAATGGGCCTGCACCCTTAATTCTTACGGCATTTGACTGCTTTTGAAGTCACCTTCTTTCGAGGGGGACATTAAGCCCAGGTGAGCCTACTGTTTTACTTCTGCCCATTGGGGCTTAAGACATGACTTGTTTATTTGGACTGTGACTCTGTTCTCCCTTCCCTTAGGCAGGGATTTTACTTTCTGTGATGTGTGAGTGAGAAAGTAGGTCACTAATGAAATGCTTCATGCACTGGATAAATGATCTGCAATCCAAATGGCACACAAAGGATGTTTACCAGAGAGACAGTCCAGACAGAGGGCGAGAGGCTTGGCCAGCCTAGGACGCTTTCCAGCAATTGTCCAGGATGTCACTGCAGTATGGATGTTTGGGGCTATGAGCTGCAGGAGCTCTGGTCTGGTGGCAAATTCATACAGTGTCCCAAAGGCAACAGCAGCAGCGGTGGACGCACTGCCTTCCTTGGGTCAGGATTTGCCAGAGGTTAACTGGCCCCGGTGGCTCAGCAGTAAAGAATCTGCCTGCAATGCAGGAGACACGGGTTCAGTCCCTGGGTTGGGACGATCCCCTGGAGAAGGAAATGGCAAACCCACTCCAGTGTTCTTGACTGGGAAACCCTATGGAGAGAGGAGCTTGGTGGGCTGCAGTCCCTGGGGTCACAAAGAGCTGGACACGGCTGAGCGACTATACAAAGCAAACTGGCAGGGCAGTGGAGCCAGCGAAGCTGTTTTTCTGACTTTGGGTTCATCTCTGGTACATCCTGATACCCTCTGATGACCTGGAATGTTGGGGTCCAGGAAGATGGTACAGATTGAAGCGAGCGATGGAGCCGGGGAAGTCCTTTCTGCAGGGACTGTGATTCCTCTCGAAGATGGTCTTCACCATAGCAGTTACCGGCCCCTCACTGCCTGTGTTAGTCTCCCATGGTCGCTGTAAAAAATGACCACAAACCTGATAGCTTAAAAACAACAGAAATGTATTCTCTCACTATTCCAGAGGCCAGAGGTCTGCATTCAGTTTCCTGGGCTGAGATCAAGGTGTCGGCAGCGACCAGTTCCCCCCAGGAGGCTCTGAGTGGGCATTTGTTACTTGTCTCTAATTTCTGATGACTGCTCAAAGCAGCCATGTGACCTGCTTTCTCTATGTCAGATCTCCCTTTGCCTGTCTCTTATGAGGACACTGTGATGGAATTTAGGGCCTACTGAGGTAATCTGAGATAATCATCCCTCTTAAGATCCTTAACTTAATCATATCTGCAAAGTTTTTGCCAAGTAAGCTAACATTTGGGCTTCCCAGGTGGCAAAGTGCTAAAGAATCTGCCTGCCAATGTAAGATATGCAAGAGACGTGGGTTTGATCACTGGGTGGGGAAGATCCCCTGGAGAAGGAAATGGCACCCCACTCCAGTATTCTTGCCTGGAAAATCCCATGGATGGAGGAGCCTGGCGGGCTACAGCCCATGGGGTCACAAAAGAGTCAGACACAACTGAGTATGCACACACAGAATCAGAGGTAACATATGCAAGTTCTAGGCATTAGGTCCTGATGTCTTTGGGGCCATTCTTTGGTCTACTGTACCACCTCTCAAGTTTTTCAGATCATTTGTAATTATTGAGTGGCCCTCGAAAGCTCTTCCATGGACTTCCTGCCAACTAAAGACTCTCGGGCCTGGTAGCCTACAGACAGATGTGTGTGTGTGTGTGATTCTGTGATAAAATTTCCTGCCAAGGAGGGGCATTTTTTTGCACAGACATTGCTTCCAATTGCCTTTGTGTGACAGCAATAATAAAACTGGGTCAGTTTTATTTTTGGCAGACCACCCCCTCCCCACTTGGTACATCTCTGCTCTGGCAAGTTCTTAGTAAAGGAGCCAGTTCCTACTTTCCTGATCACACTAGACTTAGAGGGGTGAGAAGATCTGCTCACAGAGCTGAGACCAGCACTTGGCTCCTCACTCACAGATCGGGGCTAAGGTCTTGCCCCTTAGGTCCCTCCTCAAGCCCCACGACTGGCTTCCACTTACTGAGCCATGCACGCTCCAGAGGTCCAGCCTGACCCTGATGCTCCTTTTCTGAGCTATCATATTCTGCTTTTCCTTAGGGACTTTTCTCTTTCTCAGTCTAGGTTGCAGAGTGGGGGGTTCTTTCTCTAGCTTTCCTATTTCTTGGGGCAGGTGGGGCATCTGGTCCAAGGACCCTTAGGATGCTCGCCAAGGGAAAAGAAACAGGCACAGAGATGTAGCAAAGACTCCAGGCATCTTATATATTCACATGGCCGAGAGTCATAATTCATAATTCCATGTTGCCTCTCTTAAACTGTGTGGGAAGTCCCTCTGGGGTGTGCTTGGATATCCTTCTCACTTTATGTGACCAGATTTAGCTCCCCAGGTCGGATTAGGCTGGAGGCTGCCTGACCTGCTCAGACGGATGGGCTGGCTGGTCCTCCTAACCCTCCTCCCTCACCTTTCTAGGTGGGGACTCCTGGGCTAGCCCTGGGACGGCTCTTGGGAACCGCTTTGCACAGGCTGTGTGTTCCTCTCCTGACGTCCACTCCCTTGTCACCCCTGAAATCATATGCACAGAGTCAGGCAGAGGGCACTCTCCCTTGCTATTTGGTTTATATCCCGAGCCCCAAAGTAGCTGTTGGTCAGTTTGAGTAAAACGGACTCACTTTCCCAGGCTAGAGACAGTGCTCTGTGGGCTCCCCTCCCCCACTCCTGGGCCACTCCTAGGGTGGGGGTAGCTCTCAGGAGGGAACACCTGCAGGCTGTCTTCCCTCTAAGATGTGAGCGATTCCAAAAAGAAATAACCCTATTTACTGCCCCGCTGAAAGCTCCATGCTGTAGCCCCTGAGGCCCCATTAATATTGAAGACCCACCGACATCTCTCTTTGGAGAGTGGGGAGTGGAGCACACACTCCTTGCAGCCCATCTTTCCTTACCAATTTCCAGCTCCCTCCTCCCTCCTGTGATGATCTTGCAGACTCTGGTCCAAATAAGCCTCGTTTGCCTTTCTCCTCTAGAGAAGTCTGGCCCGTCCTATACTGGCGCTTACAGCTCCTTTAGCATTTCCTCATTTAGCCCTCTGGGAAGACCCCGACCCCTGGAAGGCCTCTTCTCTTCTGTGGCCTGCTTTCTCTGCTCTGCTGTGCTTGCTCGTTGCTCATCACTGCCCAGTCCTTGGGAGAAGGCAATGGCACCCCACTCCAGTACTGTTGCCTGGAGAATCCCATGGATGGAGGAGCCTGGTAGGCTGCAGTCCATGGGGTCACAAAGAGTCAGACACGACTGAGCGACTTCACTTTCACTTTTCACTTTCATGCATTGGAGAAGGAAATGGCAACCCACTCCAGTGTTCTCGCCTGGAGAATCCCATGGACAGAAGAGCCTGGTGGGCTGCAGTCCATGGGGTCGCACAGAGTCGGACACAACTGAAGCGACTTAGCAGCAGTAGCAGCAGCAGCCCAGTCCTTAAGGCTGATTTGATGTTGGTTGAATGTTATAATCCTTTTCTGCCACTTTAAGCCCATAGACCCTTCCCCTCGGATACAGTCTGGCCCCACTGGGAGAGCCTGGCTTGCTTTGCAGGCATCTACATCATTTATGTCAGAGGTCCCCAACCTCTGGGATCTAGTGCCTGATGATCTGAGGTGGAGCTGATGTAATAACAGAAACAAAAATGTCATGTGCTTGAATCATCCCCCAAACTACCCCCAACCCCAAGGTCCCTGGAGAACTTGTCTTCTATGAAACTGGTCCCTGGTGCCAAAAAGTTTGGGGACCACAGCTTTACGTCCCCTCCCTCCTTCCAAAGGTTCCCTGGAGTTTCTCCTCACACCAAGCTCCTGTCCTTCCCAGCTGGGCCTCTGGTTCACAGCTCCCCATGGAGCAGAGTGGAAGCGTCCAGATCCCCCAACTCAGGTTCTTGTGGGTGGGGGGCCCTGTCTTGTGTTACTTCCTCTGTTTTCTTCTCTCTCTGCGCCTCCCTCCCTCTTGCTCTCAAAGGAGCGGTCTTTGACAATTGCATCTTTAAAAAAGAAAATACTTCAAAATACGGAGACTATAAAAGACGTAATGCCCACCGAGGGACCAGGAGGTAATTTCCTCACATGCGCTTTTCTGACAATTTTGGCAAAGCTGCTTCCCAACATCTGCATTAAATATTTCCCACCACAGGTGTGTGTTTCATGTGATCTTGGAGTAAATAACACAGAATTGTAACCACCAGGTGGCCTGGGACTGGCCAGGACATCTCCCTGCATTTACTTCTTGGGGTTAAGGAGGCCTGGGGCTGGGGCTGCACGGGGAAAGAGTTGCTCATGTTCAGGGGCATGGAGAAGGCAGCCTGGGCTCAGGCTTTCAAAAGAGACGACCCTGGTTCTTAAATAGAAGCACAGCCCTGAATATCAACTTGCTGTTAATTTAGCCACCACGCTCTCATTCTTCCGCTCTGCAGATGAGAAAAAACGAGGCAGTGAGTAGTCAAAGATTATATCCCAAATTCGTCCTCTGTCCCCTCATCTTCGAGACAAGGAGGGTGGACTAACGCTTTTCCTCGTTCTCAAATGGTCTGATTCTATAAAATCACTCCTTCCAAATTTATACACCCTTGCTGATGAGTGCGGCTGCCTCTCTAATTTTCGAGGGATATGAAGGGTTTTCTAGCAATCTTGCAGGCTGAGCTGAATGCCTCTTTGTGCTTTCCATTGTGGGCTCAAAGAAAATCTTTGGAATCGTAGCAGAAGAAGAAAAAAAAAACCTATCTGAAAAAAAGTCTCAGAAAAAGAAAAGTGCCTTCACGGTAGCCTCTGTTCCACAAAAGGAAAAGAGAGCTTGATATTTTCCCGAGTGAATGAGCAGGTACGGCAATTGTAAGAGGTAATGGCAAGGTTTCCCAAGAGCACTGGGATAAGGATAGGATCATGACCGAACTTCTCAGTGAGCTTTTGAAGGGGCAATGTGCAGACTGGAATCTGGGATGCCATTGCATTTCTCGGGTGAGGAACAAAAAGGCCGTTTCAGTGTGTCTCCCATTCCGCCTCCTTCAGTGGCCTGTGGGTCTGCGCGCGTGTGTGTACATGTATGTCTCTGCCCTTCCACAAATGAAGTGAAAGTGAAGCCGCTCAGTCGCCTCTGACTCTGTGTGACCTCATGGACTGTAGCCTGCCAGGCTACTCTGTCCATGGGATTCTCCCGGCCAGAATACTGGAGTGGGTTGCCATGCCCCCCAACAGGCGATCTTCCTGACCCAGGGGTCAAATCCAGTCTCCTGCACTGCAGGCAGATTCTTTATTGACTGAGCCACCAGGGAAACCCTATCATTCCATATATGTACATATATATCCATCCATCCCTCGGCCTGTCTATCCACCTGCCTCTCTTTCCCTTGGTCTCACCTGCTCGCTCTGTCTCTCCTCATTTTTGTCTCGTCAGGCTGAAATTACTTGTCTTCTCAGTAAGGATGAATAATGAACTAGTGTTTTCCCACCCGCGGTATGTCAATCTTTATCCTGAGTGGACTGTTCAGATAGTTTTCATTGAATTAAAATTCCAAGTCCGTCCTGGAAGTTGAAGCATGCATCTATAATGCTTCCTAAGGGTTTTCAGAAATTCCACGACAGGTGATCACAGCTGCTGATGGTGGGGCCCTCTTCTCTGAAGAGTCCCCGAGGCCTTTTAGTATGATCATCAAGGAGGTGCCCCCAGGCGCCTGTTGGCAGTAAGGGTCCACATCTTCCCATTCAAATTCTCTTTGTCTCTGGAGGTGTGGATGGAATTTAGAGGCTGCAGAATCCCATGGTGAACCTGTTAATGCCATTTCTTCCTTAAGGAGCTTGAGGTCTTTGAAAGAAGACTCTTGCATTTCCTGAGAACAAACAGAGTCATGAAACACACAAAAAGAATTTTTGAAGAGCAAGTCATGTCTTCTGGCTCCCAAGCCTGGCTCATTTGACTTGCTGGAAGGTAGTGACGATAGCTGGAGTTGATCCGGAGCCTAGACACTGTGGCAAATGTTGTGCATGCATAACACACTTAATTCCCACAATAACCCAATGGGGCAGATACTATTTATAGCTCTACTTTGCAGGAAGGGGGTTAATGAGGACACTGATATCTTTTTGATGGTGAGGCACACATTCTGCTCAGGGATTAAATAGACAAGGGAATCCAGAAAGCGTATTTCTGTCCTACCCACATTTTAAATTCCCTACTGGCAAGTAAAAATAATTCAAAAAATAGGGCAATAAGGATAAATAGGGCAGGGGAAAAAAAATGGAGCAACGATGGCTGGATTGCTGGTCTGGAGGTGAGTGGAGATGATTCCATTCCAGGGTGGAGGTGAGTAGAGATGATTGACATCGTCTTGAGATGCATCCCCAGCCGCTGGCTGCTCTTAGGAACATTAGTAAGACAGATGGGTCATGGCCATTCTCAGCCTCATGGGGTTGATGGTGTCTTTTCCCTATCTCCAGTCACCCTCTCCCCTCCGGGAATGCAGACTTGCTGGATGCAATAGAATCTGGGTTTCCCTCTATGCCTGACATGTTTTCTCTTTACAAGTTTCCTGGCTCCTGAGGGGTGGAGGGGGCAGAAGAAAAAGCTCGGAGGACCTTTCCCACGCCTCTGACTGGTGTCTGCTGGCAGGTACAGGGTTGAGGAGGGCTAGGGCACCGAACCCAAGTCGCTGCCTCTGCGAGGCTGATGGGATCCCCCTCACATTCCATCGAGAAGCGGCTAGTCGCCAGCCTTCTGGACAGCACCGTGAACCGCCTGTGCTTTCCAACGGGCTAAACTTGGCTTCTGTTTTTAAGCCTTTAAACCAGAGCGTGGAGAAAGAAGGTCCCTCCAGTGCACAATGTTGACAGCTTATCTAAATTTAGAGGCCACGCGGGGTGTGATTTTTGCATATGTCCCTTCCTGATGCCAGTTGGCACTGCAGAGCTCAGCACAAGCCCTGAGCATTTCCGTGCTGCTCCCTCCCCGCCACACACACACCCTGTGCGTTCCAGATGGGGTGCTCCAAGCAGGTGACTAAGCAGAGAGAGCAAAAGCCCTTTCCAGGTTGCTTTGAAAATGGCTCCTTTCAAATTGCCGTTAAGATCCGGGTGCAGCTCCCTCTCCGGAATCTATGGGGAAATGCCATGTACCCAGCACAGGGTACTGAGGCACAACAGTTCCCGTGTCGGCCAACTCTGCCCTCTGCCAAGCCTGTTTAGAGTCTGAACCTTCACTGCCAGAGCCTCTCATGCGCCTCAAATTCCAAGAGGAAAACATTTGCTAGACCTGACAGGCTGTAGCCACTAGATGGCGCTAAAGGTCCGTGGAACATTTTCGGGTAGGCCCTTAAATCTGTAATTCCACCCTTAGCTGAAGAATCCTTGTAGAAGAGAGAGACCTTGATCATAAATCCCACACGCAATAACAGGTTCATAATGCATCCTAGTGACTACATGTTGTATTTTTTTCTCCCTGAGAAATAAAATTTCTCTTTCAATGGAGAAGGATGTTCCTTAACATCTAACATGTGCTAATGTTAAATCTCTTTCTTAGGAAGCCTGCAAAACTAAGCCTTTAATGTGTGCTGACCAAGACATCTGGGCAATGTCTGTGGCAAGATGCCGATTGATAGCTTGAGGGACTGAGAACACATAAGCCATAGTCTCGGCAGCCTGGATAGGGAAGGTTATTTTTCCCCTAAAAAATGAACATTTGACTTGTCAAAACCGTTTTCTCATTGATCCACTGAGACAGAATCTGCAGGTTAAAGAGGCAAGTTTACAGAAAAGCTCCTTCATTTTTGGAAGGGAAGTTAAGGGAAAAGCGAGACTAATTTCTTCCATTTAAAAAGTATTTACCTGAGAATGAATTTAAGAATAAAATACTGGTGGGATAGAAATATATTTCTTTTTTGCCTTGACTCTTCCCAGCCTATAGCTTTCCATGTTACCTGGGTTAGAGGAGTGGCAGAACTTAAAAAAAAAGCCAAATGAGAGAATCAACAGCAGAATCCATCTGAAACACAGCACAATATATTCATTGACATCTCAGTTTATTCTTAATATCGGTCCTTTCTGGAAGCAGTGCCACACAACAAAAAGGGCTGAAATTTCCTGGTTACGATGCACCTTCTGGTACCTTATTGGTCGAGTCTTTATGTGTTGATTATTTATCACGTGCACAATGTGAGATGAGGTAAAAAACCAAAACCGAAACCAAAAAATCCACACACTTCAAACTAACTTTGGTGTTGTGTTGCAATTCCTTTGAAATTTCTACCTGTTACAGAGTCCCAGTTAATTCTCTAGATTGAGTTCTTGGACCTGGACTAGGGTAGGTGGTCTTGGATCTCTCTCCTCGCGTGCCTTGCGCCTGGCATCTCAATCTACTTGCTCTGTTAAAGAAGGGCACACAGATCTGGCTCAGGGCCCGGCATGGAGAGAACATGTTAAGTCCTACATTTTGTATGTCTCACATCCAAAATCTGCTTCTGGACCGACCCCTGCAGAGTCAGAAACTTACCGAGAGACCTTGGGAGCTTATGGTTGGAAAAAGAAAGATAAAATCATTGAATTTCCATGACAAAAATGGGGACAATCTGCTGCCTGTCAGAGAAATCAACCAAGGTTCTCAAAGTTCAATGTAAGCACAGTTATTATTTTTATTGAAGTATAGTTGATTTACAGTATTGTATCAGTTTCTGCTGTACAGTAAAGCGATTCGGTTATACATGTATATTCTTCTTCACGTTCTTTTCCATGTGGTTTTCTTGTGGTTTATTACAGGGTATTGGGTATGGTTCCCTGTGTTACACAGTAGGAGCTTATTGTCTAAAAATATGGATCAATGCTTCACGAATTTGTGTGTCATTCTTGTGTAGGGACCATGTTAAGCTTCTCTGTATTATTGCAATTTTAGTGTATGTGCCGGAGAAGGCAATGGCACCCCACTCCAGTACTCCTGCCTGGAAAATCCCATGGATGGAGGAGCCTGGTAGGCTGCAGTCCATGAGGTCGCTGAGGGTCGGACACGACTGAGCGACTTCACTTTCACTTTTCACTTTCATGCATTGGAGAAGGAAATGGCAACCTACTCCAGTGTTCTTGCCTGGAGAATCCCAGGGACGGGGGAGCCTGGTGGGCTGCCGTCTATGGGGTCACACAGAGTCGGACACGACTGAAGTGACTAAGCAGCAGCAGCAGTATATGTGCTGCCAAAGCAAGCACTGGAACAATTATTTTTAACAGATTTTTTTTTGTTTGTTTGTTTTTTTACTATGTATCATAAATAAGAGGTATTTTCTCAGTCAATATTTTTCTTCGCCAGAGTTTGATGGTGTTTTCCTGGTTTCCATAATGCTAATTAGCCATCCCATATTTAGTGCAGGTCCATGTGTTGTTGTTATTCAGTAGCTCAGTCGTGTCTGACTCTTTGCGACCCCATGGACTGCAGCACGCCAGGCTTCCCTGTCCATCACCAACTCCCGGAGCTTGCTCAAACTCATGTCCATTGAGTCAGTGATGCCATCCAACTATGTCATCCTCTGTCGTCCCTTTCTCCTCCTGCCTTCAATCCTTCCCAGCATCAGGGTCTTTTCCAATAAGTTGGCTCTTTGCATCAGGTGGCCAAAGTATTGGAGCTTCAGCTTCAGCACCAGTCCCTCCAATGTATATTCAGGGTTGATTTGCTTTAGGATTTCTTTCAGGATTGACTGGTTTGATCTCCTTGCAGTTCAGGGGACTCTCAAGAGTCTTCTCCAACACCAAAGTTCAAAAGCATCAATTATTTGGCACTCAGCTTTCTCTGTGGTACAACTCTCACATCCATACATGACTCCTGGAAAAAGCATAGCTTTGACTAGATGGACCTTTGTCAGCAAAGTAACGTCTCTGCTTTTTAATATGTTGTCTAGGTGGGCCATAGCTTTTCTTCCAAGGAGCAAGCGTCTTTTAATTTCATGGCTGAAGTCACCATTTGCAGTGATTTTGGAGCCCAAGAAAATAAAGTCTGTCACTGTTTCCCCATCTATTTGCCATGAAGTGATGGGACCGGATGACATGATCTTTTTTTTGAATGTTGAGTTTTAAGCCAGCTTTTTCACTCTCCTCTTTCATTTTCATGAAGAGGCTCTTTAGTTCCTCTTTGCTTTCTATCATAAGGGTGGTGTCATCTGTATATCTGAGGTTATTGATATTTCTCCTGGTAATTTTGATTCCAGCTTGTGCTTCCTCCAGCCTGGCATTTCACATGATGTACTCTGTACGTAAGTTAAACAAGCGGGGTGACAATATACAGCCTTGACGTACTCCTTTCCCAATTTGGAACCAGTCCATTGTTCCATGTCTGGTTCTAACCATTGCTTTTTGACCTGCCTACAGGTTTTGCGGGAAGCAGGTAAGGTGGTCTGGTATTCCCATCTCTAAAATTTTCCACATTTTGTTGTGATCCACACAGTCAAAGTCTTTGGTGTAGTCAATGAAGCAGATGTTTTTCTGGAATTCTTTTGCTTTTTGTATGATCCAACAGATGGTGGCAATTTGATCTCTGGTTCCTCTGCCTTTTCTAAATCCAGCTTGAACATCTGGAAGTTCTCAATTCATGTACTGTTGAAGCCTGGCTTGGAAAATTTTGAGCAGTGCTTTGCTGGCATGTGAAATGAGAGCAATTGTGTGGTAGTTTGAACATTCTTGTGCACTGTCTTTCTTTGGGATTGGAATGAAAACTGACCTTTTCCAGTCCTGTGGCCACTGCTGAGTTTTCCAAATATGCTGACATAATGAGTGTGGCACTTTCAAAGCATCGTCTTTCAGGATTTGGAATAGCTCAGCTGGAATTCCATCACCTCCACTAGCTTTGTTCGTAGTGATACTTCCTAAGGCCCACTTGACTTCGCATTCCAGCCAGCTCTAGGTGAATGATCACACCATTGTGGTTACTGGGACATGAAGATCTTTTTTGTATAGTTCTTCTGTGTATTCTTGCCACCTCTTCTTAATATCTTCTGCTTCTGTTAGGTCCATATTATTTGTGTTCTTTATTGTGCCCATCTTTGCATGAAATGTTCCCTTAGCATCTCTGATTTTCTTGAAGAGATCTCTAGTCCTTCCCATTCTATTGTTTTCCTCTATTTCTTTGCATTGTTCACTTAGGAAGGGGATGTCCACAGCACATGTTCATTTTGACTCTGAGAGAAACAAAGTGGAAACTCTTAATGAGGTGAGGGAAGTGTTTCTTCTCCCACTGATGCATTTTGTGGTCAAACTTCATTTTCAGAAATAGAACAATACAGGACTTCCCTGGTAGGGTCCAGTGGTTAAGACTCCACTTCCACCGCAAGGGGAATAGGTTTGATCCTGGGTCCGGGAACTAAGATCCTGCATGCCACATGGTGTTACCAAACAAAAACATTTAAAAGAAATAGAACAATATAAGGAAGCAGATGGGTATGTTCTAGGCTTTGGGTTTCTCTCTGGTACTCTAGAAGACTTCTTACCTCCCTCCCCGTCCTTCCATCCCCTTCTCTTCCCTGCCCTTCTTCTCCAAAGAGGTTTTTTTCTTTCCCTTCCAAGATAAGGTAAATCACTGTCCTGACCTTCAAATGAGGAACAGTTCTGTCTCCTTGGGCTGCATCCATACCCATTCAGTGATGTGGAACTGCAGGGCAAGCCTGGGGGACGTACCATGTGCCTCCTAACAGCTGAGCCCTGGAAGCTGGGACGCAAACACAGCAGAACGAGAACTCCTTCCTCCTCCCCAGCTGCTGACGCCAGACACCCAACGGGGAGGGGGCGGAGCTGGCTCCTGGCTCCTCCTCCCGCCAGAGAACCAGTGGGGGAGGGGAGCGGAGCTGGCTCCTGGCTCCTCCTCCCACCAGAGACCCAGTGGGGAGGGGGCGGAGCTGACTCCTGGCTCCTCCTCCCGCCAGAGACCCAGTGGGGGAGAGGGCGGAGCTGGCTCCTGGCTCCTCCTCCCGCCAGAGACCCAGTGGGGGTGGGGCGGAGCTGGCTCCTCCTCCCACCGGAGACCAGCGGGGAGGGGGCGGAGCTGGCTCCTGGCTCCTTCTCCTGCCAGAGACCCAGTGGGGAGGGGGCGGAGATGGCTTCTGGTTCTTCCTCCCGCCAAAGCTCACTTCCCTTCGACCTTCAGACCTTCTGATGGCTGTCACACTCAGGAAGCAAGCTTAATGCAGGACAGATGGCACTTAAGCCACTCTTTCTTCTGAGAGTTACTTATTCTGGTCAGAAGGCAAGGACAGAGGGAAGGCTTTTCTGCTGGTCCCCGGAGTCCCCTTCTGCTCTGGGGCAGCACCTCCCCTATTCCACAGGGGTTTGGTGAAGGTGCACAGGATTTGCAGCAGTGTAGCTATCTCAGAAGATAGGCTGTATAGATATTCTCATCCCAACCCGTTACAAAACTCTTGCTCCTCTCTACCCTCTTTTCACATCCTTATAGTAACCAGGGGTCAGGAGTTGTAGAAGAGGTGCAGGGGACATCTCTGTGAATTTGCTGAGAGAGGTCTGTCCCAAGCATCTTCATATCAGGTACCTTTTTTTTTTTGGCATCTCAGTTGAAATGGAGGCAGAAGGAGTCTTATTCTACTATCTCATTTCTCAGGGACTGAATGAGATTCTGTAAGTGAAAACCTTTAGCATTTAGGACTGATTCTGAAGCCGCAGCTCCAATACTTTGGCCATCTGATGTGAAGAGCTGACTCACTGGAAAAGACCCTGATGCTGGGAAGGATTGAAGGCAGGAGGAGAAGGGGGTGATAGAGGATGCCATGGTTGGATGGCATCATCCACTCAATGGACGTGAGTTTGAGCAAACTCTGGGAGATAGTGAAGGACAGGGAAGCCTGGCATGCTGCGGTCCATGGGGTCACAAAGAGTTGGACCCAACTGAGTGAACAGTAACAAGTGAAAACCAAGTGTGAAGAGATCTCTGTTAACTATAACATTCTGTGCAGATGTCACTTGTTGGCATCATCGTTATCTGCCAATCTATGGAGATTGATGGAGTCTTGTTACAGCCACTACCAGGAAATAGTAAAAAGCCCTTTCCAGTATGAAAGTGTACATTCTGGAAACAGTGTTGAGAGCCCAGGATTATTAGTGAGTGCTAATCTTTGGTAGGGGGCAGTTAATTTCCAATCTTGTAGCAGAGGCAGTGGGCAATGGTGTGTCGTGGGCTGCGACTGTGGGGTGAATACTAATCGCCCTCAACACGGCTGCCTGATTCACATGGGGTGAGGGCAAACAAGAGCACGTCAAGTGACTGTCAAACCGTGCTGCCGCTTTCAGAAGCCAAGAGAATTTCAGTCAACATTTAATAACTAAGGCAAGGAGAGGGGTGGAAGGGTGAGTATTCCAGGCATAATATTGCAGCCTGGTTGTGCAAATGGAAGGGAGAGGGACTACATGAGAGGGGTGTGTGTGTGTGTGTGTGTGTGTGTGTGTGTGTGAGGTATGTGTGTGCTTTGTGTGTGTGTGTGTGTTAGGGCTTCCCAGGTGGCTTAGTGGTAAAGAATCTGCCTGCCAAGCAGGAGAAGCTGGTTCGATCCCTTGGTTGGAAAGATCCTCTGGAGAAGGAAATGGCAACCCCACTCCAGTATTCTTGCCTGGAAAATCCCATGGACAGAGTTACAGTCATGGGGTTGCAAAGAGTCAGACACGATTGAGTGATTGAGCACAACTCTGTGTGTGTTATGTATGTGGTGTGTGTGGCATGTGGGTTGTGTGTGTATGTGGTGTGTAGTGTGATTTGTGTGTGATGTGTATGTGGTATGTGTGTGTGGTGTGTGTGTATGTGCACACTGGCTTGTTTACCTGCAGAGGGGGAAAGGTGTCTTCAGAGCACTAACTAGACATTTAATTGCCTTATACAAAGCTGATGGGAAGAATGTCTTAAGAACTAAATTTGAGTTCAGATTTGAGAAAAGTGAATGTTGAGTCACATTGGATTCTTTCAAAACCTGTTTCTCATCATAGAGTGAGTCCCTGCATGTGGTGTAAAATGGAGATGCTGTGAAAGGCTCACAGAATAGAGGTGGTGGATTTCCATTGCCATCTTGGCTCCTTGAGTTCACACTTGCTCCATCTAGTTCCGTCCTTGTCCAGGGCAGGCCTCCCCTCTTATGTTGTAACCAGCCTCCAGGCTCACATCTTGCATGACCTGGGGCCAGGCAGTGGCTTGAAGATGTGTCATTGGAATAGATGCCACCTTCCTCAGGAGGTGGGTGGGGAGGCAGGTGTGGGGCGGTGCTGGGGAGACTTGGGGTATAGATCAGTGTCACTTTGAGGTGGACATCTCTAAGTGACAAGCCAACCTCAGCCATGGGTGGGCCTCACTGTGGGGCAAGGAGAAGAGAGCTCCGCCATTGTCCGCCGCCTGCACCCTGACAGGCGGGTGCAGTCAGGGTGCTGCTTTCAGAAGCCAAGAGAAGTTCAGTCAGCCGACCTTTTCAGGTGGGGCTTGCAGCCTGTCCTCGTCACCCTCTGAATCCCTGGTGGTGTCTTGCATCTTCTGCTTGGCCTGTGGAGCCTTTTCACCCAGTCTTGCTCAGCCTTAAACTTTTGTTCTGTTAGCATATGCCAGAATCTTCCTGCCTGAAATCAATCACTTGCCTCATTTTTCTTGTTCTATCATGTGCCACTCATGCCAGTGTACCAGCAAAGGGTTTTGTGAGTCTAGTTAGAGGGAGGAACACATGCCAATTAATAAATTTGAAATACCCCATTTGGATAATTTAAGAGTGAAAGGCCCTCACAACACCATCCCTTAGAGATGTTTCCATTAGTCATATGTTCTTCCATGTTATTCTAGGCACATAATAACACAGACAAATAAGACATGTAATTATGTCTGTGTTATTTTCAAAAACGGGATCTTACTACACAGACTGTTCTGCATTGTGTCTTTTTCACTTAACACATCTTGGACATTTCTCTGAATTGTGAGCTGTTAGATCACCCTTAGAATCTCTAGGGGGAGGAGGAGAATTGTATTTTGGGAAAGCTGTTCAGGCAATTCTGGGAGGTAATCCTCCTCACCCTCGCTGCTGCTGTGCGACCCCTCTGCGATGAGGACCCTCACTCTTTCACTTGGTGCCCTCAGGGGCTGTGCTTGATGATGTATCAGCATACTCATTGTCACTTCTTTTGATTTAAAAAGTGTCCTCTGGGACTTCCCTGGTGGTCCGGTGGTTAAGACTCCATGCTCCCAGTGCAGGGGGCCCAGGTTCAATCCCTGGCTGGGGAACTAGATCCCACATGCTTCAACTAAAGCTCCCACACGTGGCAACCAAGACCCCGCACAGCTAAATAAATAAATAAATATTAAAAAGGTGTCCTCTAACCTCTTTCAAAATCTCCCTTCCTGGGATAGATAGGGAGTTTAAGATGGCACGTGCACACTGTTAGGCTCCCTAGGTTGCGGTAGTGGTAAAGAACCCACCTGCCAATGCAGGAGATGTAAGAGTTGTGGGTTTGATCCCTGGGTTGGGAAGATTCCCTGGAGGAGGGCATGACAACCCACTCCAGTATTCCTGCCTGGAGAATCCCATGGACAGAGGAGCCTGGCAGGCTACAGTCCATAGGGTCACAAAAAGCTGGACACGACTGAAGCGACTGAGCACGCACACATATACACACTGCTATATTTAAAGTAAGTAACCAAGAATCTACTGTATAGCACAGGGAACTCTGCTCAGTGTTATGTGGCAGCCTGGATAGAAAGGGAATTTGGGGGAGAATGGATCTAAGTATATGTATGGCTGAGTCCCTTTGCTGTCCACCTGAAACTATCACAACATTGTTAATCGGCTATGCTGCTGCTGCTGCTAAGTCGCTTCAGTCGTGTTCGACTCTGTGCGACCCCATAGATGGCAGCCCACCAGGCTCCGCCGTCCCTGGGATTCTCCAGGCAAGAACACTGGAGTGGGTTGCCATTTCCTTCTCCAATGCGTGAAAGTGTAAAGTGAAAGTGAAGTTGCTCAGTCATGTCTCACCCTCAGCGACCCCATGGACTGCAGCCCACCAGGCTCCTCTGTCCATGGGATTTTCCAGGCAAGAGTACTGGGGTGGGGTGCCATCGCCTTCTCCGGTTAATCGGCTGTACTCCAATACAAAAGAGAAAGTTCAGAAAAAAATCCTCCTTGCTCCCTCCCTTCCTTCTCTTTCTCTCCCTCTCTCCTTCTTCCTCATTTATTTCTCTCTTTATAATAAAAAAGCCACCGAATATAAAGAATATTATTAATGTGGAAAAGAACCACAGACCGTCTGTTCTCTACCTTCCCTGTCCTGTAAACAGACCCCTAACTGAGCTTGGATCACCCCGAGGGAGGAGACACTTTAAAGATGCCCACCGTTGCTGCCGGACTGGGGAGAAGCCTGGGGCCTGAGGAGTTGGGGGGAGGAGGGAGAGCGGAGGGGGCTCTGCAGGGACCCTCCGGATGGAGCCGAGGCTTCTCCGATTCCTCGGAAAATAGCCTGTCTCTCCTGCCGCTGCTATTAAATCTCTCTCAAGATGCTTCTGTGCTTCTCTCTAAAAGCATAGAGGGAAAGCAGCTCTGGTTTGCCTGGGGTTTCACCGCAACACGAGCCGGGTTGGGGGGAGGGGCGCCAAGCTCACACGTGGCTTTCTGCCCTCCGCCCCTGTCGGTTGCCTGATGGCTGGTATTCTTGCCCTGGGGGTAGTGCCTGTAACTCAGTGCAGCCTCCACCGTGACAGAGCCTCTGTTAGAATCCTCACGGTCAGGGGCACCATTACAGTTTCAGCTTTTCCCAGAAACCAGAGCCTAGTTCAGCAAATATCTCTCTAACATCAATATTCTGTCTCTGTCTGATCAATAAGGAAACCTTTTTGACAAGTCTGATGTTTGGTTTTGAGGAGGAAAAGGACCTGCTTGCGCTGGGAGGGGAAAGATTTATGTGCTGCTGCAAGAAGACCTTGGTTTTCACCCTGAGCTTGTGGAAGGAAGTTTTAGGGGAATGGGCACTTGGCTTCTTTTGCCTCTAGGACAACTTCTGTCTACAAGGGCTTTTTTTCTTAAGTGCAAATACCAAGGCTAGTAGTAAGCATTGCAAACCATAACACCGGCAATCACAAAGAAGAAAAAAGAAGATTGCTGGAAGAGTAAATGACATCCTCTGATTTTCTTAGGAATAAGGGGTGCGGTTATATTACAAGGTGTCAGAAAGAGTTATTCTGACCCTTGAATGGAATTTCCATTCAGGAGAAGGTTAATTTCTTTCTTACACCCCCTCTGTCTAGTGTTTTATTTTGTGACTTTCCTTTTCATCTTACCAATAAGGAATTTGAGGTACTGATAGTCTTGGTAAGTCTCAAGGAGCAAGTGGTATTTGAAACCTTTGTTCAACTGTGTATTATGATAGAGTCTCTGTTAGTCTCAAATTTCCTATTCCTGCTGGGCTTGAGATCAGACGATATTGAAGACGTCCAGGAGAATTTCAGCACAGAGGCAGGAGACCCACTGAGATTTGGGAGTGCCACCTCCTTGAGGTAGTTTGGGCTCACCCTACCCTTACCTGGTGGTTCTTGGTACAAAGAATGCAGGTGTGATGCCCTGGATCAGCCACTGCACATTCTGTTCTTTAGGTGCTTGGGATGCAGGAGAACACACCATGGTCAGATAGAATCTTAATTGTGGGCTTCCAATTAAATGGGGTGTACACAAGGTGTTTTTTTCACTCCCAGAAGACATAGAAGGGAGTCTGGGAGGAATCTGTCTGCTGCTTACAAGTCTATACTTCTGAGAGGTTTAGAGGAAGAGCGTTCCCTCTGGGGGCCAGACCAATTCCAACTCTGAGGCAGACATATTGAAATGATTGACCGGGAGTGTGGATACCTATTCAGGGCCTGAAAAAAGAAAGCCAGGGCTTAACAACTAAGAAACTAACTGAACCTTGTTAGAAATCAATGCGTTAAATGGAATTGAGCTGGTAGATGAAGCCTCAGCCAATCAGGGCGTGTGGTTTGGGCAGCTTTGTTTATCAGCTCCGAGTCTAGTTTTGTTCAGTGATAATCTGATAGCAGTTCTGCATGCTGGTTGGCTGGGGAGGCTCTCTCCTACAATGAGAAGATAATCAATCATGTTACTGGCTTTTGTCTTGGTGAAAGTATTTAGATTTCAACCAGCTGGTAAGCTACCTCAAGACCACCTGCTTGACTGAAAAATAAAGCATCGGTCTCCCTTTGCAAGGAGAGGGGAGGAAGTACTGACTTGTGTGATAATTTTAGGTGGATGATTAAATTTGGCTTCTTAGGCTCCAGCTGAAAATTCAATTCAGATGACTGGTTTTTCTTTTCATACACCGTTGAGCAATCCTGTGTACTGCCACGGCTAATGTTCCTGGTGCTGATTTTCCCTTCACTTTAACAAAGCACAAGATCCCTGGCCCACTCTCTATTTCACGTGCCCCCTGGCTACCAGAGCAAAACGAAGAAATGCGCTCTTTTTGTGTAAGTTAAGAATAAGACTCTTAGGCGGGCAAGCTCAGAGAGGCTCTCCAAGGAGCAAAATTGCTCTGTAGGAGAAAATCAGAACAGTGATGGTTTCTCTAATGATAATTCATAAAATATACCAGTGTCCTCTGGTGTATTTCACCTCTACGGGCAATTGGTTATGCATCTGGCACCGTTTGACTGAAACATCACAATCTCAGATGCCACAGGAGCAAACGGGTTCCATGTGTTTGAGCGGCCCCAGATTGCAGCGGTGTTCGTGACTCCCTCATTCCCCACATCAAATCCATCAGCAAATCCTGCCATTCTAGCTCCATAACATTTCTCTGAAATTTCTATTTCTCTGCTTCCTCTCTAAGTCCCACCCAGTAAAAGCCTCTATTATCTCTTACCTGGGCCCCTGCCGTCACCTTGTAAGCCGTTCCCTTGCATTCATTTTTGCCTTCCAAAATCCACTCCTCTCACAACAGCTAGGGCACCTTAAAAAAAAAAACCAAACTGGTCACGAATCCTGCTTTATTAAAAACCTTTAATAGCTGCCCATGTTAGTTATGTCAAATGAAGCTTTCCAACAAAGTCCTCAGGACCTTATGAAATCTGGCCTCTGCCGACCTGTATGAGCTCATCTTACACTTCTCTTCCTCTCCCTCACCCTGCTTTTGCTGTGTCTGGAAAACTTCAAGTTCTCTTCCACCTTAGGACCTTTGCATCTGGGAGTTCTCTGTGTCCAGACTGTTCTTTCCCTAACCAAGTTCTTCCCAGGACGTCATCATTTTTATTCTGGTTTCAACCCAAAAGTCATCTCCTCAGAAAATCTTTTTTGACTAAAGCAAATGAAAGTAGTCTAGTATTATATTGATTGGGCTTCCCTTGTGGCTCAGTGATAAAGAATCTGCGTGCCAATGCAGGAGAGTCAGGAGGCACGGGTTTGATTCCTGGGTTGGGAAAATGCCCTGGAGAAGGAAATGGCAACTCACTCCAGTATTCTTGCCTGGGAAATCCCATTGACAAAGGAGCCTGGCTGGCTATAGTCTGGGGTCCCCAAAGAGTTGGCCATACTTAGTAATTAAACTACGAAGTATTATATTATCCTATTTTATCTTCAAAATAGCACTAACCACTACCATGCATTTTTTCTTGTGTATTTGTTTATTGCCTGTCTCTTTCACTCAGTTCAGTTCAGTTGCTCAGTCATGTCTGACTCTTTGTGACCCTATGGGCTGCAGCACGCCAGGCTTCCCTGTTCATCACCAACTCCTGGAGCTTGTTTAAACCTATGTCCTTCGAGTCAGTGATGGCATCCACCCATCTCATCTTCTGTTGTCCCCTCCTTCTCTTGCCTTTAATCCTTCTCAGTATCAGGGTCTTTTCCAATAAGCCAGTTCTTCGCATCAGGTGGCCAAAGTTTTGGAGCTTCAGCTTCAGCATCAGTCGTTGCAGTGAATCTTCAGGGTTGATCTCCTTTAGGATGGAATGGTTTGATCTCCTTGCAGTCCAGGGGACTCTCAAGAGTCTTCTCCACCACCACAGTTCAAAAGCATCAATTCTTCAGCACTCAGTTTTCTCTGTGGTCTAACTCTCACATCCATACATGACTCCTGGAAAAACCATAGGTTTGACTACACAGACCTTTGTCAGAAAAGTAACGTCTCTGCTTTTTAATATGTTGTCTAGGTTGGCCATAGCTTTTCTTCCAAGGAGCAAGCATCTTTTAATTTCATGGCTGCAGTCACCATTTACAGTGATTTTGGAGCCCAAGAAAAGTCTCTCACTGTTTCCATTGTTTCCCCATCTATTTGTCATGAAGTGATGGGACTGGATGCCATGATCTTAGTTTTTTGAATGTTGAGCTTTCAGCCAGGTTTTTCACTCTCCTCTTTCATTTTCATGAAGAGCCTCCTTAGTTCCTCTTTGCTTTCTACCATAAGGTTGGTGTCATCTGCATATCTGAGGTGATTGATATTTCTCCCGGCAATCTTGATTCCAGCTTGTGCTTCATCCAGCCTGGCGTTTTGCATGATGTACTCTGCATATAAGTTAAATAAGCAGGGTGACAATATACAGCCTTGACATACTCCTTTCCCAATTTGGAACCAGTCTGATGTTCCATGTCTGGTTATAACTGTTGCTTCTTGACCTGCATACAGGTTTCGCAGGAGGCAGGTAAGGTGGTCTGGTATTCCCATCTCTTTAAGAATTTTCCACTGTTTGGTGTGATCCCCACAGTCAACAACTTTGGTGTAGTCAATAAAGCAGAAGTAGATGTTTTTCTGGAACTCTCTTGCTTTTTATATGATCCAATGGCTGTTGGCAATTTGATCTCTGGTTCCTCTGCCTTTTCTAAATCCAGCTTGAACATCTGGAATTTCTCAGGTGACCTACTGTAGAAGCCTGGCTTGGAGAATTTTGAGCATTACTTTCCTAGCATATGAGATGAGTGCAATTGTATGGTAGTTTGAACATTCTTTGGCAACGACTTTCTTTGGGACTGAAATGAAAACTGACCTTTTCCAGTCCTGTGGCCACTGCTGAGTTTTCCAAATTTGCTGGCATATTGAGTGCGGCAATTTAACAGCATCAACATTTAGGATTTGAAATAGCTCAACTGGAATTCCATCACCTCCACTAGCTTTGTTCATAGTGATGCTTCCTAAGGCCCACTTGATTTTGCACTCCAGGATGTCTGGCTCTAGGTGAGTGATCACACCATCGTGATTATCTGGGTCATGAAGACCTTTTTTGTACAGTTCTTCTGTGTATTCTTGCCACCTCTTCTTAATATCTTCTGCTTCTGTTAGGTCCATACCATTTCTATCCTTTATTGCTTATCTTTGCATGAAATTTTCCCTTGGTATCTCTAATTTTCTTGAAGAGATCTCTAGTCTTTCCCATTCTATTGTTTTCCTCTATTTCTTTGCACTGATTGCTGAGCAATGCTTTCTTATCTCTCCTTGCTATTCTTTGGAACTCTGCATTCAGATGGGTATATCTTTCCTTTTCTCCTTTGCTTTTCACTTCTCTTCTTTTCTCAGCTATTTGTAAGGCCTCGTCAGACAATCATTTTAACTTTTTGCATTTCTTCTTCTTGGGGATAGCCTTGATCACTGCCTCCTATACAATGTCATGAACCTCCATCCATAGCTCTTCAGGCAGTCTATCAGATCTAATCCCTTGAATCTGTCTGTCACTTCCACTGTATAGTCATGAAGGATTTGATTTCGGTCATACCTGAATGGGCTAGTGTTTGTCCCTACTTTCTTCAATTTAAGTCTGAATTTGGCAATAAGGAGTTCATGATCTGAGTCACAGTTCACTCTCGGTCTTGTTTTTGCTTCTCTATCTTTGTTTGCAAAGAATATAATCAATCTGACTTTGGTATTGAAAATCTGGTGATATCCATGTGTAGAGTCAGCTCTTGTGTTGTTGGGAGATGGTGTTTGCTATGACCAGTGCGTTTTCTTGGCAAAACTCTGTTAGCTTTTGCCCTGCATCATTTTGTACTCCAAGACCAAACTTGCATGTTACTCCAGGTATTTCTTGACTTCCTACTTTTGCATTCCAGTCTCTTATGATGAAAAGGACATCTTTTTTTGGTGTTAGTTCTAGAAGTATGTCATCATAGAACCTTTCAACTTCAGCTTCTTCGGCATTAGTGGTTGGGGGATAGACTTGGATTGCTGTGATGTTGAATGTTTTGCCTTGGAAACGAACAGAGATCATTCTGTCATTTTTGAGATAGCACCGAAGTACTGCATTTTGGACTCTTGTTGACTATGAGGGCTGCTTTATTCCTTCTAAGGGATTCTTGTCCACAGTAGTAGATATAACGGTCATCTGAATTATATTCACCCATTCCAGTCCATTTTAGTTCACTGATTCTTAAAATTTTGATGTTCACTCTTTCCATCTCCTGTTTGATCACTTCCTTTTACCTTGATTCATGGACCTAACATTCCAGGTTCCTAAGCAATATGTTCTTTACAGCATCAGACCTTTGCTTCCATTACCAGTCACATCCACAACTGGGCGCTGTTTTTGCTTTGACTCCATCTCTTCATTCTTTCTGGAGTTATTTCTCCACTCTTCTCCTGTAGCATATTGGGCATATACTGACCTGGGGAGTTCATCTTTCAGTGTCCTATCTTTTTGCCTTTTTATACTGTTCATGGGGTTCTCACAGGAACAATACTGAAGGTGTTTGCCATTCCCTTCTCCAGTGGACCACATTTTGTCAGAACTCTCAACTATGAACATCTGTCTTGGGTGGCTCTACATGGCTTGGCTTATAGTTTCATTGAGTTAGACAAGGATGTGATCCATGTGATCAGTTTGGTTAATCTTCTCTTGTGTGATTGTGGCTTTCATTCCATCTGCCCTCTGATAAGGATGGGAGGCTTATGGAAGCTTCCTGATGGGAGAGACTGACTGTGGGGAAAACTAGGTCTTGTTCTGATGGGCGTGGCCATGCTCAGCAAATCTTTAATCCAATTTTCTGTTGATGGGCTGGCTTGTGTTCCCTCCCTGTTGTTTGGCCGGAGGCCAAATTATGGTAGGAGTAATGACTAGAATGGCGACCTCCCTCAAAAGGACGTGCACACGCACTGTTGTATTCAGTGCCCCTGACCCCGCAGCAGGCCACTGTCGACGCACGCCACCACTGGAGACTCCTGCACACTCACAGGCAAGTCTGGCTCAGTCTCTTGTGGGGTCACTGCTCCTTTCTCCTGGTTCCTGGTACACATAAGGTTTTGTTTGTGCCCTCCAAGAGTCTGTTTTCCCAGTCCTATGGAAGTTCTATAATCAAATCCCACTGGCTCCCAAAATCAAATTCCCTGGGCGTTGTCAGTCCTTTTGCAGGATCCCCAGGTTGGGAAATCTGTTGTGTCTCTTTTACCAGAATGTATTAATAAGATCTATTACAATATGGACTTTGTTGTGTTCAGAGCATGCCCAGTGCCTAGGATTGTGTTCCATTGAATGTGTGCTCAGTCGTGTCTGACTCTTTGTGACCCATGGACTGTGGCCTACTAGGCTCCTCTGTCCATGGGATTCTCCAGGTAAGAATACTGGAGTGGGTTGCCATTTCCTCCTCTAGGGGATCTTCCTGACCCATGGATTGAACCGGTGTCTCCTGCCTTGACAGGAGGATTCTTTATACCACTGAGCCACCTGGGAAGCCCTAGTGCCTAGAATAGTGTTTTGTAAATAGCCGGTCCTTAGTAAATGGTTATCTAGTAAATGAACGAGCCAAGCCTGGCAAAGAAGAGGCTTTCCTAAGTGATACAGCAACAGGATGCTTTTGGTGTGGCCCTATCAAGGGTTAGGGAATGAGGCTGAATGGCTTTTTGCAGGTTTTCTTTTTTTTTGGATCCATATTCTGATCTCCTAAGCTATCTAATGTTTTCTGAGACCCAGTGTCTGTGATGCTGTTAAATGTACTCAAACAATGACAACCTCTTATCTTGAGGAGGTAAGACATTGACCTCACTCTCGCTGATCTGATCAACTGAAAAGTAAAATGTGCCATTAATTTTAGGATCCATTATATGTGACATTTTTGTCTTGTTAAAGGTTAGGGGTCAATAGGAGAATTGGAGAAGCTTGCTAACCAATGTATCTTTATTCACATTTGGAAATTAGTTGGCCCTGGGGACAGTCTGTGTTCTCACCCTGAGCTGAGGTCTAGGTCTTATTTTTCCGGGAAGGGCTGGTGTCTATGCTTTGTCCTCAAGTGTCTAAAATATCTTATTCATGCATAAACAAAGGGCAGACATGATTCAGACAGGATGAATCCCTGAACCCACAGACAGGAGAAAAATGTAGAGTCGTGATACTTGAAACATTTCTCAGCCTCTGCTGTCAGTGCTGGTACCCACTTCAGCACATTTCTGAAATGAACTCTGCTAAGGCTAGGTCAGTGACACCATAAAAAAGAATTTTGCAATTAAAAAGGCTTAGAGGGATCACTGGCAAGATGGCTCCCCCCCACCCCCGCTTTTTAAAAAACCAAGTCATTTAAAGAAGTAAACTCAACAGATGTATTCCCTGAAGTTTTACCACCAGTCAAAACGAAGGCATTCGGGCAGAGAAGAGGCATAATTTGAGAAACTGTATATGGCAGGTTTTAGAACTCAGGTTTTGCTTAGGAAGCTGTTTTTATTTTTATTAATTTTCGGTCCTGCTGTGCAGCATGTGCGATCTTAGTTCCCTGGCCTGGGATGGAACCTGCACCTCAAGCATGGGAAGTGTGGAGTCTTAACCACTGGACTACCAGGGGAGTACTAGGGAAGCCACTTTTAACATGATGAAGGCATCTGTATGGTGACTTCAGTCAGTTCAGTTCAGTTCAGTCGCTCAGTCATGTCCGACTCTTTGCGACCCCAAGAATCACAGCACGCCAGGCCTCCCTGTCCATTACCAACTCCCGCAGTTCACTCAGACTCACGTCCATCGAGTCAGTGATGCCATCCAGCCATCTCATCCTCTGTCGTCCCCTTCTCCTCCTGCCCCCAATCCCTCCCAGCTTCAGAGTCTTTTCCAATGAGTCAACTCTTCACATGAGGTGGCCAAAGTACTGGAGTTTCAGCTTTAGCATCATTCCTTCCAAAGAAATCCCAGGGCTGATCTCCTTCAGAATGGACTGGTTGGATCTCCTTGCAGTCCAAGGGACTCTCAAGAGTCTTCTCCAACACCACAGTTCAAAAACATCAATTCTTCGGTGCTCAGCCTTCTTCACAGTCCAACTCTCACATGCATACATGACCACAGGAAAAATCGTAGCCTTGACTAGACGAACCTTTTGAATATGCTATCTAGGTTGGTCATAGCTTTCCTTCCAAGGAGTAAGCGTCTTTTAATTTCATGGCTGCAGTCACCATCTGCAGTGATTTTGGAGCCCAGAAAAATAAAGTCTGACACTGTTTCCACTGTTTCCCCATCTATTTCCCATGAAGTGATGGGACCAGATGCCATGATCTTCGCTTTCTGAATATTGAGTTTTAAGCCAACTTTTTCATCTCCTCTTTCACCTTCATCAAGAAGCTTTTTAGTTCCTCTTCACACCCACAGGAAAGATAATAGAATTAGGAAATAAGATATAGATAAAACAACTAATTGGAAAAGTCCTACCTTTTATGAATAACTATAAATTTTACTATTTTAACTTGCTAGATTGATGGTACTGATTTAACATTATAATACAAGAAAACAATCACATAATAGTCAATGTACATTTACTATTTTGATCCATCCAGGTCCTCAGGATTTAGATCCTAATGGCTGTTTAATAAATTAGCCAAAATTCCCCAACTCAGAAACAAGGAAATGAATGAAAAAGGAGCAAGAGTCATTAGTGTCTGGGGTCCTCATGGTATTCCAGGGAAGCAGCTATTTTCTTGAGCCACCCTATGACGATAGTGACTACTGGAGTTGACTTGAGTTCAGCTTCTCTCTCTTGAAGGGAAAGCAATTAAGATCCATAATGAGAGATTATCCCAAGGGAGGAGCTTTAAATCAAACAGTTGACTGGTTCTGATAGTTTGCAATTACCAGGACCACACACATACAGAGCAAAAGTGACCATAACTCTGTGAGGGGACAGAATGGGGCGCTTAGAGCATATTTGAGCTGGAAGATCTCAGAGAGCATCCAATCTTTGCTTCCTCCTTATGCCAACAACAAGGAAACTGAGACCTGAAAGGGTTAAGTGATGTGCCAAGTAACACAGAGACAACTAATGACAAAGTGAGGGCTGGCACCTGAGTGTGGGGAACCACAGTCTTTCTAGACAGAATTAGAAAGCCCCATTGTTTCTAATGCTTATTATATAGTCTCTTCAATGCCTTTCTGTTACGAGGTGGCATATATTTGAAGAACTATGGCATCTGGATCCTTTGCTCTTTTACTGTTACCTGTCTGATCTTAGTAAATTGTTTAACCAGTCTGGGTTCCTGTTCCCTGATCTTTGGAAAGTACAAACATAGGCAGTGGTGAGCTTTAAAAACAGTATGTGCAAAAGCTAGTGTACAGGAAACACATAGCAAATGGTAGCTGTTCTTATTATATTAGAGGAAATACTGTTACATGTAAAGAGAGTGGGCACTGGAGTCAGGCTGATAAGCTTTGAATCCTGCCTTCACTTCCTAGTTCTGGGATCTGTTTAGTTCTTTAAGCCTTGAGTCCTTTACTTTTAAAAAGGGAAAAGCAAAATACTTACTTCGTAGCACTACCATGGAGATTATTTCATGGTACGTGTGTAACTGCTCTGCATGCTGAAAAGTTTGATAAACATTGGCCATTATGATAATTATCTTAAACTTTGCTATAGAGGGTATAGGGTATGGTCAGTAGACTTCATTTATAAAGGATCAAATAGTTAATACCTAGGACTTTGCATGATGTAAGAGTTCTATTGCAAATACTCACCTCTGCCATCGTGTCAAGAAAGCAGCCATAGAGAATATGGAAATGAATATGCATGACTGTGTTCCAGTAAAACTTTATTTAGAAAAATAGGCAGTGGGCTCTACTTGGCCTGTGGGCTGTACTTTGTCAACTCCTGAGAGAGGGCAGTTAAGAACTCCTGCTCTATGGTTTCTCGAGGAAGGTATCTGTTCATGTAGGTAAAGAATCAGGTATCATTTTTCATGGAAAGAAGAACTAAATATCTCCTTTAGGCACACGTTTCCTATCTTCAGACCCTGTTCATGGCAGACTTTTCAAGTAGCAGGGCAAGAGTCTCTTTTTTCCCTCCAACCACAGCTTGCTTTTTCCTACCGTACAGCCAGTCAGGTTCATAAAGAGACAACCTAAGAATCACCTCACAGTCAAATCCACACTGTCCTAGAATTTCATTTCATGATGTCAGAGTACAAGATAATGGATATTACCTGCAAATGCTGTGTGGTTCTGATATTGGCATGAGTTGCACAGTTCGCTAGGGGTTTTCAATTTTTCTTCTTCCTGTCCGTGGAATAGCAGCTGGGTATGCTTTGCTTTGAGTCCTAGGGTGCTTCATGAGGAGAAGGTCTTCAGAGACAAGCTATTTTTGGTTTTGACACCATTCAATGATCTTTCTCCTGTTGTTCCTGAACCCAACAAGTGGAAGGTCAGGTGCTCCCCTTCTGGAGATGATTAAAAGTGGCACTTTGCCCCAGAGTGGAGGTGTAATCTTATTAATTTGGTACCAGAGTACATCTTTCTGGCAGAGAGAAGAGAAATTTAACCTTGGCCACTTTCACATACAGTACCCAGACAATTTATTTCCTACCCACTGATCTAGATTCTGGGACTGCAGGAAAGAAGCATCTTAGGAAGCTGCAAAAATTAGGGAGTGGACTCTGAGAAATAAACACTCAGTTGCTTTATAAAAAACACAGTGCCACTGTTTACAATAGCCAGGACACGGAAGCAACCTAGATGTCCATTGGCAGATGAATGGATAAGAAAGTTGTGGTACATATACACAATGGAATATCACTCAGCTATTAAAAAGAACAGATTTGAATCAGTTGTAATGAGGTGGATGAAACTGGAGCCTATTATACAGAGTGAAGTAAGTCAGAAAGAAAAACACCAGTACAGTGTATTAATGCACATATATGGAATTCAGAGAGATGAATGATGACTCTATATGTGAGACAGCAAAAGAGACACAGATACAAAGAACAGACTTTTGGACTCTGTGGGTGAAGGCGAGGGTGGGATGATTTGAGAGAATAGCATTGAAACATGTCTATTACCATGTGTGAAATAGATCACCAGTCCAAGTTCGATGTATGAAACAGGGCTCTCAAAGCCAGTGCACTGGGACAACCCTGAGGGATGGGATGGGGAGGGAGGTGGGAGGGGGGTTCAGGATGGGGGACACATGTACGCCCATGGCTGATTCATGTCAGTGTATGGCAAAACCCAACACAATATTGTAAAGTAATTAACCTACAATTAAAATAAATAAATTAATTTTTAAAAACTCCAAACACGGTGCCAACAAGTCTAAAAGGTAGTGAGCTAATCATTAGGGTGAGGCTCTCAGACTTTATCAGTGATCCAGGGTTTACTGTTCCCTACAGAGCATGTGTGAAAGTATTTTGGGAAAAAACATCAGGTCTTTGTGGTCTCAGCAGAAACCTGTGACTAGTTTTCCCTGGTTAGAGCAGGGGAAGACAGTTAAAAGAATACCACATTTAGTAGAAATGGAAAATTCTCTCATATTTCTTTTTTTTTCTTTTCCATTATGTTTTATTATAGGACATGGACTGTAGTTTCTTGTGTTCTCTCACATTTATGACAATAAAATACATTATTTCAGGAGCTACAAAGACAAATATTGATAATTTCCCCAGAATCCTCCTTACTGTAGAGCTTTGACTCTCTTGGGGGCAGGGCATCAAATTTGTCATCTTTAATCAGAGTTCTGGGGAGTTAGGATGTCACCTTGCCAGTTCTCAATTATGGAAATGTTTATATTGTTTTAATTATGTGAATAGTGCTTCTATAGGTATTAAAATATATTTAGTTTCTTGAGCATGATTTCATTTTGGTCTATCCGGACAACAATTGTCATGCCTCAAAATGGACTCATTTTATATTGCATTTTTTTAACATGTTACTTTCTGATTTCTGAGGTAACATTTAATTATCTATGAAATTATTTTCTTATTAATAGGTGATGAATTAGTGTACAGTCTTCTTAAAGGCATTTATTTTTCAAACAGAAGATTCTGTGAGATACAGGGTTTTAACCCAGAGAGATGACTTTTCAATTACATATTTGATGTAGAGGCGATCTCTGTGTAGGGAGGTGGTGGGGACTATTGGATTGGAGAACTCTGTCTCCTCCTCTCTGAAGCCCTCAGACATATTACTGCTGCTCTGCTGCTGCTGCTAAGTCGCTTCAGTCATGTCTGACCCTGTGCGACCCCATAGATGGCAGCCCACCAGGCTCCCCCGTCCCTGGGATTCTCCAGGCAAGAACACTGGAGTGGGTTGCCATTTCCTTCTCCAATGCATGAAAGTGAAAAGTGAAAGTGAAGTCGCTCAGTCCTGTCCGGCTCTTCGCTATGACGAAAGCCAATAGGCGGGATAAGGAACACAGACAGGCAGGACCAGACAGAGTTGAGGCAGAGGGGAACAGACAATGTTGGGGAGCTCAGAAAGAGGGTTTCCTCTGTCATGTCAGACATATACAAAATGCCCAAAGGATTAGAAGTCCTTATAGACTATCAGACTTGGCAAAAAGGTTGGATTGGATGATCTTTAAGGATCAGTGGTGAGCTGGGTGGGAAGGCTGTTTGTAAGATGTTTGAGAGAAGAGCATACAAAGGTAGTAGAGATGTGGCAGTTAAAGAAAGGATGAAAGTAAGGCTATATCTGCGGGCAGTAGCAAGGTCGAGTCATGAAAACAGCATGAGGAGAAATGATGCTCCTAGCAGCCTTGCCAGTGACACAAGTCATGGAAGAGCAGGGGCTGGAGCCCACATCACCCGATACCCAGCCTTGGGGCCATTTTCCATAGAAGAGGAGCATAAAGGTATCTGATGACAGAAGGGAAGGACCTGTGGAGGCTGGCGGCGGATGCTGCAGAGGCAGTGGCTTTTGAGAAAAAGAGACCAGTTGTCTCTGAAGGTGGAAAGGGAAGCCCCAAAAAGGTGGATAACAGGACAAGGGAAGCAGATGGAGGACCAATGCCAAGTCGTCATGCTTCTCAGGAGAATCCATATTAATGGTAAATGAAAAATCCCTCTCTCTCTCCCCCCACCCTCTACACACACACACACACACACACACACACAAGTAGTGAACAACAGAAATTTAGTAATTCTTACTTGGGCTGATTCTTTCCCTTTTCAAGGAGTAAATCTTCAAATGATTGCTATGACTTGGATTTACGTAGGGAGAGAAAATTGTTCCCATTTTTCTATTTAAGTCTCTTTTAAATCAGGACACTTTTGATGCAATCCTTTGCCTACAGAATGCAGATTATAGATTGTTGTGGAGCTGGCTGTATTTCACGAAGACAGGAGATCACAGCCCTCCCTCCCTCCCTTTCTTTCTCTTACAAACTGATTTCTAAGTGTTGAGTGCATCCCAAGACTAGGATCTATAAAATAGCCTTAATGATTTTACCAGAATTTGTAGACATTACAAGCTATCTCTTTAAGATAGGATAATACAAATGATAATTAAAAAATCTACCAGTTCTATGCTAGCATCAGGCTTGGGGGCCCAGTGGATAGCATGGACATTTCAAAAATTTTCTTCCAATGCTATTTTGGTTTAGTTTGTTAGGAAATTCTAGGGGAAAAATTATGGGTGCTTTACAATCACCATAAATGACCCACGTTCCTTTAATTTCATGTTGATCCTGATGACAAGCCTCCATTCCTGCTTTCCCTGCTAACTCTCATCTGCAGTTCAGGACTGAGAGCTAAGAGCTAAGATGATTCTCCTTTTATATTTATAATCTCAGGATAAATTGTAGATGCTAGACATGAACACATAAGTTCATGTTTATCCGAAGTTCAAACATCCAGAGAGCTCATATTAGCAGAGTGTGTGTCTAAAAGAGCTGGGCTGTGATGAACAGTTTTCGTAATTGTCACCCAAGGCTTAGACTGATCCTGAGGGGCCGTCTGGATCATCAAAGAGAGAGCCCTTTTTGTTCGGTTTCCGTATTTGATTTCTTTCATTTGATTTTCTCATTTGCTGAAAACAGAGGATGGTTTATTAAACCTCAGCCAGGATATTTGATTAGCGGGGGCACTGCGAGTCTAGCTGTCTTGTCTGAATGGCGACAGAGAGAAAGCAAATCCTGCCAGTTCTCTTTCCTGAAGAGGGTACCGGGACGGTGAGAAAGTCCCTTCTTTAAATGTGAAAGGAGAAAGGACTTGTCTCGCCTACCTTGCCAGCCACCTGAGTTCAATCACAAAAGGAGACAACGTGGCACAAGGGTTAATTGCTAACATCTGACTGCTTCTGCCAAACTGGGCGAGTGGGGCTGAGTACGCCTGCTTCCTTGGTCAAATTACCCGCTGAATGCCGGGGTGGGAGCCCGCTCGGCAGGACACCCTGCCCTGCAGGCTTGAGCGCTTGGGCTGGAACACTCCTGGTTTTTAATCCTGTCCACAGCCCCGTCCTCTGTTAGTCGTTATTTTCCTTCCTCACCTCTGGCCACTTCAGCACATTCACTGGAAACATCATCACAGGCGAACTTGGCTTTGACAGAAACCTCTCTGAAATGATCCCCCCCCTCCACCTCCCCGTTCTGGCTTGCACTTGAATAATTCTCCATCAACAGCACGTCTGATTGAGTTGGCATCACAAACCCTTTTGTATGCTATTTTTTTTCTTCAAGAAATATTAAAGTCTGAATAAAATTGGAATAGCTGCCTGGTAATGATCTCATTATATATAAATACAGAAGTGCTCGCAGGGGAGATAATGACTCCAAGACTCAGGTATGCAGTGAATTCCTATTATCTTGCAAGGAGTCAGCCCACAGCTGCCCTCCTCCACCACTCCCCCACGCATCCCGTTCAGTCTCAGGCTCAAGTCGCAGAGAACGAATGGCTGATTGAAGCTGGGAATAGGGTTGTTTTTTTTTTCTTTTCCCCTTCATGACATATGTTAGGAGATGAAAGGAACCTGGGCCGTGTGTTTACTCTTCATTTGGGAGTTTCACATGTTCTGATTGATAGGGAAGACAAAAAAGGCAGAAGGGGAAACATTTGGTGCTGGCTGCAAACCATATCCATTCTCAACGTGAGGTTGCCTCGTCTGGTGAGGGTAATTGTGACGAGGCTAGCTCTGGGTAGAGATGCTACTAAGAGATTTTTTAAAAAATCACAGTCCCCCACCCAGTTTGAATTCTTATAGAGGAAAAAGTCACACACAGATGGCAGCAGTAGGGGTGGGGACTGGGGTGGGAAAAGCCCTCTTAATATGGGAGTTTACTAGTTATTAGCCCTGGTCATGTTTTCTGGCTGCCAAGGGTACATTACAGAGGGCCCCACATTGGATTTGGGTCCCTATATGGGCTAAGCAACCCTGAACAATTTTTATTCCTTGTGACTAGCATTACAAAAAGCAGTTGGATAGGGGAGATGGTAGACCCCATTGCTGTCAATGTCCCTGCTAGGTCCTAGAGGGGTATTGATATAAAGGGGGATTGCCATCTGCCCTCTTAGACCAGAAAGAGGAGGGGGACCTGGAGGGGTACTTGGCTGTTTCCTCTGGCACGAGGTTGATTTTTCTTTCTGCCGTCCCTGTTTTGTTGTTTTTGTTCGGTTGCTTAGTCGTGTCTGTCTCTTTGTGACCCCATGGACTGCAGCACGCCAGGCTCGCCTGTCCTTCACTATCTCCCAGTTTGCTCCAACTCATGTCCATCAAGTCGGTGATGCCATCCAACCTTCTCGTCCTCTGTTGCCCCCTTCTCCTCCTGCCCTCAATCTTTCCCATCCCTAACATCCCTGTTAGGCACTATCAAAATACAAAATAACAACATGAGCATAATTCTTTGGCAAAAGGATGGAATTAATGACAAGGATATTTTGCCCACAGTTAAAGTATGTTGTAGAACAGTTACAACAAATTCCTATTGATGGAGAGAGAGTTACAGTCATAAAATCTAAAGAAGAGTTAGATTAGGCAGCGACCTGTGTGGTCTGACGGGAGCCCTTGGTATCATGTGGGACCATTCTCACTGTGGGGAGGCTCAGGACAAATGTCCTCGGCCACAGTTGGGTCTATACTGTACACATGCTGTTTGATACTCTTCTAAGTCTTTCCTTTGTTTATGTCTTGACATTTGTAATGCCTTGGGCTTCCTAGATGGTGCTAGGGGTAAAGAATCCACCTGCCAATGCAAGAGATGTGGGTTCAATCCCTGGGTCAGGAAGATCCCCTGGAGAAGGGAATGGCAACCCACTCCAGTGTTCTTGCCTGGAGAAGCCAATGGACAGAGGAGCCTGGCAAGCTATAGACCATGGGGTTGCAAAGAGCTGGACATGACTGAGTGACTGAGCAAACAGTGGTAAAATGCCTTAGCCTCAGGGAAAGAATCTTCTCTTTCCTTCCAGAGCCACAGGTCCTGCTGAGATCTGGGAGAATGGTCCCTGACTAATGCTCTGACTTCCTTGGGTGATGGCAATTAAATGTGGATTCAACTGTTTGCAGAAATTGAGTGTTGGAATCCCACCTTCTTGTATGTTTCGCTTTACCTATAGAGGGATCTAAAAGAAATAGCCAGCTCAGTAATAACATTTTATCCAATACCCAGGCAGATCTCAGGATGCCTCCAATTTTGATGCTGCTGCTGCTGCTAAACTATTATTCTTTGAGAGTTTAAAACGTGCCAACCTCAGTGCTACCTGCTTTGCACACTTTGGCTCATTTCTGGGGAGTGTATACTATTATGTCATTTTCAAGATGATCTTACAGAGAGTAGCTTGATGTCCAGTGGGAGAAGGACAGGTTTGTGGCTACAGATACTTGGAGGCTGTGGAGACAGGAGGGGAGATGGGTTACATAGAAGAGAAATCTCTGAAGGGATCCCTTATTTTCTCAATCCCTTTCCTAGTTTTCAGGATGACTTCAGTATTCAGGCTCCATTGTTTGTGATACCACGGAAATAGGCACAATGTCTGCCTATAAGCCACCTGTAATCTGCTGCTGCTGCTGCTGCTAAATTGCTTCAGTCGTTTCCAACTCTGTGCGACCCCATAGACGGCAGCCCACCAGGCTCCCCCGTCCCTGGGATTCTCCAGGCAAGAACACTGGAGTGGGTTGCCATTTCCTTCTCCAATGCATGAAAGTGAAGCCACTCAGTCGTGTCCGACTCTTAGCGACCTCATGGACTACAGCCTACCAGGCTCCTCTGTCCATGGGATTTTCCAGGCAAGAGTACTGGAGTGGGGTGCCATTGCCTTCTCCGACCTGTAATCTAGTAGATGGATAAGACTGGACATGAAAACACCACCACGTGGAACAAATCTGGATTTGATCTCTCATGTTCTATTCACTAGCCTTTACAGGCTGTGTTTTTTTTCCTTTTTTTTGGTTGTGTTGCGTGGTTTGTGGGATCTTAGTTCTCCAACCAGGGATCAAACCTGGGACCCCGTCAGTGAAAGCACCAAGTCCTAACCACTGGACCACCAGGGAATTCTTGACCTAAGCTTCTTTTTAAAAACTAAATGACTAGACTAGATAAGAAGTTGGCAAAATTTTCTTTTGAAGGGCTGGATTGTAAATATTTTAGTCTTTTGGGGCCCTGCAGTCTTTGACTACTCAATGCTGCTTTGTAGCAAGAAAGTGGCCATAGACAATATGTAACACATAGGCATGCTGTATTCAAATAAAGTTTTATTTGTAATTACACTTGTAAATAAAAATCAGGTGGGTTAGGTGGCTGATCCTTGGACCAGCTGATGGCTATAAGCCCCTTCCAGCTAGAAAAATGCTATCGTTTGTTCACCTTCCACATTGATTTCAGCTTTGGAGTGTGGAGACATTTCTTTGACTTTTCTCTTCTTGAGGAGGAGTATACAAAAGATGGCAATAGAAGTGGTCCTGGAGAGGCACCAGGAGGGATTCCCAGCAATGTTCTGATTGAAATCACAATGGGAGGAAGCCATTAAAAAAGGTGGGGAGAAAGGTCCTATTAATCAGAGATGGGCACTGCTGTTTTAGTTGGAGATCTGGCTATTAGCTCAGCAGGAAGACAAGATGGGGTAGGCTGGAAAATTGGCTTTTCCAGAGGCAGAATGCTAAAGAATTCTTTTTTAGAGCAAAATTTTCATGTAGTTCCTTATATAAGGCTTAGGACCCAAGGCACAAAACTTCAATAATGAAGTTTTGCTTGTACTGGGGAGCACAGTCTAGCAGAGCAATATAACAATCTCACACAAGACTTAACAATCTTAATGGTCTAACACAATCTAAACACAGAATTTATTTTTGTTGGAAATACATCAGTTCAGTTTGGTTCAATCAGTCGTGTCCAACTCTTTGCGACCTCATGGACTGCAGCATGCCAGGCCTCCCTGTCCACCACCAACTCCTGGAGTTTACTCAAACTCTTGTACATCGAGTCAGTGATGCCATCCAACCATCTAGTCCTCTGTCGTCCCCTTCTCCTCCCACCTTTAATCTTTCCCAGCATCAGGGTCTTTTCAAATGAGTCAGTTCTTTGCATCAGGTGGCCAAAGTATTGGAGTTTCAGCTTCAGCATCAGTCCTTCCAATGAATATTCAGGACTGATTCCCTTTAGGATGAAAATACATATACATCTCCATTTGAAAATTCTCCCATTTATTTTTTTCCATATATTTGAATAACTAGGTTTTCCAAGACATTTAAATGAATGCACAATCATAGGACTCTTCTTGTTGCAAGTGACAGAAACACCTTGCTCAAATTGACTTAAAAAATGGAATATATGGACCTAGAATATAGCGTGATCCAGAGGAATGCTGGCTTCATCTGGGGAAAGGGTCTGACCCAGATTGTCACATGAGGGTATTTGTTTCTTGTCTCTTTCATCTCTTCCTTCCTTGCGTATCAGCCTCACCTTCAGATGGACTTCTTCCTGGTGGTAGGATGCAATCTAAGACTCACTTTCTTATATGACCAAATACAGCAAAGGAACAAGAGCTTCTTTTTTGTCAAAAGTTATAGCACAGTCTCCTTGGCTCTGACTGGGCTACGTGCCCATTTCCAAACCAATTCCTGTGGCCTCAGTGAATTAGGGCCCACTACACAGCAAGAATGGTAAAGGTGGGGTTCCCCAAAGGAGAACATCTATTGGAAAGAGGTGGATGGTTTTGGATAACAGTAGACTTCCAGTGTAATGTTGCATTATCATTGTCAAAACACTTTCATGGAAACTCTAATTTGATTTTATAATGATTTCATGGAATGATAGCATGTTTGTCAACTATTATTTTTTAAAGACTTTATTTTTAATTGAAGGACAATTGTTTTACAGTATTACATTGGTTTCTGCCATACTGTCAGCTATTATTATTTACATTTTCAAATGAGAACATTAGGACTTAAATCACATGACTTGTTCAAATTCACATAGTTGGTGAAAGAGATTGTATTAACTTTTTTTCCCTCATGCTGTGATGTTTGACCACTGAACAGAAGAACTATTACCTCTCTTGTTTTGGGCTAGATGCCTACTAATGTCATCTAAAATATAATTGGGATTTTGGGACAGCCATATCCCGCTGGCTTACAGTGGCTTATAGCAGGGTAAGAGCCCCACGGATTTTTCACATAATTGCTGGTAAAATGTATTAATACCTAAAATGGCGTTTTGAACCTAAGTGCAGGGCTACCTTTATTCCTGTGATATCTCATATTAAATTTCCCCCATTGCTCCAGACTGGCAAGGATTTTTGAGTCATGTGGGATCTGAAATATTAACTGTCCTAGCTTTGTGCCATGTTCAAGTTTAATATATACTTCTATTTCATCTTTTAAGTAATTGATAAAAAGGCTGAACAATAATATATATGTAATATTGATTAATTACTGATTTTAATGTGGAATGAGGTCTCCAGTGACATGTCACGGGACTCTCCACCTTTGGATTTATTCAATATTTTTATAACTGATATAGATGGAGACTTAACTGATATGTTAAAAAGGTGAATCACCTCATAGATGGAATATATCTTCTCATTTGACCTCTTGGCCCATATTTCTGATATGAGGAACATTTTGATGGAGCACATCACCTTTGAAAATAAAAAGCCAAATTATTGGCCTGGAGTCAATAGTAGCGATGATTTTATGAAACTCCTGTATCATTTATCCTGGATAGAGTCAGGAATATTGTGGCCTTTCAGTTAATGTTAAATTCCTGCAATGAAAATAAGAAGATAATCACAGTGGTGATCAAGTATCACCATCTGTGAAAATTTAGGAATAAATAGATAGTATGCATTCCCTTAGTGACTTAATTTTCTTTTTTTCAGATTGGAAAATTGAAATTCTATAACTCAGATGTAAGCGATAACAAGGATTTGGCCAGAAATAGCATCTAGGGCTCAGATTCTCAGGCAGGAGCATGGCGGGTGGATTGCAGAGTCATCTGGTGGTAGGGATGGCTTTTAGACAAGCTTGTTCTCCTGCAGGCATGTTAAATTGCTCAGACCTGGCCCACTCATTGTGACCCCATGGACCATAACCCTCCAGGCTCCTCTGTCCATGGGATTCTCCAGGCAAGAATACTGGAGTGGGTTGCCATAACCTCCTCCTGGGAATGAATTTTCCCCACCCAGGGATACAACCTAATAGTCTTAGGTCTCCTGCATTGGCAGGTGGGCTCTTTACCACTAATGCCACCTGGTAAACTCACCTTTCCCCCCTATCTTTTGGCCTCCCTGCAGTGTATGTGGGTTCTTCGTTTCCTAACCAGAGCCTGAATCCCCGCCCCCTGCAGTGGAAGTGTGGTCTCTTAACCACTGGACTGCCAGGGAGGTCCCTATCCTATAGCTTTGACTGGGGATTAGTTCAAAGCACTTGAAAGGAGAATGAAGAGATTCTTATGAATATTAGAAATACCCTGATCAATTATTATCAATTAAACAAGAGTGAGAACCATCACTGTGCAACTAAATTTCCCTAAAAAGACTCCATTTAGGATTGGTCTCGGTCCTGGAGCGGGAGGTGCGCTGGACCACTCCTACCAGCAAAAGCTTTGCGGCCACTCTGTCCCAGGTGATGACAACTCCCCGACAAAGATCTCAAACACACGTGTTCCTGCTCTGCCTCACTTCTCCCGCTCCCCTGGCCTTAATTCTCTTAGAACCCCACCCGTAAGTCAGTATTTCCTAGACAAATCTTGCTTTCAAACTAATGGATAGATTTCACGGAAGATGAACAAAAGCTATTCTCTTCTTCCTGTTCCCATTAAGTGATTAACCGGTGCGATCAGGAAAATACCGTTTCTGTTTAAAAGGAGAAATATTTAGAGAGCAAATTTCCTTCACCTTTTCCCAACTGTTTTCAGAAAACAAGAAAACAGTAGCTTGTTCTGGTGCCTGATCCCGCCCCCTCCTCTCGCAGCGCTCCCTCCTCCCTCTCCGGCGCGCCCCCCCACCCCAACTCCCCACCACACTCCTTCAACTACAAGAAGAGGTTATCAAGGTGATAATAAGCGAGAAAATGTTCCAACCTTGTTTTAAGCCTCAGCCACATTGCACTGCTTAAAAGAGGTTAAATGCTTGTGTGAACCCGTGTTTTCCACACCCGGCCAGGCAGCCCTAAGCCGGGCTGATCCCGCCTCGCCTCGCCCCCTCTCCGCCAGAGACTAGTGGTTCAGGATGATTGAGGTGGTCTCAGCCTCCCCAGCAGCTGCTGACTTGCACTTGGAAATTCAATCCTCTCAAGGTAATTCCTCAGCTTATGAAAAACTTCTAGCAGTGAATTCTGAATTTGATGCCTCCCACTCCCAGCGGGCAACTGGCAGGCTCTCTGACTTCCAGCAGCCTCCTGGCCTGAGTGAGTGGGGTGCACCGTGTTATTTATCAAGGGAGTTTTACAAGGGACTTCCCTGGCAGTCCAGTGGTTAGGACTCTGCACTTCCACTGCTGGGGGCCGGGGTTCAATCCCTGCTTGAGGAGCTAAGATCCCACAAGCCCTGCAGCAAAACAAAGTAGTTTTACAAGCAGGACTGTTTTGGTCTCATTAGGAGATTTCTAGCTATTTCTAGAGCACCACTCTCAATCTCCTTTCTCTCCTGAGGTCTTCTATATCCCAAATGACTTGGGGTCCAACTGGTCACCTGTAGGCCACCAGTTGGCCTGGCTTCTACATCAGTGTAAAACTATTGCAGGAGGCAGAACCCCTTCCAGGGCCCGAGTGTGGTCTCTTATCTCACACTCAGAAATCAATTGTCCGAGGAGACATGTGCTGACAAAGCAAGAAGTTTATTGGGAAGGGGCGCCAGGGTGGAGAGCAGGAGGTAAGGGAACCCAGGAGAACTGCCCTGCCACGTGGCTCACAGTCTTGGGTTTTATGGTGATGGGGTTAGTTTCCAGGTTGTCTCTGGCCAGTCATTCCGACTCAGGGTCCTTCCTGGTGGTGTACACATCGCTCAGCCAAGATGGATGCCAGCGAGAAAGAATTTGGGAGGTCGGTAGGAAGTGTGGGCTGGCAGTTCTCTCCTCTTGACCTTTCCCGAATTCTTCCCCATTGGTGGTAGCTGTTAGTTTCATGCAAGGAGTAACAAACTAACAATAGTCAGTTTCATGCAACAATAATTCATGCAAGTGGCTACTCTCTTGGGCAGCCAGGGCAGGTGGTTTCAGTGTTTCCCCTGAAAACTGTGCTTCCTCTCCTCTTGGCTGGAGCATATCTCATTGCTTAGAGTGGCACTCTGTACTAAGGTTGGGAGGCCAAACTAATTGTAAAAGGAGATATGGAGTTACTATTTGCTATGATAACTCGGTCACCTCTTGCGAGCTGGTGGAGATGGACATCTTTTAAAAAGCAGATGGGGTACCAGGTTTGGAGAAATTCTACTCAATTCGAGGAAGTTACCCAGAGATTCTGAAATAACCATCTGCTTTTAAGATGTGGGAGATAAGTATTCTCAGCAGTGACAATGTCCTCTTCTTTTCATTCCTCACCCTGAAAGCTGCTCTCGTCCCCAATGGCAGGAAGTCCCTGGTCGTGGTTGCAGATGCTGCTGTGACGATCCTCTGCCTCATAACGGGGACAGCTTTGTGGTGGGAGGATCCAAATGTCCTTGTCTCCTAAAGCTTTAGCTCTGAGTTTCAGGATGTGTTTTGGCAAGTGCAAATCCAATAGTTGTTGAACCCTTGATAATCTTTTATGCCCTGTAGAAGTATGTTTTTATTCATCCGTTTCTTCAGGAGGTACGAAATAAAGCTGTTCCATTCTAGGCATAAATTAGCATTTATAACAATGCAGTGCAAAAAATGTAATTTAAATAGAACTGATTAGAATTTTGATAGGGCACCTAGGAACCTCTAAACAAATGCCGATCAGGTAATGAGTGGAACAAGTCATTTATTTCAGTGGTTCAGCTGTTCGTTCCATGATTGGGTCACAGTTTCCAAAACATCTACAGTGACTGTTCATTAATTATTCACTTCTCGCCCAGTAATTGTCCAATTTAACTACAAACTGTGAGCTTATAGGCAAAGCCACAGAAGACAGCCAAGGGAAAAAGGAACAACCTAGATAAAAGTATATTTTCTTTTTGTAATAGCATTCGCTAATTCAAGGACTCAGAGAGAGGGGAGCTATTGTTAGACTTTGGCCTTGGTCTTGCCTACACGTGGTGGACTAAATTGCTCACCATTTGTTAAGTGGGGACATTTAAGCTCCAGAGTGCTGAGCTTTGCAAATGAGGTTGTTCAAGTTGGCATTCAGCCTGTCTTTGTGGGGAGAGCCTCACCTTTGGGTCAGCGAGCAACGTTCTATAAGTGGGATGGAGAAGCTTCGAATGCTATCAACTGCATCCCATGTTTTTTCAGGTTCCTCCTCTTGGAAAATGTTCTGAGTCAATTTGAAAGGTTTACATGCAGGGTTTTTCTCCTTTGATATTTTGGAGGTTTTTCTTTTCTTATGAAGATGAAGATGTTTCTCTTTCATGAGTTCCGCTCACATCCAGGAAATTCTTGGTGCAGTGGCTTCCCTGGTATATCCTTACATTCCTTGATCTGTTTTACTTATTATCTTCACTGGTAATTAACATTAGTTTACCAGCCCTATTGTCTTGATATAATCTTGGTATTAGTAGGATGTCATTTTCTAGAATGCAGATTAGAAATGAAATCCTAAGAAAGGCAATAAGCTAAACAACTTTCCCCCCAGGTCAGAATGAAGCATTGTTTTTTTTGTTGTTGTTGTTTTTGAAGCATTAAAGGAAGAATCATCGGTTTTCAGTTCAGTCGCTCAGTCATGTCTGACTCTTTGCAACCCCATGGACTGTAGCATGCCAGTCTTCTCTGTCCATCACCAATTCCTGGAGCTTACTCAAATTCATGTCCATCGAGTTGGTGATGCCATCCAACCATCTCATCCTCTGTCATCCCCTTCTCCTCCTGCCTTCAATCTTTCCCAGCATCAGGGTCTTTTCCAATGAGTCAGTTCTTTGCATCAGGTGGCCAAAGTATTGGAGTTTCAGCATCAGTTCTTCCAATGAATATTCAGGACTGATTTCCTTTAGGATGGACTAGTTGGATCTCCTTGCAGTCCAGGGGACTCTCAAGAGTCTTCTCCACCACCACAGTTCAAAAGCATCAATTCTTCAGCACTCAGCTTTCTTTATAGTCCAACTCTCACATCCATACATGACTACTGGAAAAACCATAGTTTAGACTAGACGGACCTTTGTTGGCAAAGTAATGTCTCTGTTTTTTAATATGCTGTCTAGGTTGGTCATAACTTTTCTTCCAAGGAGCAAGTGTCTTTTAATTTCATGGCTGCAGTCACCATCTGCAGTGATTTTAGAGCTCCCCAAAATAAAGTCTGTCACTGTTTCCATTGTTTCCCCATCTATTTGCCATGAAGTGATGGGACTGGATGCCATGATCTTTGTTTTCTGAATGTTGAGGTTAAGCCAATTTCTTCACTCTCCTCTTTCACTTTCAAGAGGCCCTTTAGTTCTTCTTTGCTTTCTGCCATAAGGGTGGTGTCATCTGCATATCTGAGGTTATTGATATTTCTCCTGGCAATCTTGATTCCAGCTTGTGCCTCATCCAGCCCGGCATTGCATATACGTTAAATAAGCAGGGTGACAATAATCATCAGTATTATAGTTTTAATGTTGCAGTCCTTGCCCTGGGGGTTTTGTGGCTGAAGAACCTCAAGGGACGAGGCTCTACAAAGTGGAGCGAGCTTTGAACAAAGGCCTGATACCCCAGCAGGTGTGAGAACAGGGCTGACCTGGTCCTGCTGTCTGACAGGCTAATGTTGCCACAGCAATTTGTCTGAGTGGCATTGTCTTTCTTGATTCTGCTGCCTGAAAAGAGAACATCTTCCTTCCTTTGGGTCATGGCCACATACGAAGCATGCATCTAAGTCACTACCCAGTGGGTCATTATTACTAAATTAATAAAGCCGGGGTCTGGGCGATGCTCCCACGCTGGCAGTGGAGTGACAAGCGTGTGTAGAGAATTTCTGTTGTGTATAAAAACAACAGTGACTATCTCTGGGCCAGAGTCTTTGTTGCCCAAACTCATGGTATCTGTGTGAGAGAAAAAGTGAACGTTTGTTATTGCTGGAAGAATTTACAGCAGCCTGGCTCTATGTTTGCGGAATTCACCCATCATTTGAGTACCTGTTTCTTTGAGTAGGTGTCAGGCCATTTTACAGGTGAGTAAACTAAGGCAAAGAGAGGTAAAGAGATTTGCCGTACTCAAGAAACAATTCTGAGGCCCAGGAGACATGAAACCAGTGGTCCACCTCAAAGCAATGTTAAATCACCTAGACCTGTGTGTATGCCTGTGCTTTTCTTTCAAAATAGAGGGAAAAGGAAATAGATAAACTATTAGAGATGGCTGATACTGTTTTCAACACTGATCATACTGGTTCTCATGAACTCTGCTATTTAGATATAAGCTAAGAGAACTGACTACCTTGGAACAAGCAAATGGATAAAATATTGTGTTTGGGGTAATTTATTTTCTCTGGCTCTGTTAACTCTTGAGCAATTAACTGGATTATTTCCTCAATGTGAACAATGATTCTCTCCATACTAAAACAATTAGTTGGACAATTGTGCTAGGGTGAACATTTACTCTTATTTTTTTTTCCTTTCCTCCTGTCACCTCTCCTCCCCCACATGTCTGGCTGTCTCTCTGAGAACCATTTCAAAGGCATAATATCTGCATGAAGATTGGAAGCTCTCAAACATCATAGCCAGGAACTTCAGCTGCACATTTCTTCTCAGCAGATCTCCGCATATCTTTGGAATTTTATGTCGTGCTTACTTTCCAATCACTGGATTCCGTATTATAATGTCTCCATTATTTTGGTGGGCAGATTAGAGCTGATTGTTGCTCACAGCAGCCTTCAGCCACCCCCTGTGAGACCTCCACAGCTTACCTTATCATAATATCGGAAAGCAATTTCTCTTGACTGCTGTGAACCCATGCCAGAAATCCGAAAAGCTGCCACAGTCATTAAGTGATTTCCAATTAGTTAATTGGTTTCACAGGCTGCTTCTTTCTAAACTGCACCTTAAATGAAAAGCAGAACCATCCATTTTTGAAAGAGAAGGGAAAAAAAAAAAATCCTGGGGCCTTTGGGTTTTCAGATCCTAAAACGAAGCATACTTTGGAAAAAACAGCACAAAAAACACCAGTCCTGCAGAACATAAAACATTATTATTTATAATTTTATTTACGTGCTTTGGGCTGTGCTAGGTCTTCATTACTGCGCGGTCTTTTCTCTAGTTGTGGCGAGCAGGGATTACTGTTTGTTGTAGCGTGTAGGCTTCTCATTGTGGAGGCTTCTCTTGCTGGGAACACGGGCTCTAGGGAACACGGGCTTCAGTAGTTGCGTTCCTTGGGCTCTAGAGCACAGGCTGAGTAGTTGTGGTGCATGGGCTTAGTTGCTCTGAGGCATGTGGGATCTCCCCGGATCGGAGATCGAGCCTGTGTCACCTACATTGGCAGGTGGATTCTTTACCACCGAGTCACCAGGGAAGCCCTGAAAATATGATTACAGAAAAGAATGTATTCTGTCTCCCGGCTTTCCCAAGTGGTGGAGAGTTTATTTTGCCCACTTTGACTTTGAATTCAAGCAAGTGAGGTAGGCTATTGCAGAGCAGCACAGCACATGAAGAATTTCTAGATCCACACGGATTCTTCTCCAGGGAAGCCGCCTGGCCTGAGTTTTGGGTCTCCAGGGTAGTATTTGCTTGGTTGCTCTGACATGCTATTAACCCCCACTGAGCAGTCGAGCGAAGTCCCTGAGAGTGGTTCTTTAATAGGCTGCTTTTCAGAAAGGGATTTGGATATGGTTAGGTGTGTGTCTGTGTGAGTCACTCAGTTGTGTCCGACTCTTTGTGACCCCAAGGACTATAGCCCGCCAGGCTCCTCAGAACATGGAATTCTCTAGGCAAGAAGACTGGAGTGGGTAGCCATTCCCTTCTCCAGGGAATCTTCCTGACCCAGGGATTGAACCTGGGTCTCCTGCATTGCAGGCAGATTCTGTACCATCTGAACCACCAGGGAAGCCCCATGGTTAGGTATATGGACTGTCAAAAGGAGTGAGGTGAAGGAAGGTGAAAGGTTTATGAGAATATCTCTAGTTAATGGTGGGGAGTCATAAACAGGAGTTTTGAGCAATTACTGATCTGCACAACAGAGTAAATATTTATTTAATAGGGTAAATAGGGTAATAATTAGCCACTAGGTAAATCAGTCATCTCTTTTCTTTGCTAGAGAAAACTAATGAGAGAAAATCTAATGATAGATGCATAAAAAGTGAATGCAAAATTTCCTCTCTGTTAATTAGATAAAAATGCAGTCATTCAAATAAGAAGCAGCAGAGAGTAGTGGTTAAAAGCAGACTCTGGAGACAAATTATCTGGGTGGAAATCCTGACAATCACTTTCTAGTTGTGTGACTTGGGGCAAGTTACTTGACCTCTATGTGCTTCAGTCTCCCGTGAAACAGGGAAGAGGAGCTTTAATACCGTCCTCCCAAGGTTGTTATGAAGGGTGAACATACGGGTTAAAATCCATCAGTTCCGAAGAACCAGGTTTGGTACATAATTTGTTAAAGAAACCAGATTTTATCATATGCCATGTTTTGAAAGATTCACTGTTTGATCTTTACATTGAAAAAACCCTCTCCTCTTGTGGGTAAGTACCCATGAGAACCAATTCTCAAAGGAGGGCAATATCTGAGATGCTGGGGGCCCATTTGGTTGGTCAGTCCATCTGTCAGTCAGGTATGTTCCCTGCCATTAACTCTTTAAGACAATTTCTTTCCTTCAGACTGATCTTTTTGTTAAAGAACAATTTTTATGTTAGAGAAGTAGATTAAATTGGAAGAGTAGAGGAGGCAGGGATTGGAATACTGGGTCAGAAAAAGACAAACAACTTGTGTGCAAGTGTATATATATATGTGTGTGTGTGTGTCTGTCTGTCTGTTTGAAAGACAAAGACTGAGAGACAGAGAAAGACAGATATACACACAGACAGACATGCACACAGAGAGAGACAGGGAGAGAGAGCATTTGGGTAGCAACAGAAAATCTGCGGTGAGTAGGAGACCATGCACATTGCTGTGAAGGAGATGAGAGACAAGGTGAATCCGGAGGCAAAGAAGGGAGGACAGGCAGCCCTGGCTGGCGCTGGTGCCTTTCTGTCTGCTTTGGAAGCAGTTGGTTCATCATTTCAGCAGCCTGGAGTCCTTTAGTAATGACTTTATGGATTAAAATTTAAAACCAAATTAGATGTGTTTACAAAACAGCACCCATACTGAATTGATAACGAGCTGCCAAAAGGTGGTCTGACAATTATCCGGGAGCCCTGGGGTGTGCTGTTCTGGTAGATGGTCCTGTTGTTTATTGATGTGGGTAAAACCGCAGCCACCCTTTCTTCTGTATCTATTCCGCTCCCCGCCTAAAGATAGCACTTGTAGGTGATATGCTGGCAGGCACAAGAAAGTAACACATTTATGGGCACATGTTTCCTTGCCTCAGTAGTGACTCTGGTAGAAGTTTGTCTGCTTTTTTGGGTATGTCTTTAAACATTTTTGAGTTTCCTTGCGCAGCCCATTCATTTCAGTGGAAACCATGGTTTAAAAAAAATACTAAGTTCGAGATCTCATAACGATACAGGCGTTCTGAGATAGTGTGCTGTGAAAGTGAAAGGTTTTCAGGGGTGATGAATTCCTCTGCCCCTTTCCAGCAGTCACCCTTTTCCCTAGCACATAGCTATTTCAGAAAGGGAGAATCTTTTATTCCAGTTTTATGCAACAGAACGCAGTATTTTCTACTCATATATTTTTTAGAGCAGGAGCTGTTCTTTCAAGTTTGTTAATCAGTATAAAGGAAAGAAATCATCAAAGTGAATGCTTCTTGGTCCTGTCTAGAGACAGCAATGGTTTTTCTTGTAATGAAGTGCATCAGTGGATTTATTTCTATGGTCCATGAAGCTAGTTATGACTCAATAAATATTAAATCAATCAGCCGAATAAACTCTCCCTGCCCTCGAGGAACTTATGATCTGCTGAACCAAGATGAATCATGTCCCTTTATCTTTTAATATTCTTTGACTTTCACTTTTGGGGAAGAAAATCTCAAGAATTCCTAACCAGGGAGCCTGAAGAGGTTTGGGCTGTGATACACTTAAATTCATTTACAAGCCAGTGAGAAGATTTGGTAGGAGGTGTTACCTGAGCGTTAATAATGCTTGTGAGATGGCCCCTTTATAAAAGAGAGTTAAGTGCTAAAATAACACCAGGGCTAAAGAAAGCGTGGCTGCTGGTGGTGATCCAAAGGGGTGTGTGTTGTGTCTCCAGGGGTAGGGAGATGGAGACGAGCACACTGGGACAAGACGGTACCATCTGTTAATCACAGAATTTAAAACCACAATTCAATTACATGGGATTCCATGCTAATATGAGTGGCTTTTCCATTTCAGAAGGCAGCAGGAGCCTGCGGTGGAGTCAGTGCACATCCGAAAGCCTGATTAAATGTGTTGGGGGTGCACGTGGAATATTTTAGTCTCGGGATATTATTTATATTGAAACAGGAGCATCTTGGGGGAACAGAGCTGCATTAAAGCCACACACTTAACGGATGATCTTTTGCTTCCAGAGAGGCTGTGTGTTCTGCGTGGACTCCGGTGGCCCTGGTAAAGCTCTTGGCATCTTCCTGACCTGCTGTAAACCTGCTCGCTGGGCTCAGACACATTAGAAATAAACACAATGCACTTGTTTGAATGGATGCCAGGCATTAAGCTGGGCTCCTGGACTTTGTATCAGGGACTTCATCAGGGAGGGTTATCCTCTGGTTGCACTGCAGTTTGGGTAACAGGAAATTTAAAACTAAAGGAGCCAGATATTTAACCCCTACAGGGGCTTGGTCCTGTGACTATTCCTTGGTTTTTGAGCCTTTAGGAAGCTCCTGATCTGATAGGAGGGAGGGCGCCACCCTGCCCCCAACATTTAACCCCTTCTTACTGCTCTGACTCTTACCTTGTTCCCTCCACCTGGGATTTCCTTCCTTCTATTGCATTGGCCAAAAGGATTGGATTTTATACTATCTCATTGAAAACTGGAGAAGGCAGTGGCACCCCACTCAAGTACTTTGCCTGGAAAATCCCATGGACGGAGGAGCCTGGTAGGCTGCAGTCCATGGGGTCGCTAAGAGTCGGACACGACTGAGCGACTTCACTTTCACTTTTCATTTTCATGCATTGGAGAAGGAAATGGCAACCTACTCCAGTGTTCTTGCCTGGAGAATCCCAGGGACGGGGGAGCCTGGTGTCTGCTGTCTATGGGGTCACACAGAGTCGGACACGACTGAAGTGACTTAGCAGCAGCAGCAGCAGCAGTAGCAGAAGCATGGAAAACCAGAGGAAACTTTTTGGCCAACCTGATACTTTTAGATGTCCCAGCCCAACTCATTCTTCAAGAGCCAGCTAAAATGTCAGATTGGTTTTCCTTGCTGCGTCCCTTCATTAATTCTTCTTCTTCTTCTTCTTCTTTTTTTTTTTTTTTTTTGCTGTGGGTGTTTTTTTAAAAGGCTTTTTATTGAATTTGTTACAATATTGCTTCTGTTTTTTATGCTTTGGTTTTTTGGCCTGGAGGCATGTGGTATCTTAGCTCCCTGAGCAGGAATTAAACCTGCAGCCCCTGCATTGCAAGGCAAAGTCTCAACCACTGGACAACCAGGGAAGTCCCCCTTCACTAATTCTTATCCTCCTCACCCCGCAGCCCCATCCCCATAAAGCAGTCAAGAAGCATGTCATCTGTGTTAGTAGTTCAGTCATGTCCAACTCATTGTGACCCTGTGGACTGTAGCCTGCCAGGTTCCTTTGTCCATGGGGATTCTCCAGGCAAGAATGCTGGAGTGGGTTGCCATGCCCTCCTCCAGGGGATCTTCCCAACCCAAGGGATGGAACCTAGGTCTCCCACATTGCGGGCAGATTCTTTATCGACTGAGCCACCAGGGAAGCCCATAGTCTCATAGAAAAGCATGGATTTTGGACTAGATAAGTCTGAGTTTATGTTTCAGTTCTTACAGTTATTGTGTGAGTTTAGGTAAGGCTTCTTCTGGTAAGGCTTCTTGTCCTCTTTAGCCTTACTTACCCTTAGCTATAAAATGGGGATAATGCCACTTACCTTAGGGTTTGTAGGCACATTAAATGATGTCACCAAGTACAAGGCTGCATAGAGAATATTCCATAGGTCTTAGTTCCTTCATCCAGCTAGTGGTAATTCTTCACCTTGTGGTTATGGATCTCTTGGATCTGATGAAAGTGATGGTCTCTGCTCCCAGGGGAAAAAGATACATGATCATATTTTCATACAATTTTAGGAAATTCAGGGATCCTTAAAGTGCAAACAAGAACCCCTTAAGGGTGGTGGTCCCAAGACCTCCCTGGTGGTTCAGTGGTTAGGACTCCATGCTTCTACTGCAGGGGGTACAGGTTTAATCCCTGGTCAGGGAACTAAGATCCAGTAAGTTTCAAGGTGTGGTGGAAAAAAAAAAAAAGGGTGGTGATCCCTTGGTTAAACCCCTCCTCCACCAAAATAACCACATTTGTAAGACTTAAAAGAGACCTGGCGCTTATGAGGGGCTGAACAAACTCTGGTTAATCTCAACTCTTCCGAAATTGCCATCAGTGTACACCAGGCCTGGAGGAAATCTAGTTGTAATTTTTCCTTATATTTCGTTTCGGGAAGCTGTCATGGCCAAGTGACAGAAATACCTCGGAGCGGAGAGTCTAGCCCTTGACTGACATGTCTTCCAGCTGGCCTGCCATACCTGCTTTGAACAAATTTGGCCTTTTCAAAGATCTTCCCTTTCTTGTCCGACTCTACCCTGCAGTCCTGTGTGTGCTGCTATCCAGCCAGGAGATGTGTTTTGCTGACATCTCTGTCTTCGCTCTCTGTATGGGATTTATAGCAATTATCCTTTGCTTGGTCCCGGTGTCTGTATTTTGGCAGGCCGCCCTGCCTTCCATGTGATAAGTGCTTTGCAGACAGTGCAGCCGGAGCTCTGCCAAGCCTAATGTCACCCCCATCAGATGCCACCTGGGTCTAGGGGTTACCTCCACCTGCCCCTTCCTTTCTAAGTCTGCTGGTACAGGTTCCCCTGGTACTATGTTTAAAAGCACAAAGTGATGTGCAAGTCTGGCTCTCATCCAGTGCCTTGGAACAATGTTAGCAGTGAACCTAGATAATTCAGGCATCTCTGAATGTTTTTTATAGCCCGTACTACCTGGATTGGTTTGTCTGACTGTGTACAGCAAGTAAATGAACTGGATAATCGCCATATTTCTATTCCACTCCGTGCTGTGTAGCCTGCGCCTCTGGAAACAAAAGTTTTCTCTCCAACAAAGTCAGTCCTCAAGAACAATGGTACCCCCTGGGGGTGAATCCCTTTGTCAGCATGTGCCAAGGTATGACTAATCAAATTGGCTCAAAAAAAACACCTTTTTCCCATTTGACTTTCATTTGATATTTTCACTGAAGAGCAAGCCACAAGGACGACAACAGAGAAGCTCTAAAAGCAAACAAAACTCAAACCAGCTTCCTTCTCCCTCCCCCCGACAAAATAACCATCTCGCATTGATGTGTCCCGTTTCAGGTGTGTGGGTCAGGCTGTATTTATTCTCTGGCTGCTTTGTGAATGTCCATATCTGAGAGCCCCAGAATACTATGGATCGCTATTTCTCAAACTTGAACGTGCCTTCAGATCACCTGGAAATCTGTTGAAATGCAGCTTCCTGTCCAGTGGGTCTGGGGAGGAATCAGAGGTCCCGCGTGTCTAATGAAGCCCCTGGGGGATACTGTTGTCACTGGTCCCTGGGTGAACCATGGAGAATTGAGACAGTGGCCTCATCCTGTAAGGGACCCGCACATGAAGGTCCAGTCAATCTACATGGCCTGTTAGGCCCTCGGCTTGGCCTGCTCTTTGTCACAACCTGATCCTGTTTCTTATAGCAGATGCAAGTAGAAAGCGTCTGGTCTTGAGAGAAGAGCAAACACATTTTCATGAAATCAAGGCAGGATCCACCTAAATACAACACATGGCCCGCTAAGACACCTCCTTGCCTGCAAGTCCTCCTTGGCATCTCACTGGTTATTTAAAGTTCTCAGTAGGAAATTGTTCATCACTCAAAATTTAGGACAGCCTAGAAAAGTGCAATGAATGTAAATTTTCAAAGTCTGGAGTACTTGTCATAGCAAAGAGCAAATTTTTGGAGCTTGAATTTGAGACAAGGAAAACTCTAATCACAGCCACTCGTTCTTTGTTCATTCCTATTAAATACCATTCTTTTTTGTTTTTATGTCTCTTTGAAAACTACTTGGACTCTTTTCTGGAAGGAGTCAGGTATATAGTAACACATTCATTATGTAAACATTTATTCTTTCAACACAGAGTGTCTCCCATGTGAAAAAATTGTGGTAGTGACTTCGCTTCTGAGTTAATAAAGCAAGCCATTAACCTCTGTGAGTTTCCATTTTCACATCTGAATAATGAACAGCTGGCCCCGGGTGATCCCACGTTGTCTGGTATCTTGCATTCTGAGCACTGTGAAACACTGAAGCAGAAGCATTCTGCCTGTTGGTGGCTTTTTAGTGTCCGGCTTGAAGGCTTTCCTTAGCTCCTTCTCTTTCATGGCCGGGTGAGGAAGGCGCTCATCATCCTGTGTGTGTGTGTTGTGGTTTGTAGGGTGATAACTGAGGGAAGGAATATGGTTCCCTGTACTAATGTTGCTTTTTCTCTTGAGTGGAAGAGTATTCCTATCAAAGAAAAGCCCCACAGAGAGTTCCTAGATATAAATGTGAGAAAGGTGAAGGAGTGTAAAACCCTTTTGGAGGCTATTCTTTGGCCACTGAGAAGGTTCCAGAGATGCCCCAGGTCTCTGCTGGAGAGGGGTGGAAAACCATTCCTGTAAACATCCAAATTAGTTAGTGCTCTAACATCCAAATTCCAAACCACTCTATGCTGTTTCTATGTAAATAAAGCTGGTAATGGGAAATCTGATCTAAGAACAAATGTGTAAGGAAGAGTATGGAAATCTGAGTAGGTCTGGGTAGATAGAAATAAGGAGGATGGAGAGGCTTTGTCCTCCTGAGGATGGTGAGAGGGAGAGTGAGGCCTGGCCGGCATGTGTAGAGTTGACCAGATGAGGTCATGCTTCTCCCCCTGCAAGGGGTGGATGTGAGTTCTATAATGAAGAGGCTGGCTCCTGGGCTTGTCTTGAAACAGGGATGAGGGGCAGGCAGAGACTGAGAGAGAGAAAGAGCAAGAATACGAGAGAGAATGAACGAGAGAAAGAGAGAGAGAGAAATGTAGCCAGCTTGGGTCTGTATTCCCTGGGTCTGGTGGGCAGGAAATGAAGCAGAGCCGCTGGGAGACTATGATGGATGGCATGGAGGGGACTCTCCTGTCCTTGTAGTCTATCCATTTCCATTGAGTTGCTTGGGAAGTCCCAATCTGGAAACCACAGGGGCTGAGTTTAGACTCTAAATCAAGTCTCTGCCTTCATTGCCTTTGGTGTCTGTGAAATGCTTAAGCACTGAGTGAGAAGAGGAAGCCTAGCTTCTACTTAGGCCAGTAGAGCAAGTCCTGCTGTGGCCTTTGGGCAAATGGCTTTTTATTTCATCTATACATCAAGTACCCCCGCTTCCCCATACGTGCATTTTTTTCTTTTCTTACAGGATGACTAAAAGTGAAGAGCTCCTTTCCTGTTGTCATGAAGGCAGCTGTCTAGTTGAGTTGCTTCTCTAGCAAGAACAGTCGGTGTCATTAATTTTTTCTCCGTACTGTGTGGGCTGTGGAACATGAAACCGACTTGATTGATCACATTGCCACTTCAAAACGGGAGTCTTCGGAGGCAGGTGGGTGAGTGGGTTGGTGAAACACTTCGGAGAGTTAATGCATGTGTGCAGTTATCACAGCATTGCCCCTCCGTAGATGGATTACATTTGGGATCAGGTTGTGTGTGAGGGGCTGGGTAAAATCAGGATGGAAAGAGACAGATAGGGTGAAACTAACGTGACTCTGCCTCAGCCACACAGTGGCCATAATTGTGAGACGGGTTAGGTACGGGTGCTCATGTGGGGCGTGATGTGTGCCTGGGGGCAGAACCAGAATGGAAAAGGGATTGAAAATCCTGTCATCTGAGGAAGGGATTAAAGACCAAGTGTATTTAATGGCAGAAGAGAAATTCTTATTTTGTATGTGTCCTGGTTTTTGTCTTCAGTTCTTGAAGGGTGGTTGAAGAAAGGGGTTTGGAATATTCTGTGTGGCTTTCGAGAAACAATTGAAACCTACTTGACTCCATTGGAAGGTAACATGTTTAAATGGAATGGGCACCTTCTTATGGAAGTGGGTTTCTTTTCATGTTGTCATTCAAGTCAGTGCTTTAAGGGAAATGCATGCTCTGGGACATGTTTGGCTTGGTTGACCTCTACAGGTGCTTAGAAGGTGGTCAGACAAAGATTTCATCACATTTCATAAATTTCCTTCCCATCTTCCATAACAACTTGAACAATTTCTGGCCTTGTTGAAACCAGATATCCTGCCGTGGACAGAATCTAGTTTCCTGTGAAAGTGGAGTCGTATAGAACTGGCTCCTTTTTCCCTTTAAGAAATAAGATTAGAAATCTCAGTTTCTGTGTCATTGTGGTACAGGAGAAAGAATAGAACTTGCAATCCTGAGTGGGATCCTAACTTAAACATTTTCTTGTTGTGTGATCTAGGGCAAAGCTTCAGTTGTTTAATTAGTAAGTTACAGCTAATGCTGTTACCTTTGCATGGTTGTTAGAAGCAATGAGATGATGTAGGGACAGGGCCTGGTACCTAGTAGTCACTCAGTAAGTGTACTTGTTTCCATTTATTTCCTTTTGTCTCCCAGACAACTAAAATAAAGCAGTTGGCTTATAAGAAAAGCAAACTACATGCCAATATCCCTGAGAATATGGACACAAAAATTCTCAACAAAACGGTATTCACAGCACATTAAAGGGATTTGTATACCCCACCGTCAAGAGGGGTTCACCCTTGTGATGCAAAGATGATTTCAACACATGCAAATCAGTAAATGTGGTTCATCACATTAATAGAATGAAAGATAATAATCATTTGATCATCTTTCTGGGATAACAGGGTGTGAGGCTTCTCAGCACCTGTCCTTGACTTAGGGTGGTGGGTTATGGATCCAAGACCATGGGAGGGGTGGTGGAGTGGAGGGATGAGAGATGGCAGCGTGCTGGGTACCAGCCTGTGGGTAGTTCAGGCTAGAACAGGGTGTCCTTTTGTGGTCCCATTTTGTGGTCCCGGGGGGGGTGTGTGTGTGTGTGTGTGTGTGTGCACGCGTGTGGATGTGCACACAGTTGTTTTCCTTTAGCTTCTAGGCTCAAACTGTCTACTGCATAATTCCCTCTAGTCTGGTGTGTCTCAGACTCCAAAGTGCATACAAATATCCTGTGGATCTTGTGAAAATGCACATACTGATTCAACATAACCATGGAGGGGCCTGAGATTCTGCATTTCTCACAAGCTCTCAGGGGGCACTGAAGCTGCTGGTGTATGGATTATACTTTGGGTAGACTGTGCTGTCTGCAGAAAACCTCTGAAGCCATCTTCAGTTGGGTGATGATTTTGGAGCCTGCCTCTGATTCTGCCAGAATTCATGGAGAATGCCTCCTTATCATTTTTTGGTGAAGAGTCATTATTTATGAGTACTGTATATCTCTTTTCTCCAAAGATGAGGTCTACCTGCAATCTATAAAGCCCATATATAGCAACGCATCTTTTTCTCAGAGTGGTGCTAACATTGCTGGTGGTGAAGCCCTAAGTACAAACCTGTTTTAGGAAAGAAATTCATCTTGTTAGAGGGAGCTGAGTACTTACAAGGCAGATAACGTTCTGCAGTTGCTGAATTGATGAAGAGAGGCACCGGGATTCAGACTTAACTATTTTTCATTCTTTGAATGAAGTCTATCTTCTGAATTACATGAGCTGTGTGAAGCGGGGAAGGAGAGCAATGGTTCTGGAAACAAAAACAGAGTTCTTATCTTTTAATACAGGAGAGAGTGCCTCGGGATATTATTATTTGTGATTTATGGGGTGCATAGCAATATGACCAGTGTCTCTCCACAGCAGACAGAGGACTCTGGCCCTCTGCCTTTGATGAACTCTTGTTTCTTCCCAGGGGCAATTTTCCACTGTAGAATAGCTGCCGCATCACAAAATTTTGGCTTAAAAAAATCATACTGAATGAGCTGCTTGGAGACTTGGTTTTTGTTTTCAGTCCTGCTACTGACTTTTTCTGACTTTGTCTAAATTCCTTATATCTTCTGCCCTGTTAATAAGGCCAGTCACTCTTGCTATCAAACATTTGCTTTTGAAATACCCTGAGATGTTTATTAGCTAAATTAGTCTCGAGTATTTGTGAAAACTCGATTTCCTTCTGAAGATATATCAGATTCTTCTGACAAGATCAAACTGTGTAAATGAATAAAACCAACTAAACAAACAAAGCAGAAGACTCTTGGACCATCATTTGTGAGGAAGGAGTAGAAGGCAAGGCAAGTTTCCCCCCTCCCTTTCTTCCTTCCTTCTGTCTTTTTTAAAACTTTATTTTGAAATATTTTAGATTTATAGAAAAGTTGCAAGAATAGTATAAAGGTTGCCCAAATGTTAACATTTTTACCATGCTTGCTGTCATCTCTCTCTTTCCATCTATATCTATGTTTTGTTGACCCAGTTGAGAGTACGTGAAAGACAAAATAGATGCTCCTTATGCTTAAATACTTCAGTGAATATTCTAAGCATGTACGTAACCACAGTACAGTTATTAAAATCAAGATTAAACTGACAACACTATTAAACCTATAGACTTTATTCAAATTTGAAGCCCAGTGTGCTGCAGTCCATGGGGTCACAAAGAGTCAGACTCAACTGAGTGACTGAACTGACTGAATATGTCTTTTAAAGTAAGACAAAAAAAAAAAAAGCAACTTCCTTTGGTTCAGACCCAGACCAGGCTTATGTGTTATATGTAGTTATCATGTTTCTTGTCTCATTATCCTGGAACATCAGCTCAATCTTTCTGTCTTTCATCAGATCAGATCAGTCGCTCAGTCGTGTCCGACTCTTTGCAACCCCATGAATAGCAGCACGCCAGGCCTCCCTGTCCATCACCAACTCCTGGTGTTCACTCAGACTCACGTCCATCGAGTCAGTGATGCCATCCAGCCATCTCATCCTCTGTCGTCCGCTTCTCCTCTTGCCCCCAATCCCTCCCAGCATCAGAGTCTTTTCCAATGAGTCAACTCTTCGCATGAGGTGGCCAAAGTACTGGAGTTTCAGCTTTAGCATCATTGCTTCCAAAGAAATCCCAGGGCTGATCTCCTTCAGAATGGACTGGTTGGATCTCCTTGCAGTCCAAGGGACTCTCAAGAGTCTTCTCCAACACCACAGTTCAAAAGCATCAATTCTTTGGCGCTCAGCCTTCTTCACAGTCCAACTCTCACATCCATACATGACCACAGGAAAAACCATAGCCTTGACTAGATGAACCTTTGTTGGCAAAGTAATGTCTCTGCTTTTGAATATGCTCTCTAGGTTGGTCATAACTTTCCTTCCAAGGAGTAAGTGTCTTTTAATTTCATGGCTGCAGTCACCATCTGCAGTGATTTTGCAGCCCAGAAAAATAAAGTCTGACACTGTTTCCACTGTTTCCCCATCTATTTCCCATGAAGTGGTGGGACCAGATGCCATGATCTTTGTTTTCTGAATGTTGAGCTTTAAGCCAAATTTTTCACTCTCAACTTTCACTTTCACTTTCATCAAGAGGCTTTTTAGTTCTTCTTCACTTTCTGCCATAAGGGTGGTATCATCTGCATATGTGAGGTTATTGATAGTTCTCCCAGCAATCTTGATTCCAGCTTGTGTTTCTTCCAGTCCAGCATTTCTCATGATGTACCCTGCATATAAGTTAAATAAACAGGGTGACAGTATACAGCCTTGTCGAACTCCTTTTCCTATTTGGAACCAGTCTGTTGTTCCATGTCCAGTTCTAACTGTTGCTTCCTGACCTGTATACAAATTTCTCAAGAGGCAGGTCAGGTGGTCTGGTATTCCCATCTCTTTCAGAATTTCCCACAGTTTATTGTGATCCACACAGTCAAAGGCTTTGGCATAGTCAATAAAGCAGAAATAGATGTTTTTCTGGTACTCTCTTGCGTTTTCCATGATCCAGCGGATGTTGGCAATTTGATCTTTGGTTCCTCTGCCTTTTCTAAAACCAGCTTGAACATCAGGAAGTTCACGGTTCACATATTGCTGAAGCCTGGCTTGGAGAATTTTGAGCATTTCTTTACTAGCGTGTGAGATGAGTGCAACTGTGCAGTAGTTTGAGCATTCTTTGGCATTGCCTTTCTTTGGGATTGGAATGAAAACTGACCTTTTCCAGTCCTGTGGCCACTGCTGAGTTTTCCAAATTTGCTGGCATATTGAGTGCAGCACTTTCACAGCATCATCTTTCAGGATTTGGAAAAGCTCAACTGGAATTCCATCACCTCCACTAGCTTTGTTCGTAGTGATGCTTTCTAAGGCCCACTTGACTTCACGTTCCAGGATGTCTGGCTCTAGGTCAGTGATCACACCATCGTGATTATCTGGGTCATGAAGATCTTTTTTGTACAGTTCTTCTGTGTATTCTTGCCATCTCTTCTTAATATCTTCTGCTTCTGTTAGGTCCTTACCATTTCTGTCCTTTATCGAGTCCATCTTTGCATGAACTGTTCCCTTGGTATCTCTAATTTTCTTGAAGAGATCTCTAGTCTTTCCCATTCTGTTGTTTTCCTCTATTTCTTTGCATTGATCGCTGAAGAAGGCTTTCTTATCTCTTCTTGCTATTCTTTGGAACTCTGCATTCAGATGTTTATATCTTTCCTTTTCTCCTTTGCTTTTCACTTCTCTTCTTTTCATAGCTATTTGTAAGGCCTCCCCAGACAGCCATTTTCCTTTTTTCCATTTCTTTTCCATGGGGATGGTCTTGATCCCTGTCTGTACAATGTCACGAACCTCATTCCATAGTTCAGGGGCAGCGATGAGAGGAGTTACCTCGCATCTGAGGTCAGGGGCAGCGGGAGGGAGGGGCTACCCCACGCCCCTAAGCCGGAGGCCAAGGCCCGCTGCCGGGAGGAGCAACCCCAGGCCCGAGGCCAGGGGCGGTGCCAGAAGGACCAACCCCACTTCCAAGGAGCCGTGGCTGCGCGTGTGCAGGAGGGCCTAGAGGAGCTATCCCACGTTGAAGGTCAGGAAGGGCAGTGGTGAGGAGATAGCCCTCGTCCAAGGTAAGGAGCAATGGCTGCGCTTTGCTGGAGCAGCCGTGAAGAGATACCCCACGCCCAAGGTAAGAGAAACCCAAGTAAGAGGGTAAGTGTTGCAAGAGGGCATCAGAGGGCAAACACACTGAAACCATACTCACAGAAAACTAGTCAATCTAATCACACTAGGACCACAGCCTTGTCTGTCTTTCATAGTGAAGGTAAATTCTTTTTTTTATAATTGAAATATAGTTGAAATACAATACTGTATTAGTTTCAGGTATACTACATAATGATGTGACATTTACATACATTATAAAATGATTACCACGATGTCTAGTCTGTCCCCATGCAAAGTTATTACGATATTATTGACCATATTTCTCATGCTATATATGATATTCCTGTAGCTTATTTATTATATAATTGGAGGTTTGTACCTCTTAATCCCCTTCGTCTGTTTCTACCACCTCCAGGCCTCCCTCCTTTCTGGCAGCCACCTGCTTGTTCTCTGTATCTATGACTCTTTTCATTTTGTTTTGATTTTTAGATTCCAAATTTAAGTGAGATCATGGAGTATTTGTCCTTCTCTGTGAGACTTTTCCCTTAGCCTAATACTGTTTAGATCCATGCTTATTGTTGCAAGTGGCAAGATGTCTTTTTTAATGGCTGAGTAATATTCCATGGTGTATATACATATATATATATATATACACACACACACACACACATATATATATATAATGTGTGTATATATGTGTATATGTATCATATATATGTGTATATATTTATGTGTGTGTATATATATTCCATCTTTCATAGTAAAGGGAAATTCTTCTTTTTTTAATTTGAAATATAGTTGAAATACAATATTGTGTTAGTTTCAGGTATACTACATAATGATCTGACATTTACATACATTATGAAATGATCACCACAATATCTAGTCTGTCCCCAAAGTTTTTGCAATATTATTGGCCATATTTCTCATGCTGTATATGATATTCCTGTGGCTTATTTATTATCTAACTGGAGGTTTGTACCTCTTAATCCCCTTTGTCTATTTCTTCCGCCTCCTGGCCTCCCTCCTTTCTGGCAGCCACCTGCTTGTTCTCTGTATCTATGACTCCTTTCATTTTGTTTGTTAGTTTCCACATTTAAGTGAGATCATGCAGTATTTGGCCTTCTCTGTGAGACTTTTCACTTAGCCGAATACTGTTTAGATCCATGCTTATTGTTGTAAGTGGCAAGATGTCTTTTTTAATGGCTGAGTAATATTCTACTGTGTATATACATATATATAATGTGTGTATATATGTGCATATATATCATATATATATTCATATATATGTGTGTATATATGTGCTTATACATATCATATCTTCTTTATCCATTTATTTATTGATGGACACCTAAGTTGCTTCTGTTATCTTGGATGTTATAAATAAATAATGCTTCTGTGAACATTGGCGTGAAAATATCTTTTCGAATTAGGGTTTTTGTTTCCTGTGAATAAATACCAAGAAGCGAAGTTGCTGGATCATATGGAAGTTCTACTTTTAATTTTCTGGGGAACCACCATTCTGTTTTCCATAATGGCTACACCAATTTACAATCCCACCAACAGTGCAAAGGGTCCCTTTTCTCCACATTCTTACTAACAATTGTTACTTGCTGTCTTTTTGAAAACCATCATTCTGACAGGTGTGAGGTGTTATCTCGTGGCTTTAATTTCCATTTCCCCAATGATTAATGATGTTGAGCATCTTTTCATGTGCCTGTTGGCCATCTGTGTATCTTCTGTTCAGTAGGTGGCCTTTTTGTTTTGTTGATAGTTTCCTTTGTTGTGCAAAAGCTTTTTAGTTTGACTTAGTTCCAGTTGTTTGTTTTTGCTTTTGTTTGCTTCACTTGAGGAGAGAGATCCAAAAAGTACTACTAAAGCTGATGTCAGAGAGTGTCCTGCCTATGTTTTAATATTAATTTTGTATCCTGCAGCTCTGCTGTATTCATTTATTAGTTTTAATGGTCTTTTTGAGGGGGTTTCATCCTCATTTTTTTCTATATAAAGTATTATATCATCTGCAAGCACTGACAGTTTTACTTCATCCTTTACAATTTGGATTCCTTTTATTTCTTTTTCTTGTGCAATTGCTTTGGGTAAGACTTCCAGTATTATGTTAAATAAAAATGGTGAGAGTGAATATCTTTGTCTTGTTCCTGACCTCAGAGGAAATGCTTTCACTTTTTCACTTTTGAGTATGATGTTGGATGTAGGTTTGTCATATGTTTTATGATGTTGAGGTATCATGCCTTCATACCACTTCGTTGAGTTTTTATCCTTAATGAATGTTGAATTATGTCAAAAGTTTTTTGTTACTATTGAGATGATCATATTATTTTCATTCTTCAATTTTGTTAGTGTGATGTATCACATTGATTGATTTATAGATAATGAGCTATCCTTGCATCCCTGGAATAAATCCTATTTAATCATGATGTATGATCCTTTCACTGTATTGTTGAATTTGATTTGCTAATATATTGTTGAGGATTTTTGGATTTATGTTTATCACTGATTTTGGCCTGTAATTTTCTTTTTTTTATGTGTGATGTCTTGTATCAGGGTGATGCTGACCTCATATAATGAGTTTGGAAGTGTTCCTTCTGCGGTTTTTTGGAATAGTTTGAGAAGGATAGGTGTTAACTCTTTTTGAAATGTTTGGTAGAATTCATCTGTGAAGCCATCTGATTCTGGAATTGTTTGTTGTGAGTTTTTAAATTACTGATTCAATCTGATTACTGGTAATTGGTCTGTTCACATTTCCTATTTCTTCCTGGTTAAGTCTTGGGAGGTTGTACATTTTAGGAATTTGTCCATTCCCTTTAGACTATCCACTTTATCAGCAGATAGTTGTTCATAGTGATCAACTATGATTTTTTGTATTTTTTGGTGTCCATTGTAACTTCTTTTTCACTTCTGATTTGTTTATTTGGGCAGATCATCTCTCTTTTTTTCTTGATGAGTTTGGTTAAAGGTTTTCAATTTCAAAGAACCAGGTCTTAGTTTCATTGATCTTTTCTGTTGTTTTTAGTGTCTATTTCATGTATTTCTGCTCTCATCTTTATGATTTCTTTCCTTCTGCTAACTTTGAATTTTGTTTGTTCTTTTTCTAGTTCCTTTAGGTTTAATGTTAGGTTGTTTATTTTCTCTTGTTTCCTGAGGTAGGCTTTTTTATTGCTATAAACTTTCTTCTTAGAACTGCTTTTGCTGTGTCTCATAGATTTTGGATTGTTGTGTTTCCATTTTCATTTGTCTCTAGTAGTTTTTGATATCCTCTTTGATTTCTTCAATGACCCATTGTTTGTTTAGTAGCATACTTTTAGCCTCTATGTATTTTATTTTTTTGCCGTTCCCGCCTCCCCTCGACCTTGTAGTTGATTTCTAGCCCTGTGCCACTGTGGTCAGAAAAGATGCTTGATATGATTTTAATCTTCTTAGAAGTATATTGAGACTTGTTTTGTGGCAAAGCAGGTGATCTGTCCTAAAGAATGTTCCATGTGCTCTGGAAAAGAATGTGTGTTCTTCTGATTTTGAGTGGATTGTTTGAAATGAAATGTATCTTTAAATCCATCTGATTGGTCCAGTTTGTTGTTTAAGGCCAGTGTTTCTTTACTGATTTTTTTGTCTGGATGATCTGTCCATTGATGTAGGTGGGGTGTTAAAGTCCTCTACTATTATTGTGTTACTGTCAATTTCTCCCTTTACATTTGTTAATTTTACTCCTATGTTGGGAATATATATATTTACAACTGTTATCTCCTTGTTTGGTCTGTTTTTCTTATGTAATATCACCCATTGTCTCTTCTTACAGTCTTTGTTTTAAAATCGAGATTTTTTGATGTAAGTATAGCTGGAGGAGAAGGGGACGACAGAGGATGAGATGGCTGGATGGCATTACCGACTCGATGGACATGAGTTTGAGTGAACTCTGGGAGCTGGTGATGGACAGGGAGGCCTGGCGTGCTGTGCGATTCATGGAGTCGCAAAGAGCTGGACACGACTGAGGGACTGAACTGAACTGATAGCTATTCCAGCTTTCTGTTTCTATTTGGAGGGAATACCTTCCCCCCACTCCCCTCACTTTTACTATGTGAGTCTTTATATCTGAAGTGAATTTCTTATAGGTAGCAAATATATGGGTCTTGTTTCTAAATCCGTTCAGCCTATATCTTTTTATTGGAGTATTTAATCCATGTACATTTAAAGTAACTATCAATAGGTATGTACTTACTGCTATTCTGTTAATTGTGTTCTGATTGTTTTAGTAGTTCTCTTTTCTTCCTTTCCTCTTATTTTCTCTCTTACCTTGTGATGTGATGATTATCTTTAGTTTTATGTTTGGATTCCTTTCTCTTTTTTGTGCATGTATCTAAGTTTTTGGTTTGCCATTACCATGAGGTTCATAATAACAATATATTATATCTAATTATTTTAAGTTGATGATATCTTAAGTTTGAACACATTCTAACCACACTACATTTTAATTCCCCATCCCCATGTTTACCATTTCTCACGTCATATTTTATATCTTTTTGTGTATTCTTCAACTAGTTATTATGGATATAGATGATTTGACTACTTTTGTCTTTTAAGAGAATGTCAGTTCTTGACTTTAAGAGATTTTATAGAATTTGGATGGACAAATATTACTTTAACAAACAGTCATAGAAGGCAGCTAGGAAATCTCAAGGTTAATTTCTGAGAATATTAATGTTGGTTTACAAAATTATAAAAATCAGACACAATTACTATAATACAAAAGTGAATTCTCAAAATAGGAGTCAGCCCTTCACTTTCACTTGTTTGAGTAAATGCCATTAGAGATTTTAAAATATTTTTTCAGATCTTCTACTATGCTCATAAAATATGTGCATTTATAACTTGTGTTTGTATTTTAATAAAAATGAGATTATACCATGTGTCTTGCTTTATAACTTTCTTTTAAAAAAATTCAATATGTCATTGGTATATTTTCCTGTCTGGCTATGCAGGTATGTGAGGGTAGTCTTTTGGGATCCTTTCTGGGAAAGCCTAAACCCCAAAGTATTTTTCTTGCTCAAAGTCTTTGATCTTGGTTTTGGTGGTAGTTTTGGTTTACTGATAAACTTGAAAGTGGCTTTGTGCCCTAGGAGAGAACATTCTTTGTTCATGTGCGCAAATGGAGTTTGGAGAATAAACTCCTTTCTTTTGATTCTTGGCTCTTTCTGCTCTTCTCTTGCATGGTATCCTCAGATGCTTAATTTATTGGCTCATGGAGGATGTTATCAGGGTGTTTTTAGCCTGGGAAGACTTGATCACAACTTGGATAATATAGCTTATATTATATATTATGTATGTGTAATGTTGACTCATTTCAAAGGTCAAAATTAAATATGAAACAAAGTTTAAAATGACACTTTCAATTCATGAAATCTGTCTCTTTTGTACTGAAACTAGAATTTATGATTACATGACATAATATACACACACAAACACACATACACATATATATCTCAATATCCATACATGCGTGCACGCATTTTGTACAATTTCTGTGTTCACGTATCTGGGCATCATCCCTGTGGGTGTTAATTTCTAACTGTTTAGATGCTCTTTTATCTGTATCCCAGATTAGAAGTGCAGCTGTTCTCCAGTCTTAGACATACTTGCTTGATCTTGGAATGACATTAGGGGGTTTCTTGCAACTGTTTTGCTGAGATCATTAAGAAAATCAGTCTTAAAGATTGGTTTAGGCTGGTTTTCCTTTGGTTCTTAAGTGGAATTTCTCTGAACTTTTCTGACCTTTAACTCTATTCATTCTTTGCTTATCCTGACCTTAAGGTGCCTTTAAACCTTAGAGGGCAACTAGTCAGTGATGATTCAAAGTTATTTATGAGCTTGATGGCTGTATTAGTGGTTTTCCCATTTTGCTTCTCTCCCTGAAGCCTTTAACCTGAAAGCACTTTGGAACAGGGTCTGTTTTCCTCTAACTGCCTTCTTGCACTTGTTGGGCAAAATCAGAGCGGTGATTGAGTCCTCAACACCCGTATGGCACTGCAGAGTAATAACATTTATCACACTTCTTGTTTAAGCCCTTTAGAGAATGACATTTCACAGTGTAATTTTGCTTCACAGATTTTTCCCATGTGAGTTTTAACTTTCAGGGTAGAATTCTCTCTTATGGCTTCACCTTTTTCCTATTTTGTGTATTTGGGAGAAGTTGCACAAATCAGCCTCCTCTCAGCATAGCAAATGGAATCAGGTTACGATCCCAAGTGCCCTTTACCTCCAGATTCCTGATGGTTTCTTCCTTGTTTTTCATGAGCAGGCCCAAATTGCCTCACCTCTCACTGCCCTTTCCACTTTATGAAACAAGCAGCTAATAGTAACACAGCTCTAAAAATTCCCAGATGACCTGCATTTTGCTCTTTTTATTATCCCTTAAGAAATGTCTCAGTAATTGAAACCTAGAGTAGCAAGTTTTGTGATCTTGTCATTTAGCATTTTACTTATGTTTGGTTTATTTATACTGTGCCTTTAAACTCCAAGTGGTCACAATCTGCCTAAGGGACCTAAAGAAACGCAACCCAGAATATCGTCATTAATTCAAAGGTAAGAAATTAAGCAGAGGTCTTAGTGCCCACGGTTGCCTGAGAGTCAGAAGGAGGAAAAGGTGGAGAAGAACATGGAAATTTTTAGTGGACAGCAACAGAGAGATGAGACATCTATGCCAAGACTGATACTGCATGCTACGTTTTATTTATTTATGGGGACATGGGTATCTGTTTTGTCCCTCTACAGTAATTTATCAGCGAGTTCATCTTGATTTAGTAGTACACAGAGGACCCGTACTGCTAATTCCCCTTTATTTCATATATTTCTTTTACCTTAACTCATAAAGCTTCAGCACGGCTCCTTCCTTTATCCTCCATCTGTATTTCATCGTAAGTCCAACTCTTTGATCTGTAGTGTGAGCCCTTTCTCCCCACCTCTTTGTCCTCTCTTCTTCACAGATTGCATTCCTCAGTATTGACATTTCAGCCATTTGATTTATCCCAACAGGTTCCCTGATGCCAACCAGATCATAATTCCTTAGCATCACTTCAAGACCTTCCTGGTTATTTCCCTTGCCTCCTAGTATTTGTGGATTGGTACCTAAGAGATTTACCGATGATTTGTCTCCTCTTTTAGGTTTTTGTTTGCTTAGATCCAACCACAGGTGGTAACTTAGAAGACCTGAGGATATCTGGAATTGTGTGAAATGGGAGCTTTATTCTGCTTGGTAGGGAGTGCTGGAATGTTCTGTCACAAGCATCCTTACAGAAGGGCCATATCTGGAATTCCTTCAAAGAAAAGAAATCTGCTAGTCTTTATAAATCAAACATCATCTACCTAATTTCCCTGAGGGCTTTTAGATGGGGAGAATTGGATGATCATCAGTTTTCAAAGTGGATTGTCTTTTAAAAAGAGAGACGCACCTGTAAGAAACTCATACTAATTTTGGTTGAAAGAGAATAGAAAACTTTTTTTCTCATGTCATCTGTTCTTCACTGGTACTGTATCTGTGGGATCTGAGCCACACACACACATTGAGATAGGCACAAAGATATATATATATATATAACAGGGAGACATAAGAGAGAGAAAGAGAAAAAAAATCTCCCTTTTGTTAATTCTCATGGTATTGGCATGAAAAGTCTGAATGTTGCATTATCACCAGACCTTCAGCTGTACTGATTTACATTAGTGACATCTCTTTCTCGTCTCAGCCAAGAGAAAGTGCTACATATTTTTTTCTGGTCTTTTTAGCTTATTTTAAACAGTTTCTATGATTTCACATGGAGAGAGGTCTTGTCACTTCTGTATGATATATTAGAAATTGAGTGTATTAGGAAAAATAGCCTTGTCCTTAAGTTGAGTATAATCCAGGAATTCCCCCATTATTTAAAACTATAATGTCATGAAGGGCACTCATAATTCTCTATTCTCTTGCTTTATTCTGTAAAGCACGTGTAGCTGGGGTCTTTCAGAACTGTTCTGGTTGAGGCTGATGAAGTTGATCCCACCTCATATCATGATGGTGAATAAAAGACCTTCTGCTTGTGAGTCAGTTCAGTTCAGTCACTCAGTCGTGTCTGACTCTTTGCGACCCTATGAATCGCAGCACACCAGGCGTCCCTGTCCATCACCAACTCCCGGAGTTCACTCAGACTCATGTCCATCGAGTCGGTGATGCCATCCAGCCATCTCATCCTCTGTCGTCCCCTTCTCCTCCTGCCCCCAATCCCTCCCAGCATCAGAGTGTTTTCCAATGAGTCAACTCTTCGCATGAGGTGGCCAAAGTACTGGAGTTTCAGCTTTAGCATCATTGCTTCCAAAGAAATCCCAGGGCTGATCTCCTTCAGAATGGACTGATTGGATCTCCTTGCAGTCCAAGGGACTCTCAAGAGTCTTCTCCAACACCACAGTTCAAAAGCATCAATTCTTTGGGGCTCAACTTTCTTCACGGTCCAACTCACATCCATACATGACCACAGGAAAAACCATAGCCTTGCCTAGACGGACCTTTGTTGGCAAAGTAATGTCTCTGCTTTTGAATATGCTATCTAGGTTGGTCATAACTTTTCTTCCAAGGAGTGGTAGGGAATGCCTATCAAGACCTCCCCCCACCTTTACCAATCCCTTCCCCACCCCCACCCCCTTCACTGCAGAGGGTACATTGACCATAAAACACTGTGGTGTCTACTTTTCTATGGTCCTCTCATCTATAAAATAAAGGAGTTTGTTGAGTCACCCAGTCCTAAAGTCAAGTTTAAAATGGGCTTTTATTGTAGCTGGAGGGCTTTGGGTAGCTCTGAGGAAGAATCTCCTGATGCTGAAGATGTCCAATTGCTTGAATAGTTGTATAATCACATTCTCAACAGACCTTAAAGACTATTTTAATCTCTGTCAGATACCTGCAGGCAGAAGACAGAACCCTTTGACGTTAGGTCCATAACTCAATTCTTTAGTAGGGGGAACCATGACAGTTTGTAATTTCTGATAATGGTACAGGGATTTCTGCCCAACATTGATGTTCTATTGATTAAAAAATGTTCTGGAATCCTGTGAAATGAATCCAAGCTGATAGGATGACTAAGTAAATAATAGTAAAACAGTAACCAAAAACATCAAGAGAATAAAGCATGGAGAAAAAACTCTAACAAAGAACATATGTTTAACATCAGAGGTAAATAACAAAAAGTCAAATTAATTTACTTAAAAAAATCCATCTTTGAAATGGAACAAAAATTACAAAAGAGGAGAAAAAGTAGAATTAAAACCTGATCTTGGAACAAGAGACACCATGGGGTCATACATGCATCAGGCGAGTGCACAAAGGGAAAAAATAGTATAATTTTTTTCAAGGTGTTAAGTGACCATGGTGTTCAGCTTCTCGGTTGTGTCCAACTCTTTGCGATCCCATGGATTGTAGCCCACCAGGCTCCTCTGTCCACGGGATTCTCCAGGCAAGAATATTGGAGTGGGGTGCCTTTTCTTTCTCCAGGGGATCCTCATGCCATAGGGATCAAACCCAGATTTCCTGCATTGGAGGCAGATTTTTAACCATCTCAGACACCAGGGAAGTTATAGACAAATGTGATCTTTATGTCCAAAAGGTTCACATTACTTTTCTGTCACCAGGGTTAAAAATAATATATATATATATATGCCTGTTGGAATTATCAAGAAGAAGAGCGCAGTAGCAGAAACAACATTTGCCACTAAACTCTAACACTGAGAATCATTTTTATATATTCCACCAATCCTTACCAATTGGACTTATGGAGTATTATAAAGAATTTAATTATCCTATAATAATAGTATGTACACTTTGAAATTAGAAATATGCTGCAGGCTTTGACTGAAAATGCATAGGCTGATGGCTTTTAACAAGAACGGAAGACAAGATTTAAAAACAAAACAGACTCCTAAGTATTGAGCTATGGCTTCTCCTTAAAACACCTCACATATTTTTTTTTTAAACTGACAGAGAAGTACTGATTTACCATTTCTATAAGGGGCATAATTTATCTGCACTGATTAAAATGATCAAGTATACAGTGACAGCTTTTTATATTCCAGGTAAATGCTTCCTTTGTGCTTTTCAGACAAGAATTTCTGACATGATGTGGGAAAAGCTGAATTCAGTCAGTCTTTGGGGTGTGTTTTTATCCAGGAGGTGGCTTGAAATGGATTAATGGCAAATCACAATAAATTATTTATCAGATAATAGGTGTGATAATTGTTCGTATTTATCATCAGTATAACTTGCCTTGTTCTCCTGTCATGCTTTCAATCAAATCCTCCCCAAAGATTTGCTGGTTAAAGCATACAGCCAAAAGGTCATTCCAACAGTTTTTACTCATAATGGCACACTGATTATCTCCTAATTGAAAAATGTAAACTAGGGGCTCTGTAAGAAATGCGAGTGACCCTTGCATTTCTGACACAATGAGGAGAGTCATTCTATACCTCATTCATCCTATCACGGGGAACAACACAATTTTCAGTAATTTTGATGGTCTCCTGAATTAATTGGAAATAACTTTTTGTTTTCCATGGAGAAGGAAAAAAAAAACTCACATACCCAAGTTTGCTGAAAAAGTACAGATGTAAAATACCACAATCTACTGTCCTGCTGGCAGCTAATCCATTGAAGCTTAATTGTAATTATCCACCAGGTCCGGAGCCGGAGAGGAATACTGATTACTGCTACGTGCGTTTCCATGGGCAAGACTGTGTATTGAGCCTGTTGCAAAGTTGTAAGTAAATTTATTTCTACCGGCAGCTGTAATGGATCATTGGTCATGGACTATTTCTGGACTCAGTGCACTGGGAGAAAATAATTCCAACTTATTTGTGCAGAAATTCCCCAAAGATTGCCAGTGCTGCAAAAGGAGCCTGACACACACTTTAGCACCACACACTCTTATGTAGAGGTGCCCATGGTCCAGATGTTTCACCTCTTCACCCAGAAATCCCATGCTCAACTAGACAACCCAGTAAGGGTTTCCCAGCTTCCTCAAGAAGAGTGGTAGCTGCCACCAGCAAAGAAGTCTACACACTTCTGTGTGTCTTCCCTCCCCCTACTCCTTTCTTTGCCCCTCACTTGTTTTGGGTGTGATCAACTGGTAAAGAATCTGCTTGTCAATGCAGGAGATGCAAGAGACGAGGGTTCTATCCATGGATGGGGAAGACCCCCTGGAGAAGGAAATGGCAACCCGCTCCAGTATTTTTGCTTGGAAAATTCCATGGACAAAGGAGCCTGGTGGGCTACAGTCCATAGGGTTACAAAGAGTCAGACATGACTCAGCACACAAGGGCACACATACACATATCAAGGTCATAGCTCAGAGAGGAACCTCGCCTCATGCTCCATTTCCCTTTTGGTGCACGCATCCTGATGCAGCCTCTTTTGGACATGTTACTCTGAGGGAACTCCATAGAAAGTGAAAAGTGAAAGTGAAGTCGCTCAGAGAAGCCTACCATGGGATTCTCCAGGCAAGAATACTGGAGTGGGTTACCACTTCTTTCTCCCGGGGATCTTCCCGGCCCAGGGATCAAACACAGGTCTCCCGCATTGGAGGCAGACGCTTTAACCTCTGAGCCATAGGGCCTAATTCACGTATCTGTTTTTTCTTGGTCAGCCTGCTTCTCTTGAACATTCTGAAGATTTTCACATATTTGAGTTGGATTACTGTCTATCTGAAGTTGCTTGCATCCTTTACAACTCCCATCTACAGGGCTCCTATTGATGCCCTCGGCCAGGCCCTTCTGTACCTACTTTCTCTATTCTTGTTATCTTGGCTCCAGCCCCCTTTGCCTTGTATCGTGTTTTTGCGTCTCTGAACCACTCTCTTCAGATCATTTGTATTGTTTCTCCCAATCTTGCCCTCATCCTTGGAAACTCTTCAGTTCCTTTTTAATGTTCCACAGTGGTGAGCTGGATTTACCTCTACTTGCTCGACTTGATCCTTCTGCTTTACCCCATAGTGGAGTTTAGACACCACCAGTGTCGACTCCCATAGTAGAGGCCACTTCCTGACTCTTAGTAACCTGGTCAGGGGGCCTGTTTTCCCAAAGAGTCTTAATAGCTATCTCTTTGATTTTATCTGTTCCTCAAGAAGTTGCCCTGCCCCAGGTGGTGCTAGTGGTAAAGAGCCTGCCTGCCAGTGCAGGAGACACAGGAGATGCTGGTTCAGTCCCTGGGTTGGGAAGATCCCTTCGAGAAGGAAATGGCAATCCACTCCAGTATTCTTGCCTGGAAAACCCCATGGACAGAGGAACCTGGCAGGTTAAGGTCCATGGGGTTGCAAAGGGTTGGACACGGTTGAGCACACATACACACACATCTAGGAAATAGAACGTTTTTGGTGAACTAGGTAGTGATAGAATATTCCTAGAGTGCTATACAGAACTTTTTGGTTTTGGTACTGATTGAGATTCAGTAACTATAACCTTGTATGCAGGGAAAGCAATGGTTTTATTGATCAAATTCTTTGAATCCCCAACTCAAGACACATAGGACAGAATATTTGAGATCATGAAAAATCTGATGCAGTATTAGTTATCCATTGCTGTGTAATAAACTACACCAAAGCTTAGTGGCTTAAAACACCAAACTTTCATTATCTCATACAGTTTTTGTAGCTCAAGAATTTGAGTACAGTTTAACTGGGTGGTACTGGCTCAGAGTCTTTTATAGGGATGCAGTCAAGATGTTGGCTGAGGTCACAGTTATCTGAAGGACTTGTTGCTTCTAAGAAGACTCACTGACATGGCTGTCAGTAGAAACTCTTTTCTTCACCACATAGGTCTTTCTGTAGGACTGCCCGAGTGTTCCCACAATATGGCAGCTGGCTTCCCCTAGAGCAAGTGATCCCAGAACAGCAAGTTAGAAGATTTAATGTCTTATATGACCTAGTCTTGGAGGCTGCACTTCATTGCTTCCAAGTACTCTATTGGTTACACGTGTGTGTTAAGTTACTTCAGTTGTGTCTATCTCCTTGTGACACTGTGGACTGTGGCTGCCAGGCTCCTCTTTGCATGGGATTCTCCAGGCAAGAATACTGGAGCGGGTTGCTATGTCCTCCTCCAGGGGATCATTTCGACACAGGAATTAAAGCTGCGTCTCCTGCATTGCAGGTGGATTCTTTACCACTCTACCACCTGGGAATCCCCATACAGAAGTCAGCCCTATTTACTGTGGGAGGGGACCACCCAAAGGTGGGATACCAGGAGGCAGAGATTATTGGGGACCATCTTGGAGGCTAAATGTGTAGATCTATTTATTGTGCCTTATTCTACCCCTGTTATCCTTCTAACCACATTTGGAAGGTGATGAAAAGCATTGTGCCTTGTTTAGCTGAGCTGGAAGAGACACTGGAGCACATTGTGTCTTTTGAGCAAGTAAATCAGAAAACAAGGAACTACAGCAACCATCATGATTAAAACAAAATGTTTTAAATCATTCTTTCATTCTCTCTTCCACCAACCTTGTTATTTCCTGATGTGTATTTTCCACAGTACTGATCCTGTGAAATACTCTACCAAAATTATTTTGCACTCAGACTCAGAGATCCACAGTTTTCATGATGACTCTGAGAATTCTTGCAATAGAGATACTTGTTTCATTTTAACCCAGCATTTCTCAAGTTTGTTTATCCACAGGTTTTCAAACTTTGCCCTACCTAAAAACATCCTCTAAACTTAGTGTTCTTTAAAAATATATGTTTTGAAACACTGGGCTGGAGAGTTAGATGTCCATAACCAATATTATTCCAGAAAAGATTTAAGATGGTTGTATAAAAACAGTACGTTGAACCTACCTGGACTCGTACAGTTGAGTATGCCCATTAGATTGAGGTCCTTGAAGGGCAGTCTTATATCCACCATACCTAACTCAATACCTAAAACTCTTTGTTTGCTGGGGAACCCTCCATCGATTATCCCCTTTATTATGCTCTCAGAGCATGCACTTTGATGTTTCTTTACCCCCATATGAAATCTCTATTGAAAACTGGCCCTCAAAGTCTTTCAAAGAGCATTAACCTCCTTCCCCCAGTTGGAGAGAATTTTCTCCACCTACGTATAAACTCCAAGAAGCATTGCACTGCTGAGATTAAGCATCTCTTAGCTGGTGTGTTTTATGACTGAATTGTTTGTCTTGGTATGTAAGCCTCTGGGGCATAACCATTTCTTCTTATGAGTCTGGTATAGCACTCGGCACACTGTCAGCCCTCAACCTCAAATAAATCATCATCATAATAGTCATAAACGTAAATCAAGGGAGCACAATTCAACTTATTTATAGCCTTACAGGAGAAGCACAATAGAGAAAGTGCAGTTATTTTCCATCATATTATCCTATATCATTTCCATGCAAAATGTCATATTGTCCACTAGTGTGTAACCAGGTAATGAAGGATTCTGGCATAACCTGCAAATTCCTTGAGGCCAGAGTTAAATGATGTGAGGCTAGACACTCACATTTTCTAAGTTTCTGTAATTAAAATCTGAATTTCTAGGGCTTATTAAGGTAATATTTAACATATAATTATCTTGACATTTTAAAAGGGAGAAGTGTTTAAGACAAATTATGTAGTAATATTTAATCACAAAAAATCTACTGGTTCAGCTCATTTCTTCAAAGGTCTGTTCTCTGATTTCTAAGGTGAAAGCTTAAAACTTAATAAAGTTTTTAATCCAATGTTTAATCTAATGGATAATAGTGGATTAGTTAGTGGGTTATAATATGCAAGGTGCTTTTATCACATTGAAATTAGGCCCGCCTTACATTTGGGCTTGTTATTCTATATGACTGAATATCAAACTATAGTAGTCACATTTTCTACCCTTTTTTATTTAAATTTGAGAGATTTGGAAAACACATCTACACATACCCAGCTCCCGGTACCCACCATCCTTGTATGTGTGAAAATAACAACGCCAAATGTATCCATCATCAAGCAAGGTGCTTGAACATTTTGATAGACTTCTGTTCTGGCTTTATCCTAAGCATCTTCTTAAAATAATATCCAAGAAACACTTGACTGTATTTTCCTTTTTTGTTTTTTAGGAAAACATTTTAGATTGAGCTGAAGTCCTCTTTGATGATCATTTAAATCTGCCCTCCCTCTTGTAAGTGGCAGTCCCTTTTTGGCGTTCATAATCATGAGTTTGTTTTATATTCTTCCACATGGTTGTTTTTTGCACTAACATACATATATATGTACTTCTGTGACATGTATAGTATTTTTTTGTAACATGAAAAACATTCACATTATATTATGTATAATATATTCACATTATATTTCATGTATTTTATGGAAATTACATTAAAACAAAACCATCAGTGGTGACATACACACACGTCAGTTTATGTACTCTAGTCTATTCATTTTATCTACCATATAATATTCCACATCTTAACTATACATCAATTTTATTTAATAAGTCCATGATTTCTGTTGTAGTGAACATCTTTGCCTGTACTAGAGTGTTTTTTTAAATGAATAGATATCTTAACGTTTAACATGTGGGTTAGGGTTAGGGTTTCTTAATGTTCATACCCCCCATATGAACATTTAAAATTTTAACAGGTGGTATGAAGTGAATGTTCTCATTCACAAGGTCACCACTGGTGAATAAATCCTTCTGTCTGTAAAACCTTGCCAATGCTGCTGCTGCTGCTACTGCTAAGTCGCTTCAGTCGTGTCCGACTCTGTGCGACCCCATAGATGGCAGCCCATCAGGGTCCCCCGTCCCTGGGATTCTCCAGGCAAGAACGCTGGAGTGGGTTGCCATTTCCTTCTCCAAAGCATGAAAGTGAAAAGTGAAAGTGAAGTCGCTCAGTCGTGTCTGACACTTCACGACCCCATGGACTGCAGCCTACCAGGCTCCTCCGTCCATGGGATTTTCTAGGCAAAAGTCCTGGAGTGGGGTGCCATGGCCTTCTCCGTGCCAATGCTGGGTATTCTCAAATGTTAACATTTCTTCTTATCTGATCACTGTAAAATATCCCTAGTAATTTAGTTTATATATCCCTGGTTATTAGAGAGGGCAAACTTATTGTCATATGCTTCTTGGCCATTTGTATTTCCTCTTCCACGCAGCCTTTGATTGTGTGAATCACAACAAACTATGGAAAATTCTTAAAGAACACCTTACCTGTCTCCTCAGAAACCTGTATACAGGGCAAGAAGCAACAGTTGGAACTGGACATGAGACAACTGACTGGTTCCAAATTGGGAAAGGAGTACGTCAAGGCTGTATATTGTCATCCTGATTATTTGATTCTATACAGAGGACATCATGTGAAATGCTGGGCTGGATGAAGCACAAGCTTGAATCAAGATTGCCGGGAGAAATATCAGCCTCAGATAAGCAGATGACACCACTCTAATGACAGAAAGTGAAGAGGAACTAAAGAGTCTCTTGAAGAGGGTGAAAGAGGAGAGTGAAAAAACTGGCTTAAAATTCAGCGTTCAAAGAACTAAGATCATGGCATCCGGTCCCATAACTTCATGGCAAATAGAAGGGAAAAAAGTGGAAGCAGTGACAAATTTTATGTTCCTGGGCTCCAAAATCACTGTGGATGGTGACTGAACTCGTGAAATTAAAAGACCCTTGTTCCTTGGAAGGAGAGCTATGACAAACCTATACAGCGTATTAAAAAGCAGAGACATCACTTTGCCCACAAAGGTTTGTATAGTCAAAGCTATGGTTTTTCCAGTAGTCATGTGTGGATGTGAGAGCTGGACCGTAAGGAAGGCTGAGTGCTGAGGAACTGATGTTTTCAAATTGTGGTGCTGGAGAAGACTCTTGAGAGTCCCTTGAACAACAAGGAGATCAAACCAGTCAATCTTAAAGGAAATCAGCCCTGAATATTCATTGGAAGAACTGTTGCTGAAGCTCTAATACTTTGGCCACCTGATGCAAAGAGCTGACTCATTGGAAAAGACGTTGATGCTGGGAAAGTTTGAAGGCAAAAGGAAAAGGGGCTGCAGAGGATGAGATGGTTAAATAGCATCACCGACTCAATGAACATGAATTTGAGCAAACTCCAGGAGATAGTAGAGAATGGGAGCCTGGCATGCTGCAGTTCTTGGGGTCATGAAGAGTGAGACATGACTTAACTGAACAATGACGTTTCTGTTCAACCAGTTGCCTGACTTAACAACTGAACAGTGACGTTTCTCTTCAACCAGTTGCCTATTATATTCTCCTACTGGATCACCTTTTTCTTATTAATGTTTAGAAGTTCTTTTTATAGTTGGGATATAAGCATTTTGTCTTTCATATTTGTTTCAAATATTTTTCACAGTCTGGTTCTTGTCTTTGAACTTTGTTTAGGTGTCTTTGGTTTAGATGTAGTTTTAGAATTTTCAGGTAACCAATTTATATTTTATGGCTTTTCTATTTTAAATTTTAGGAAGACAGGTTCAGTTCCTTTTCTTCCTCTAGTATAATGAGTTTTCAGTAATTCTGGCTCTTAGCTTGATCAGATGTGAAATCAATATGGAGTGGAAACTAAGGTAGTTGATACTGGTCCTAATGAACTTAGTCAATGGACAATCACAGAAGATATCTAATACAATCACACCATCTTGACAAAGTGAAGGTGCTGTTTTCTTTTTTCATCAATGATTTTATGCCTGAGCTTATTATATTTAGCAGTTGGATTCTCCTCCTTTGATTTTCAGCATCGTTTAATTAGACATTTGGCAATCTCCATTGAATGGCTTTCTCATTCTGTCACTAAAATTTTAACAGCAGTTGTTAAGTGAAACAAGAGAAAGCTGTGTTCACCAGGATATACTCCAAATTCAAGGGAAAATGGGCTTCTGAATTGGAATCAACATGGTTATGTCACAAGAAAAATCTCTCTTGAACTTTTCTGCTTTATGTACACCTAGTCCCCTCTGTTTGCACATTAAATTTCCTATGTCAAAACCTCCTTGCAGCACATTTATCCTTGTCTGTTTATTGGCTTATGTTCAGAGTAAGATAGCAAGTAGTGAGCCTTTCAGAAATTTGACAAAGTCTAAAGTGACTGTTGCCCCAAATTTTAGCAGTGGAGATGGAATACAAGATCTGAGTGAGATGGACAGACTCCTGGCCTACCACTGTATCTTGGGGCCAGGCTTCAGGTTTGTTAAATATGCTAATTTAAGAACATGCACAGATAGTGACTCCTTTGGTAAGTTTTAGGCTTATTCTTAAATATCATTATATTGACAGGATGGCATCAGAAAACCTTTTTCAAGGAAAATTTAAATGTAGTCAGTCATATGGTTTACATAACATAGAATGTTCTTAATGGAGAGCTTTCATATATCTTACATTGTTTACTCCTTGCAACAAATCTGATAGGGATTACTTTTCAGTTACTTAATTAATTTGGCTGCCTCAGATCTTGGTTGCAGCATGTGGGATCCAGGTGTTTCTTCAAGAATCTTTTGTTGCGGCCCTCAGACTCTCTAGCTGTGGTACATGGGCTCAGTCATTGCCGCTTGTCAGCTCTGTGGGGCATAGGCTTAGTTCCAGGCATGTGGGAATCTTAGTTCCCTGATCAGGGATGAAATCCGCATCCCCTGCATTTCAAGATGGATTCGTCACCACTGGACCACCAGAGATGTCCTGGTATTATTTTTTAATAACAACTTTATTGAGATATAATTCAAACAACATACAATTACCTTTTTTTCTTATTTATTTATTTTCATTTTTATTGGAGTATAATTGACTTATAATGTATCAGTTTCAGGTGTAGAGCAAAGTGAATCAGTTATACATATATCACCTCTTATTAAGATTCTTTTCCCATATAGGCCATTACAAAGTAATGAATAGAGTTCCCTGTGCTATATAGTAGATCCTTATTAGTTATCTATTTTATAAGTAGTAATGTATATATGTCAATCCAAGTCTCCCAATTTATTTTTCCCCCTCTAACCCCTGGTACCCTTAGGTTTGTTTTCTACATCTGGGACTCTCTTTCTGCTTTGTAAATAAGTTCATTTGTATCCTTTTTGTAGATTCTATATATAAGTGATATTATATATTTGTCTTTCTCTGTCTGACTTCTTCACCTAATATAATCTCTAGGTCCATTCATGTTGCTGCAAGTTGCATTATTTTGTTCTTTTTTTATGGCTGCATTCAATTACCTTTTGAAGTGTTCAGTTCAGTGGTTTTTCTTATGTTCATGGAGTGGGGAAACCATCAGCACCCTCAATTTTAGATTATTTTCATTACCCCTCCCCCAAGTCCCATGCCCATTAATGGTCACTTCGCCATGTCTTTATTTCTCAACCTTAGACAACCATTAATCTACTTTCTGCCTTTACAGATTTGGCTTTTATGGACATTTCATACATATGGAATCATTAATATGTGGCCTTTTTTTTTTTCTTTTAATATGTGGCCTTTTGTGAATGACTTAGTATAATATTTTCAAGGTTCATCCATTTTGTAGCATGTATTAGTACCTTATTTTTATTAATGTTTAATAATCCATTGTATGGATATACCACATAGTTTTGTGGGAGATTTTAAAAATTGACATATAGTGGCTGTACAATGTTATATGTTACAGGTGTACAGTACAGTGATTCACAATTTTTAAAGGTTAAACTCCATTTATAGTCATTATAAAATGTTGGCTATATTCCCTGTGCTGTGCAATATATCCTTGTAGCTTATTTATTTTATACACACTACAAAAGTAGTTTGCACCTTTTAATCCCCTACCCTGAGTGTGCCCCTCCCCACTTCCTCTCCCCACTGCTATCCATTAGTTTGGTGTCTCTATCTGTGACTCTGTTTTGTTATATTCACCAACTTGTTTTATTTTTAAAATTCCACATATAAATGATATCATACAGTATTTGTCTTTCTCTGTCTGATTATTTCACTTAGCATAATATCCTCCAGGTCCATTCGTGTCATTACAAATAGCAAAAATTCATTCTTTTTTAATGGCCGAGTATACTGATTATCTGTCTTTCACATTTTCTTTATCCATTCATCTGTTGATGAACACTTGGGTTTCTTCCATATCTTGGCTATTGTAAATAATGCTTCTATAAACATTGGGGAGCAAATTGCAGGGTTTTTGATTTCTTTGGATTTATGCCTAAGAGTGGAATTGCTGGATCATACGGTAGTTCTCCCTGGAGGAGGGCATGGCAACCCACTCCAGTGTTCTTGCCTGGAGATTCCCCATGGGCAGAGGAGCCTGGTGGGCTACAGTCCTTGGGGTCCCAAAGAGTCGATTGACTGAGCAACTAAGCGCATGGTAGTTCTATTTTTAGTTTTTTGAGGACCTTGCATGCTGTTATTCGTAATGGTTGCACCAATAAACATTTCATCAACAGGATACTAGGGTTTCTTTCTCCCACATCTCTGCCAGCATTTGTTATTTGTGGGGTTTTTTTTGATGATAGCTATTCTGACAGGTGTGAAGTGGTATCTTGTTCCTTGGAAGTGCATTTCCCTGAATGACTAGTGATGTCGAACATATTTTCATGCCTGTGGTCATTTGTATATCTCCTTTGGAAAAATGTCTGTTCCGGTCTTCTGCCCATTTTTAAAATCAGGTTGTGTGTGCTTTTGATATTGAGTTGTATGAGCTGTTTTATATATTAATATTTTTGATATCCTCCCTTATTAGTCATATCATTTGCAAATATTTTCTCCCATTCAGTAGGTTTCTTTTCATTTTGTTAGTTTCCTTTGCTTTATAAAAACTTTTAAGTTTAATTAGATCCAGTTTATTTTTTGCTTTGTTTCTTTTGCCTTGGGAGAGTGATCCTAAAAAATATTGCTGTAATTTATGTCAAAGAGTATTCTGCTTATGTTTTTTTCTAGGAGTTTCATGGTGCCGTATCTTATATTTAGGTCTTGAATACATTTTGAGTTTATTTTTGTTTATGGTGTGAGAAAATGTTCTAATTTCAGTCTTCTACATGTAGCTGTGTTTTCCCAGCAGCGCTTATTGAATAGACTGTCTTTTCTCCGTTGTATAGTTTTGCCTCCTTTGTTTTAGATTAACTGACTATAAGTGCATGGATTTATTTCTGAGCCTCTCTTCTGTTCTGTTGATCTATGTGTCTGTTCTGTGCCAGTAGAGTGTTGTTTTGACTGTTGTAGTCTGTAGCGTAGTCTAGGCTTCCCAGGTGGAACAGTGGTAAAGAATCTTCTTGCCAAAGTGGAGACATAAGAGACTAAGGTTTGATCCCTGGGTCTGGAAAATTCCCTGGAGGAGGAAATGGCAACCTGCTCCAGGAGTTTTGCCTGGGAAATCCCATGGACAGAGGAGCCTGGCTGGCTACAGTCAGTAGGGTCAGAAAGAGTTAGAAACGAATGAGGACTGAGCACACACACACACACACACACACACACACACACACACACACACAAACACACACACACATTTAGTATAGTCTGAAGCCAGGGAGCATAATACCTCCAGCTTTGTTCTTTTTTCTCAAGATTGCTTTGGCTATTTGGGATCTTTTGTGGTTCTACATAAATTTTAGGATGATTTTTTTTCTAGTTATGTGAAAAATGGCATGGGTATTTTGATAGGGATCACATTAAATACGTAGATTTCTTTAGGTAGTATGGACATTTTAACAATATTGTTCCAATTCATGAATATGGATATTCTTCCATTTCTTTGTTTTGACCTCAGTTTCTGTCATTAGTGTTTTGTAATTTTCAGAGTATGTCGTTTGCCTCCTTGGTTAAGTTTATTCATAGATATTTTATTCTTTTGATGCCATTTTAATTAATTAGTTTCAGCTGCATTGTATAGCATGCAGGATCTTAGTTCCCTAACCAGAGATCAAACCCTGCATACCTCTTGCTGTGGGATTGTGGAGTCTTAACCACTAGACCACCAGAAAAGTCCTGATGCAATTTTAAACAGGGTTGTTTTCTTGCTTTCTCTTTCCAATAGTCCATTACCAGTGTATAGAAAACCAATTGATTTCTGTGTATTAATCTTGTATCCCGCAACTTTCTTGAATTCACTTATTAGTTTTAACAGTTTTTGGGTGGAGACTTTAGGGTTTTCTCTAAATAGCATCATATCATCTGCAAATAGTAACAGTTTTACTTCTTCTTGTCCAGTTGGATACCTATTATTTCTTTTCCTTGCCTGATTGCTGTGGAGGAAGTCCAGTACTATATTGAATAAAAGTTGTGAGGATGGACATCCTTGTCTTATTTCTGATCTTAGAGGAAATACTTTCAGCTTTTCACCATTGAGTATGATGTTAGCTGTTGGTTTGTCATAAATGGACATTATTATGTTGAGATATATTCTCTTTATACCAACTTTGATGAGTTTTTATCATGAATGGATGTTAAATTTTGTCAAATGCTTTTTCTGCATTTATTTAGATGATCATGTGTTTTTTTTATCCTTTGTTTTGTTAATGTGGTATATTACATTGATTGATTTGCAGATATTGAACCATTCTTGCATCCCTGGAATAAATCTCACTTGATCATGGTATATGATCCTTTATATATATAATTGAATTTGATTTGTTAATATTTTATTGAGAATTTTTGCATCTTTGTGTGTGTTTTCTTTTCCTGCTTTTGCTATTAGGGTAACTGTGACCTCCTAGAAGGAATTTGGGTGTTACCTCCACTCCAATATTTTTGGTATAGTTTGAGAAGGATAGATATTATCTAATTTTTTTTTATATATTTGGTAGAATTCCCCTATGAAGCTGTGTGGTCTTGGAGTTCTGTTTGCTGTGAGTTTTTAAGTTAGAAATTTAATTTCACTACCAGTGATTTGTATGTTCAGATTGTCTGTTTCTTCCTTATTTAGTCTTGGAAGATTGTGTGTTTCTAGAAGTTTATCCATTTCTTCTAGTTTGTTCAACTTTTTGCATATAACTGTTTATAGCATTCTCTTATGATATTTTGTGTCTCTGTGATATCATTTGTGATTTCTCCACTTTAATTTCTTATTTTGTTTATTGATAAGCCACATTTTGTTTATCTCTTAATCAGCTGGTGAACATTTGGGTTTTCCCCAGTTGGATAGGTATTATTACTCTCATTTGATAAATGAGGAAAACAGTCCTAAAATAAAACAGTCCTTATTCACAGTCATATAGCCAGACATCACTAGAACTATAAATTAAATCCATTGCATACTTCATAATATAAGAACATCTCTTTTCATATTCTTTCACTTTCTCCCTATTTTCTCTTAAAATTGAGGACAACCTAGTATTTATGTTTAGAAGTATTGCTGTTAATTTGATTTCTTTGCCACTAAGTCATTTTTGTTAATGCTTCTGTGTAGGGACTAGGTTCTTGGGTACCATGAATGTAACGAGATTTATACACATCTACAGACTCAACACAGACATTCCCCAGGCAGTTATACTTTGGAATTCCACTCATTATCGTCATGCCAACCTGTTAACTTTTGATAGTTTGGTAGCTGATGACAGTTAAAAAATTCCTGGCTGACATGTTAGTTATGATTTGAAAGTATGGAGGAGTAAAATGTCTTGAAATTTTCCCTAGTTCCAAATTTAACAGATTTAGAGAGCTCTGCTTCCTTGTTCAATATGTTAAATGTGAAAGGATGTCTTATCTTAAATGTAAAAACAAACTTGATGCTAATAGTGAACAATAAAATTTTTAATTCCATACTTACTTTAAGATAACGTCATAACTGATATTTAGGATAGTTATGATGGAATTATTGAAATTGAATCTGGACAATGCAATAAAAATCCCTCATATATAGAAGAAAACATCAATTAATTTAAATGACTGTCCTTGGGACAACTGATCATCATGATGTGCCACATACATTCTTAATGTTCAGATGAATTGGCCAAAACATTTGATGTTCAGCAATATTCCATGAAACAAATGATTCCTGTTATCTGGTCGTAGGACAAGTAGGAGAAGCTGTATACATAGCCTTAAATTTTGTAGGGACTTTACATATAGCTAATTTTGAAGCCTCTCTTTTTAGAGTTGGAGTAACTAATTCCTAACGAGATTAAAGTCTTATTTAAAGTCACAAAGTGAAAGTCAGTCTTCTTTTTGCTTTGCCTGCCTAACAACTGTCTTTAAAACTTAGCAGATTGGAAAATATCACTGGAAGTTCCTGAAGAAATAAAAAATAGAACTGTCACATGATCAAGCAATTTTATTTCTGAGTATTTACTTGAAGAAAACAAAAATACGAATTCAAAAAGATGTATGTACCCCAATGTTCATTGTAACATTATTTACAATAGCCAAATATGGAAGCAGCCTAAGTATCCATCAGATGAATGGATAAAGAAAATGTGGTTTATGCATACAATGGAATGTTACTCAGCCAAAAGAGAATGGCATCTTGCCATTTGCAACAACATGAATGGATCTAGAGGGTATTATGCTAAGTGGTATAAGACAGACAGAGGAAGACAAATATGATTTCACTAATATATAGAATCTAAAAAACAAACCAAGCCAAACAAAAACATACTCATCAATACAGAGAACAAAATGAGTGGTAACTAGAGATGGGGGAGGGGGAGGGTGGGAGTAATAGGTGAAGGGAATTTTAAACCTCCAGTTATAAAATAAATAAGTCATGGGGATGTAATATACAGCATAAGGAACATGGTCAATTATATTGTAACTGCTTTGCAGGGAGATAGATAGTTATTGGACTTACTGTGGTTATCCTTTCACAAGGTGTGCAAATGTCAAATCACTATGTAGCATACCTGAAACTAGCACATATTTATTTCAGCTATATTTCAATGAAAAAAGACCAGCAAGTGCCTCTGGAAGGACATATCTCTGAAATCCTTCCTCAGTGATCCTTTGATTTTCCAGAATTTCTGAAAATATTATTTGTTATGTGAACTTGGTTGAACGTGAGTTTGGCTATGTTCTGCTTTTCTATGTATTCCCAATGTCCAGATCACAGCTGAGAACACAATACATGCTCTATAAATATTCATATTTCTGTGACACTCTATCCAATGTCTTTTCATGTTTTTCTGTCTCATGGTCCAGGCTCGAGTTTTTCTGTTTTTAGTAACGGGACAGTTTCCTCCCTGGTAGCATCTTACAGAAAATGCCAGTGCATAAGACAGATAACTGAAGCAGGCTCCGGGAAGCCAGATGTTTGGCTTTTTGGTCTTCCCTCTTGTGGCTCTACAACAGGGGTTTGGGGGGAAGAGGACATGTTTTAGAGGGGTGCCAAGGTTCCAGGAATCACGGCTGCAAACCCACCATTTCAGGTTCTTAAAGAGAATTAGAGGTAAGAATCCTAACTAGGAATAACTGTTGCATATTTATTAGTTCATATCCTGTTTGAAAAAGGTAATCATCTATTAGCTTATACAAAACTCTGAGACTCTAAGTCTTGCAGTAAGCTACATGTTCATTCAGTTCTCTCACCGGTCATGTTAGAGCACTTACTATATATTAGGCTCAGTCTCTATTTTAATAGCTATGGATCTCAAACATATTGAGCAAATGGACCAAAATATTCTTTTTTCTTGGAGTTGACATTTTGATAGGGGAAGATAGACAATAAAAAAGATGTAATTACATACTGTGTTGGATGGTGATGGTGATGATACATCTATAGAGAAACAATGTGAGAGGGTACAGGGTGTGTGTGTGTGTTTGTGTGTGTGTGTGTGTGTGTGTGTTGCAGTTAATGGGATAGTAATGGAAGGTTTAATTGACCTTTGCGTATAGACATGAAGGAAGTGAGGGAATGAGCCATAGGCTTTCTGGGGATGGAAAGCGTTAAAGCCCTAAGTGAAAGCATGCCTGGTAAGTGTCAAAGGGATTTCTGTCTTCAGTCTCCTTTACATGAGATTCCTTAAATTACAAGGAGCCATAGAAGAATTTTGATCAAGGAAATTATTTGGTAGGATTTCCTTGGTTCAGATCCTATAATTAGGCAATAGATAGGAAAGGACTTTCATGATGAATGATTTAAGGATAACTTACCTGGTATCATGGGATCAGATTTTCTTTGGCCAATTATGTTGACTCACACATGTACTGATTTGAGATGTAAATGAATTCCCTTTCCATTTCTCTCTGTATTCCTGTACAGAAGGGAAGAGTTAAGAACCCCCTTTCTTAGGAAGTGTTTAAAATAGGCCAGTGTCTCATCCTGGGTAGTTTAGGGGAGTCTTTGCCTGAAGGCAGATCAATCTCTCAAGTCTCATTACTGCTCAAAGCATCAATAGACTGCCCCTCTCCAGGTGACCTCAAACTCTCTCTCTGAACCAGGAGAAAGTTCTTTGGTGCTGTCATCCTTTCAGTTTTCCCTATATCAGAAAATACTGGGGCATCATAGACCTTAGGGGGTGTGGGAGAGCCATTCTCCATCATTTAGGCCGTAAGCAGCATCATTAGGGCGATGCTGAAGGAAACGAGTCCTGAGAGGTTGCTGTGTGATTCCATGACCACATTTACTATAGACCCTATTTTCTAAAATGCTGCACTAGTTTCTTTCAAGGGAGGTTGTTATCTGCTGCTCAAAACAACTTGCTTTGCAGCCAAGTCACTGGCAGAGAGGACAAGTTATGAGGCATCTGAAACAGGCTGGTGATGGGGGTAACAGAATGGCAACCAAGGACCCTTAAGAGCTGTTCGCATGTTAGATTTTGTTTGGAGCCCAATCCTGGCCCTGTGGAGCACAGAGTTTATGTTTTATTTAATGATAGCCTGATACTGAAAAATGGATGCTGTGTAACTTTCTAGTGGGAGGCTGGGGAAGGGAGTCAAAGCAATAGTGTAGAAGGGAGCTTGACGTGGGGAGATATACCCTGCCCTGTTATTACCAAGTGCCTTCTCCTCAATTGTTTTCACCTGTTTCAATGCCCTGCCCTGTGGCTCCCCTGAGGACCACTCTTTATTAAATGCTTGTTACTACTGGGGGGCTGTTGATAGTGTTGTTGTTGGGGAAAAGGGTAAGGAGATAGAGGGGGGAGGAAACTTGGGATGCATCAGGAAAATTGACCCTGTTTATACAAATACACCATTTCATGCAAGACACAAATTCTTTTTATTTAAGATATTCCACGTGAGCTTTTTCCTGAAGGAGCTCAATGGCAAATTATTTTTAAAATAGATTTTTTTCCTAATTTAAGTATTTTGTAAAACTGGATTTTCAAAGTACAGACTTCAGGAAAGCAGGAAGCAACTGTCAACCCCTTGTTAGATGTCACTTGAGCTTGGGGATGTGAAAAGTACCTAGCTTTACATAGCAGAGAGATATCAGGTTTGAATCTTGGGTCCACCATTTGCAAGCTCTGTGACTGGATAAATCACTTGGCTTCTGAGTCTTCAGCTGATTCATGTGCAGAAATGGAGGTAATGATTCTTCTCGCACCGGGTCATTATGATGTAAAGTTTCTGACACATGATGGAGGCTCAACAAGGGCTGTTTCATCCTGTTATTTCTCTTTGGGTGTATAAGCACACACCCATTTAGGTTGAACTGAAAGCATCATCTTGGTTTATCAGAGAAATTGGCCAGTGATGGTAAAGACACCGTTTCTTGCTCAAAATAATTCTTAGTGCTTTTCTTGGACTTTGGTGATTTATCCTCAAGTATGAAATCACCTATGATAGTTTTATGACTCTGGCCCCTGCAGTGGCCACAGGGACTCGCCCTCCTGGGGCCCTGCTCCCCTCCCAGTCCTTAGAAGTGATGTAACATTGGATTCATTACATTTACCATCATGTTAATCTCTTGTGTTGAATTCTGGGTCTCTTCTGAGTGCCCCAGTTCAACATTTTACACTGAGTTACTACCATCACATTTGAGGAAAAGCTTCAGCTAACCAATAAGATTACTGGGCTTCCCTAGTGGCTCAGATGGTAAAGAATCCGCTTGCAATGCAGGAGACCCGGGTTTGGAGTGGCAAATAGTAGGGAAAAAACTGTTCCCAAGTTTATGTGTTTCCTGTATTTATTTTCCCATAGACCACATAAGAATACCATAATTCTAAGGCACTGGAGTCGACAACTCCTAAGCAACTCCAACAGTGGTGGATGGACATCGTAATAAAATACGTGAAACTGGCCCAGATATTATAAAACAACAAGAGATTTGTCATTTTGACACTCTTGGAGGTTGGGTAGGATTGTGCTGCTCAGCCTCCTGCAGAGGAGATATATCTGTTTACTGTTAGGTCCCCGGACCGCTTCCTTCTATAGGGAAAGGATGAGTTGTGTGTAGACGTTTATTCATTTAAGATATTGAAGTTTTTGTGTCTTAAAGTGTTCTTGCCCGCTTGTGGGAAATCTGAGGGGAGGCAGTGGGTTTCAGCATTTACCCATTTAGCGCTATTATCAATTTCCCTAGGAGCCATGTTGGCCACAGGGTTGAGTCTTTGGTTCTCCCTGGGACATATCTGTTTTTGCTAAACATCTGAGAGTACACTGTGTTTATATGTCTTTATCAGGACAAATGACAGCATAGTGATTTCCTTTTGCTTTATGAGCTATATTGATTGAATAGGTGGATTCTCTGCTATACTTGCTTTCATATTTTCTACTATGGTTTCTTCATTGGTCAGTGGAACCAGATTGCTATTAATATATTTCTCAGTATCTGTGGAAAGGACTATAGAGGAGGACTAGTTCCTCCTGCTCCAGCAATTCTATGACTTCATTTTGTGACCAGAGCCTGACATCTGTACTATTGTTCTTGAGTTTGTATCCCTAGATTAGTATTGTCTTTCTAAAGAATTACCTGGGAAGGCTCAGCACTAATTCCAGTGATACCATGGAGGCTGATGTGTGATTGTTTGAACCATTTCTGGGACTTCCCTTTGGAAACTGCCTTCAAAGGCAAAACACTAGTCACAAAGAAAATAGTTTGCTGATATCAGGGACTTTAAAATCTGAGAACAGGAGTATTGATCTCTTTGAAAATAAACACTCTTTAAATGTATAAGCTGTGGTTTGTTTACCAAGAAAATATCAGCCTCATTACTTTATGGTCACAACTGACAAGGATAGAAGAGAATATTTATAATAACATCTTAGCACAGCTATAGTCAATAACTCGTGCTAGAAAGGACAATCCAGAGTATTAGCTTTTCCTTAATCATAAGCTGCATGTCCTTTTCTAGTCATTATGTCATTCATTGTTTTTTCCCTCTTTCACTAAAAAAAAAAATTTTAAGTCTTTCTCCCATGATCCCTAAACTGGCAGTCTTACTTATTTAAGAGAAGCTTTTATATTCCCTGATGTCTCAGATGGTAAAGAATCTGCCTGCAATGCAGGAGACCTGGCTTTGATCCCTGGGTCAGGAAGATCCCTTGGAGAAGGGCATGGCAACCCACTCCAGTATTCTTGCCTGGAGAATGTCATGGACAGAGGAGCCTGGCGGGTTGCAGTCCATGGGATCGCAAAGAGTCGGCAGGACTGAGCGACTAACACAAACTATATTCCCGGTTCCAGGCAAATTCTTTGATGGTTCAAAGCCCTCTGTTTGTTCTCTTTTTTTCTATCCAACCCCATCTTTATTTCTCACTCCTAAAGCCATACTTGCCCCGCCATGATTCTTCTATCAGGGGAAACTGCTAACCACTTTTGCCTCCCTGTGATATCCTCTGGGTTTATCCCCATGCTCCTGCAGCGACATGTTTGAAATCTGAGCTCAGAGTAAGAAAGGATATGGGTAACAGTGTTAAGATTTTCTAGTAACCTCTTGCATGTTGTATTGATGTGTGTGTTTTTGTGTATTCTTTTTTCTGGGTTCTTTTTACATATGTCCCGCTGGTTAAGTTTCTACTAATTACAAAGGCTAAATAAAGCCTCCTCTTCAGAGGGAGAATATTTTGGTAGGGCAGCATTTAGGAGTATGGTAGCTTGCAGCATTTGCAAGAAAAAGGAAACACAAAGTCCAGAAGACTGATAAGTGACCCAGTCAACCCGTGTCCCTGGGCACCACACTTACTTTTTGCTTCAATAAAGTCAGCTTCAAAGCAATCTCAATCCTTCATCAAAGAGATTTCCAGAGCGCTCCCAATGGGTTAACATAAATCTTACTATTCTCACTGTTTTTTTTTTTTCCTTCCAAGTTGCCTTTCAAAAAAAAAACCAGTCCTGTGTCTCCATTTCTTTAAATCTTTTATCCTCAGGCTGCTAGCACTGGCTGTATGGATTACATATTAGCAGTTAAGAATATTCCACAAAGTTCTGGCTTGTTCTCACCCTACAGTGCTTACAGTAGCCGATTGCGATGAAAGGAATTTGAAAGGCACAGCCGGGCAGCCCCGCCCTGGCTCAGCACAGACCCTCTCTGTGGCTTATCGCGCTGAGGATGTTCTTTTGACCAGCCATCAGTCATGTTTGAAACTTTCCCGTGATTCCCGAGATATGAACCCCTTTGATAGAAGTTAACAATACAGCATATGCAGCAAGGGCTAAGGAAAATGCTTTTGACTTCAAGTTAAAGAAATGCTTTGTTCCAGCTCAGAGTTTTACACTTTCTTAGGATCTCCCTTCTCTTGGGCAGCCTCCGTGGCTCCCTGCCAGCTAAGCTAAGTTTGGGCACCTATGGATGCTTCCGTGGCTGCCATAACTGGAAAAGAGAGGCTCCTGGAGGGAGATTGACAGGAGTAAAGAGGAGCAGAGAAAGAGATGGAGCAGGGAGAGGAGAGAGGGGGCGAGAAAAGAAGAGCTTATCAAGTTGAAGGCAGAAGTGGATTGGGAAAGAGCCGAGCCCTGAGGGAGCTGGAGGGGCTGACTGAACTCTCAGTTTCAAGCTCAGGGGCATCTAGAGAGGAAGAAATCCAGTGAGCCTGTATGTCTCTGCTTTACAATGAATATAAAGGAGCCATTTTGGGAAATGTTCTTGGGAGCTGGAGGTTCACTTGTTACTCAGACTCTACCCTGTATAATTCCTTTGTTGTTTTTAGAAATTTGGCCTTGCTTTTAAATATTTGAATTTTTATCCCTGCTTCAGGACTCTGCTTTGCTGATGGGGAGCTGTTAATTCTGGGCCCTGGGGCTACTATTTAAACATCAAAGAAGCCAAAGGAGCCCTCACTGCAATCAGGCTGCTTTCATTTTCAGTTACTTCTAGCCGAAAGAGAAGGGGAGTTATCTGCAGAATTATGGGGCCCAGGACCCCCATATCATTGTGCATTATTTTAAGTGGACACGACGCTGATTGCTCAGTGCTCTGGGAAAGCTGTTCATCAACTGCACCACATTCAGAACAGGTGCCACCTGCATCCCTGTGTTGAGGGTTGAAGACTGGAATGAAAATGTCACCCTTTCTTTTGTCTTCAGCTGCAGTTTGGAGGTACTTCCCTTGAGGGTTGATCTGCTCCTTTTCTCACTGGGTTGAAATAATTCCATTAAAAGTCTTTTGCTTACTCAAGTAAAACAGTCTACCAAGTGAGTGGCATTTGGCAAACTCGTTCCCTTTTCTTGATTATTCTGGTCTGTTGATCTGTGTCTCTGGAGAAATTCTGGAAACTTCTAAGTAGTCTTTTGGAGTTTAAAATATTGTCTCCCTGGTGGTTAACCTGGATCAGAGACTAATAAGATGAATTCCTCCCTTGCCTTGGTGATCCCAGTTCTTTCTTCACACCCATCAATCCTCCAGCTCTTGGAGAACTCAGAAATGAAGGAGTATATTTGTCACTGGTGGGTAGCAAGGCAACAGAACAATTCAGACTGGTCAGACAGAAATAAATGCCTTTGCAGGAAAAGTAAAAGGCACACAGTTGGTTGTAGGAAACTGGAAAGAGAATTTTACATGGAATGGTGGAAAGAGAAAACTCATTCTGTTAAAAGCCACAGAATTATTGTCATCCTATCTCTGGTAAATTCCATGACATCTGGATCCAAATAATCTGCCACTAGCAACAAGGGGTAAAAAATGGAGGTGCCTTCCTTGGCATTTTATTTAGAAAACATCCTGATTGGCTTTTAAATTCCTAGAGCACATGAGGAAGGAATGAAGTTAGCTTTTTCAGAGTCTGCTTTCTTCTGGAGCGAGGATAGCAGAAAAATGAATGGTGGGTTACTTCTAATTTATAATGATGGTTTCATCTCCCCCAGATATTACTTTAGTTCTTGGGTGATCGCTTCTTCCCACCTGAATCCTGATTGCTTTTTGAAGATGAAAAAGATCACAGAGGCTGTATAGTCCATTTCTAGTCTTTATAAGTTTGCAGCTTACACATTGCTTTTGATACTAGTTTAAAATTCTTTGGGTAATAAGAATTCCAGTTTGTTTTCAATTTTTTTCTTTACTCCATGGCTTGATTAGCAAACAAACATTCATAAACAAAACTGATTAGTTCCTATCACTTTTTAGTTTTGTATTGAAGCCCAGACTTCAGCTCTCCTCAGTTATTTTGAACATAACTAGTGGCTTCCTTTATTAGAATAAACTGAACAGCCAACATGAGAAATACTGCCAGTGTGTATATGTCTTACATAACAAGAAACATGGTACTTAACAAAAAACATATAGTATGTCTTATAATATCGAAGTGAATTATCCTTTTGTGCTCACTCTCAGATTTGGTACTTTTTTGTTTTTTAACTGATGCTGTAGTTTTTAGGTATTCTGGAGCTCTGACCACTTTCATTCATACTTATAGTGAAAAATTGGAGCGCTCCCCCAAATAAAGGATAGTGTCTGTGCTACTGTTTTTAGAAAGAAAATTTGATCTTTATCAAAGAGCGAGGATAAAACCCGTGTATTAATCACCTCCATTGCCTTTGTTCCAAATTTAAGATTATTGTCATTCCCTTTGCTTGAGCATCTTCTTTGCCCCAAGCTTTCTTTTAGACAGGGAAGACAAGGACAGAGGGCAGGAATGATGAAGGTAGGATATAGCACAAGATACAGGCATTCTTTGAGGGCAGAAACCATATCTTCTTCAGTGTTTATTCCATCCATAGACTGTCTCTCTCTGCCAAATACTTAGAATCTAGCTTGACAATCATTTGATTTTGTTGATGGGGTAAATGAGCAAGAAGATGGAGTTTGTGGGCAAGTCTAGACCAAGAGTTCCTAAAGTGTGGTTCTAGGTAATGTTAGTCTAGATGTATATCCCATACAAATATTCTAAGAAAATATAGATTGAGATTGTACTTTATTTAGGGGAGTCGAAATGTACATTTCTATATTAAAGAGTCTGAAAAGAAGTCCAGTAGGAAGGAAATCTGCAGCAAAGTAGTCAATCCAGGGTTTTTCAAGTCTATTTGACCAGAAACTTTTCCCCCTCTTTTTAAAAACTTCCTTTGCCTTAATGTCCCACTAAACCAGTGCTCTGATTAACACTCTAGATTAAAATAGATTAAATTAAGATGAAAAATCTTGCTTTCTTTGGGCATTAAATTTAAGTTGTATTTATTGAATATATAACCATGTCTTTAGGTATCACAAGACTCCCATTAATAAGAAAAAGGAGACAATGAAGTAAGTAAAAAAGCCTTCATTTCCCATCAGGTCTACCAGTTGACACAAAAAATCTTGATGAAATATTGTTTAGGGAGAAACCACTTCAAGATATAAATGTCTATTATGAGAAGCAATGGTTAGGCCTGCCTGAAATATTTGCTATTGCTGACTCACAGGCTTAATACTATTGTACAAAGAGAAACTGTGTACTCTTCTGGAATGAATACCAATTTAGCCTGGGCAAGCAGTAGAGATCGATGGTTTTATGTATCTTTGATTCTTTTATGTTTTTCCAGAGTGCAAGTGGACTGAGAAAAAAATTCAGGCCCTCTAAATATTTTTTCTTATGTCTGAAAGGTTTATGAAGAGCTTAGCCATGAAGAAGCCGGGGCACAGCTTCCTGGGCAAGTTTCGCTGTGACTTGTTCTGTTCTGAGTAGCACTGGAGCCCTTGTTTGGGACAAATGGTCTCCATCATTTCTTCACCACTCAGCCCTGTAGGAGGAAGATGGCACTGATGTGAATGAAGCTTCGACATGCCAGTCACCTTCCCTTTATTTCTGCTTGCTCTCCCTTCTTTTTGGATAATGAATCGGGGTGTCGTTAGCTGCCTGCCTTGTGTTCATCACTGTCAGCGCTGGCAGGGTAACAGATAACGGCAGAGATTCAAGGCCACCCAGGGAATGAAGCCTGACAGGACCCCATCTATCACTCCCCTTTTAGGGGGTCTCTGTGGTGCAGCTAGCATCAAAGCTGTAATCGAAGCTCACCAGGTCGCTCAGGGGCCAGGCCGATCGCTCTGCCAAAAAAGCAACTTGAGCTGTCAAATCTGCTTTGTAAATGAAGTGCTTTTCTAGAGACAGTGTGTTTATAATTGTCATCCTGTATGTAGTCCCTCAGTATCCAAGAGCTTCTCTCCATGAGCTCCCTCTGGTTATTTTCAGACAAATGAAACTTACACCATGTGGAGGAAAGGTGTGCCAGAAAATGGATGTTTTTGACCTTGGGCATACCTAAGCATACCCTATTTCTGAGGTCTTTGCCCTAAAGGATTTGAGTGTCATCTCCTTGAGCAGCTCGGTTATTAAGGCTAGCTAGAGAAGGCCTGACTGGGGCCGCCACTTTTCTTGTCCTTTTCCCTGGGTGAGTCTGCCCTCGTGGCTGTTTCCATCCATCCGTCCATGTCAGCGACCTCCAGATTGACATCAACAGCCACCTCTTTTCTTCAGTCTCCACTCCAGAACAGCATGTCCAGATCTTTACTTGCATGCTCCACAGGCACCTCAAATTCATCGTGTCCCAGACACGATGTATCACCTTTACTCCAAACCTGCTTCCATCTGCATTCTCAATCTCAAGAAATGCATCACCTTCTAGTAAGGAAAACATCCTAGATCTGTTGTTCATCTTTCAGTTCAGTTCAGTTCAGTCACTCAGTCGTGTCCGACTCTTTGCGACCCCATGAATTGCAGCACGTCAGGCCTCCCTGTCCATCACCAACTCCCGGAGTTCACTCAGACTCACGTCCATCGAGTTGTCGATGCTGTCCAGCCACCTCATCCTCTGTCGTCCCCTTCTCCTCCTGCCCCCAACCCCTCCCAGCATCAGGGTCTTTTCCAGGAGTCAACTCTTTGCATGAGGTGGCCAAAGTATGGGAGTTTCAGCTTTGGCATCATTCCTTCCAAAGAACACCCAGGGCTGATCTCCTTCAGAATGGACTGGTTGGATCTCCTTGCAGTCCAAGGGACTGTCAAGAGTCTTCTTCAACACTACAGTTCAAAAACATCAATTCTTCAGCGCTCAGTTTTCTTCACAGTCCAACTCTCACATCTATACGTGACCACTGGAAAAACCATAGCCTTGACTAGATGGACCTTTGTTGGCAAAGTAATGTCTCTGCTTTTGAATATGCTATCTAGATTGGTCATAACTTTCTTTGCAAGGAGTAAGCATCTTTTAATTTCATGGCTGCAGTCACCATCCACAGTGATTTTGGAGCCCCCCAAAATAAAGTCTGACACTGTTTCCACTGTGTCCCCATCTATTTCCCATGAAGTGACGGGACCAGATGCCATGACCTTCGTTTTCTGAATGTTGAGCTTTAAGCCAACTTTTTCACTCTCCTCTTTCACTTTCATCAAGAGGCTTTTTAGTTCCTCTTCACTTTCTGCCATAAGGGTGGTGTCATCTGCATATCTGAGGTGATTGATATTTCTCCTGGCAATCTTGATTCTAGCTTGTGCTTCTTCCAGCCCAGCATTTCTCATGATGTACTCTGCATATAATTTAAATAAGCAGGGTGACAATATACAGCTTTGATGTACTCCTTTTCCTATTTGGAACCAGTCTATTGTTCCATGTCCAATTCTAACTGTTGCTTCCTGACCTGCATACAGGTTTCTCAAGAGGCAGGTCAGGTGGTCTGGTATTCCCATCTCTTTCAGAATTTCCCACAGTTTATGGTGATCCACACAGTCAAAGGCTTTGGCATTGGCATAGTCAATAAAGCAGAAATAGATGTTTTTCTGGAACTCTCTTGCTTTTTCCATGATCCAGCGGATGTTGGCAATTTGATCTCTGGTTCCTCTGCCTTTTCTAAAACCAGCATGAACATCTGGAAGTTTACGGTTCAGTATTGCTGAAGCCTGGTTTGGAGAATTTTGAGCATTACTTTACTAGCGTGTGAGATGAGTGCAATTGTGCAGTAGTTTGAGCATTGTTTGGCCTTGCCTTTCTTTGGGATTGGAATGAAAACTGACCTTTTCCAGTCCTGTGGCCACTGCTGAGCTTTCCAAATTTGCTGGCATATTGAGTGCAGCACTTTTGCAGCATTACCCTCCTCCAAAATCCAACTAAAATTAATTCTGTTGGAACCAACTTGTAAACATCTTAAGTAACCATCCCATCTTCTCCATCTCCTTGTTTCCCCTGGATTTTTCAGTAGCCTTCTTAATGCTTTTCCTGCCCTTGTCCCTCCACACTGCAAAGAGGTGTCCTACCTACAAAGGTGGTCATGATACTTTCCTACTCAACAGTGAGCCTACTACTCAGCATCTCCCCGATGCTATGAGAGGGACTCTACCCCTTCCTGTGATGTTCCAGGCTCTTCATTATTTGACACGGGTCTATCTGACCACTGTCATCTTCTGGACTCTCTCCTGCCTTGAGATTATGAACTAGCAATACTTAAATACCTGCATGTCTTAGAAGATGCCAGTCACTTTAATGTCTCTGTACCTTTTCCATGCTATTTCCTCTTCTAGGAATGTCCTCTCAACACATGCCCATTCAGAAAATACTATTCATTTTTAAGGTTAGCGCAGGGACTTTGTCACCTATGAAAACTTCTCTAACTCCCTACCAATACTGTTATGATTTTTCATGTCTGCTTTTCCGTTATAAAAGAAGTATCACTTACTGCCTCTGATCATCAAGCAGTATATTAATTTATTTACAGATTTATACTTAATTCTCAAGTCTGCCTATAAGGTAGATACTATTAGACCAATTATACAGATGATAAACTGGAGAAGGAAATGGCACCTAACTCCAGTATTCTTGCCTGGGAAATCCCATGGACAGAGGAGACTAGCCGGGCTACAGTCCACGGAATCAAAGAGCTGGACACGACTGAGCGACTAACACACACACACTTATGAAAAAATTGAGGCTCAGACTAATGAAATAGTTTCCCCCAATTCAAAACCCAGCAAGTTTATGTGACTTTAAGATGCTACTCTTTCTGTCGTTTTAAACTGTATCTGTTCATGTCTTGAAAATAAGCACTGTTACCATGTGTTTCAAATCCCTAGTACTGAGCACAATGTTTGGTACAGAGTAGATGTTCAATCGGAGAAGGCAATGGCACCCCATTCCAGTACTCTTGCCTGGAAAATCCCATGGACGGAGGAGCCTGGTAGGCTGCAGTCCATGGGGTCTCGAAGAGTTGGACATGACTGAGCGACTTCACTTTCACTTCTCACCTTCATGCATTGGAGAAGGAAATGGCAACCCACTCCAGTGTTCTTGCCTGGAGAATCCCAGGGACAGGGGAGCCTGGTGGGCTGCCGTCTATGGGGTCACTCAGAGTCGGACTGAAGCAACTTAGCAGCAGCAGCAGCAGATGTTCAATAATAGTTACTGAGTGAATATAATGTATATAGTATTCCATATATTTGTACCCACAAGATACTTTGCACACATTATCTTTATTTTTCAAAACAACCCTATGACAGGCAATGAGATCCCCATTTTCACAGTTGTGGAAACTGGAGCTTGAGCACTTAAATGACCTTGCTAAGGTCATACAGGGGCAGGAGCAGTGTTTCCTCATTCCATAGCCCATGTTCTTCTCAACACATCATGCTGGTTGCCAATGAATGAATTCTCTGCTGACAATTAAAGCGTCAACATCAAGAGATAGAGAGAAATGAAGAGCAGTTAGTTCAAGTCCAGATTTGTTACTGTGCCCTTCGTGGCATTCTGTGGTTTTGCTGTATTCTTTCCATGGAGCTTTTTCTAACACAACTCGGCGACCTCCATCCCCTTCTCTCCAGTCAGCCTGGCCTCTCAAATCCCTTCTTACATATCCTGCCTGCTGTTCTTGCTCTCTGATTTTATTCAGACTGCCTGAAGTGCCTTTTTCCACCACTGTACCCAGTCGAACCCATGCATCTCTTAAGGACAAGCTCAAGTTCTGTCTTCTCTATGAATAATTCCCCATAGTTCCATCCTGCCAGCCCCGACCAAACATAATGTTGTCTGTGCCTTATATTTTGGTCTTGGTTACGTAATTTTATTGCGTTGCTCTATTCTATCTTGCATCCTGTAATTACTTCAGCATCCAAGCTTTATTCCCAGGAATATTGCAAACTCCTTGACAGGAGGGACTGTGCTATATATTTCTTTTATATTCCACACAGTGTAGAGCACAATTCTAGGTGGGCCCTCAATAAATATTTATTGAATTAAATTGGTTATGGCACAGACTACATTTAAACCTGCACAGAATTCCTTTTCATAAATTATAGGGGGTGAGACAAGAGGCTTATTGGAGGGAACCACTGAATGTATTCAGTCTGGGCAAGGACACATGAGAATAAGGGCTGTGATGTGGGTTCTTGAACAGAGAGAAGTAGGTAGACTGGGATTTGGAGCCCACGGTGGGAAGAGGAAGACTGAAGAGCATGAGGGTGAGTAGTAACTGCAGCGAGAGCAGCAAAGAGGGCTCTGAAATGAGAGCGATGCCTCTTAGCGAAGAGGCTGCCAAGAATTTTCTGTTTTTAGAAGTTATTAACAAGTTAAATAATTTGACAGAGTGTTCTTAGGTAGTCAAGAGATTTGCTAAGCAAGTATCTTGCTGGGTCAGCAAAATAATGCTGCTATCCATAATTCTTGCACAAGTGGAGTGAAGTGTTTTCAGAGTTTTATTCATGAAAACCACTTCTATTTCTTTTTACTGATGCTGTTTCCGAATTCTCTTCCTCCATCTCCCCCCGCCACCACCCACACTCACTCACACTCACACATACACACATTCTGTCTTTCAATTGGATAATTTCCACTGAATATTTGGGGTGATAATATTCTCTCTTAAGTGACTAGATTCTTAAAAGATTTAATGATTTTTGTTTTTACTTCTGTCTCAGATTTACATATTTGGGGCTATGGAGGAAGTTCTGTGTGTAATTTGACTTATTACAGGTAATATTGTATTCTTGCTGGGAAAATCCCATGGACAGAGGAGCCTGGGTCTGGTCCATGGGGTGGCAGAGTTGGACACGATTGTGGCAACTGAGCACAGGACAGGTAATATTGATTGGAAAATTATTGTTCAAACACAAGATGACATATCAAACCATTCACAACATTAATGTGGGAATATTTCAGTATCATTTAAAAAAATCTGGCTTTTTTTCCTCTTGTTTTCATTTCTGTACTTGGAGCTTATAGTTTATTGCCAGGAACACTTTCCTGAACAGTTCTGAAAAGATAGAAAACAAATATGCCATAAAAACAGATTGAGATTAAATGGCAACTCAGAGGACTATGGTTAATTTCCTTGCTTTCTGGTAAGAGAGAAATTATAAACTATTTCCATTCACTTGATTGCAATTGAAAATCCTTAAATTTCTCCAGGGAAAAGCATACCACCAACTCCCTCGGAAATAGCTCCTGATGTCCCATAAATACTATCAAATATCAAGAACTTGTTCTCTAGGAAGAAATGTTTTTCCACCTCCTTCTCTCTTTCCTCACCCTTCTTTTTCTCATTCTTGGTGCGTGACTGTGAAGCAATGATTTGTTTCCATTTGGAAACTTTCTGTTTCTACAAAGGAAATAGTTTTATGGGATGTTACAGATATTGCTGGCTGAGTGTGACTATATGGCAGGGTTCTGCCCAGTGAGTGTAAATAGAAGATGCTATTTATAGATTCCCAGAAATATAAGGTAATAAATTAGTGTTATTCGAGCCACTAAATTTGTGATAATTTGTTACAGCAGTGTAGCTGCTGTGGAAAACAATATGGAGATTTCTCAAAAAACCTAAAACATAGAATTACCATGTGACTCAACAATTTTTCTCCAGGGTATACATACAAAAAACCAAAACCAGAAACATTAATTTGAAAAGATACATGCTCCTCAATGTTCATAGATGCACTATTTATAATTGCCAAGATATGAAAGCAATCTAAATGTCCAATAGCAGATGAATGGATAGAGAAGATGTGTGTGTGTGTGTGTGTGAGATGTGTGTTTGTAGTGTGTATACACACACACACACACACAGACACACACACACACACACACATAGGCTTCCCAGGTGGCTCAATAGGTAGCAAATCCTCCTGCAATGCAGGAGACGCAGGCAGATGCAAGTTCGATCCCTGGGTTGGAAGATTCCCTGGAGAAGGGCATTTTCCAGTCCTCTTGCCTGGAAAATCCCATGGTCAGAGGAGCCTGGTGGGCTACTGTCCTTAGGGTCACAAAGAGTTGGACATCACTGAAGTGACTTAGCATGCATGCATGCACGCACGGATGGACTTGAAGGGCATTATGCTAAGTGAGTAAGTCACACAGAGAAAGATAAATACTGTATGACATCACTTATATGTGGAATCTAAAAAATAAACCAAACTAGTGAATATAATGAAAAAGAAACAGATTCACAGATACAAAGAACAAACTAGTAGTTGCCAGTGTGTGTGGGGGAGGTACAAGAGAGAGGAAGGGGAGTGGGAGGTACCAACTACTGGCTATTATATAACATGGGGAATATAGCTAATATTTTGTAAAAGTTAAGTTTTTACAAAATTAGTAAGACTGCAAATGCTGTGTAACCTTTAAAAGTTGTATTAAAAATATCTGGATGAAAAATGAAACAAAAAGGCAGAAAAAGAATTGTTATGCTAATAGTAGGAAATGAATGCACTTGGGTTTGCTTGTTTTCCTACCCAAACGCTTTCCTCCGAATAACTCTCCGCTGTCTCCCTCTTCTTCCCACTCTGTCTTGTGCTTTGAGGTGTATTAATTTTGTTAATCCATTGGAATTTTAGATAATAAAATAGAAATAGGTACTTACTTATTTCTGTTCTTCTGTGTAACTACTCTCGGGTGCCCACTAAATGCAGCCATTTGCACATACAAAGCTGGCAGTACTGAGCCCACGCAGCCATATCCTTTCTTACTTTAAACTTGTATGATTGTGGCAACCTCCTCTGTGTTCTCCATACTATGTTCCCCCCTCTAACTGGATAAAACTGACCTTCCTAATATGCCCCTTTTATCATGGCAGTCCCTGATCAAGAATTGACAGACTTTCCGTCTCCTAATAAACTGATTCCTTTTAGTTTTCAAAATCTTATCTTACTCTGGATTTCTAGCCTGACCTTGAACTTGCTGTTTTGATTGGGTTACTGTCTTCCTATCTACTATATCCCAATTGGGTTACTGTCTTCCTATCTACTATATCCCAAGCTGTAGCAAACCCTTGCCTGGCCTGGAATTATCTTCCCTCATCTTTCTTCCTCTTTTTTGATCTTTTTTAATCTTCTTCCTCTCTCCTGATTCCCCCTTTCCTTCCCTCCCTTCCTTCCATCTTTCCTATCTCTCTCCCTTTCTTTCTTTGTTTGCACCAACATTCTATACATTCTTTAAAGTTTCACTTCAGTTACCAAACATCCCTGACTCTTCTAATTTCTGATGACTTTCTGTTATCTGATCACTGAATTGTACTTGGTACCACCCATGTGGTTTTATTTGTGAGTTCAAGGTTATTTTCCTGTAGTTCCTTTTATCTGTGATTCAGGGTAGTGCACATGGTGATTATGCAAATAGATTCATACTTAGCTGATCCCATTCTCTCTTGCTTTCTGTATACCTCCCTGGTCACCATGTAACCAATTTCAGAGATTCTCCATAGTGCTACCCGGAGGTAGGGAGACTGGATTTAGAAGAAATTAAAGGGACCAGATCTGAAACCTGATGCAATCAGGATTGTGCTCTATCAGAGTTGTGTTCTATCTGCCTCAGCAAACTGTCTCTGAAAGTGCTTGGCAAATTCTGGAATTTTATTTGGCTACTTGATTGACAGAACGGTTGTAGAGCACGCCCATCGTGTTTCTCATCACGCCCACCTGCCCGTGTGTTAGCACCACCGCCAGCATCATCATTTTCTCCATCATTATCATCATCTAAAGCGTCCAGTATTTTCTTGAAAATGTAATGCAGACATCAGTCTAAAACTACCTTACTGGAGGTCGTCTATCCTTGATATTTAAATAAAGTTTGGTTTATGTCTCCATTCCACTGGGAAATTCAGTGTTTCTCCCATCATCTTTGGGATTCCAGGGAAGTGACATTTTTCATAATCACTTCTGGTTGTGAGATTCTGCTTTGGTTCCAGATTAAGTTTCCATTCTGCATTTGCCCTCTTGGATGTTGTTTCTTTTCCTGCATGGTATTATCCTGCTGTATATTGCCCTTATCCAGTGTCTTTCCAAAGCCCCACCAACTTAAGCTTCTATGTATTACAGACTTTACTGTAATACATACTGGGTCTGGTGGTCGACCCAGAGGGTTAGAGGGTTTGTGTTCATTGATTCTATTAAAGCACATGAGAGAAAATATTACAGAATTTATTGATACTAACAACAGAAAAACATATTAGACATTACTGTTCTACCCTTGAGATAGATCTGCCTTAAGAATTACTGGTCATTTCTTCTACCATGTCAGGGTTGCCCTTCTTTCCTTTAATTCCTCCTCTCTCCTTCTAGATGAGAATTCTTGTTCATTTCTGGCGAGGGGAGTGGGTGGGAATCAACTAGATTTTCTTTCGTCTTGTTTTAGAAGACTCAAGTCAAGCCTTGTGGGTTTCAATTTTGTAATCAAACATGTCTATATAGGTATGTTCCTAAACAAAGATGGTTTTCTCCTTGAGAAATTTCTGCACTATTTTTTCTCTTTTACTGTAAGTGGAAAACATAAATCAGAATTAATTGTGAAAAATGTAAGATGTTACCACTCCATATTTTGGGTACTGAGATTATGGGTGATTATTGTTTTCATTTTTAAAATAACTTTTAATCCTCAAAATTTTCTGTAGTGAATGTGTATTTATTTGCAACTAGCAAAAAAGTGAACAAACCACTTAATCCAAAATGAATACAAATAAAAGAATACTAAAACTGATCAACTTATTATTTGTATTTTGAGATATTTATGTGTCCTATAGTTTTAGAATCAAAACTTCTGAAAGAGGATAATTTTTAAGCAAGTTCTTTCTAAGGACTTAATGCTCTGTGGGTCTCCGATAAATGCGAAATGGTATCTACTTGATTCACTCCCTCAGCTGACATACTGGCACAGCTTCAAGACATTAAACCATTTTATGAGGAAACTTGATAGGTACAAGTTATTGCCCTATTATCAGTGTAAGACACAGAATAAAATACCCTTCAGTTGGACCTATGGGAATAAGACCTGTAAAGCAAGAATAACTTTGAAGAGAAGGAACTAAAGTGATCAAAATGGACACCAAAAGTATTGAAGGCACACAGATATTACATAAAAATATGATGAGACACAGCAAGATGATGACTACGGAACATGGGCATTTTGGGCCAATTTTTTTTTTTTTTTTTTCCTGTTTGTGCCTACTGCTTTCGTTTCTTTAAATCAACAATTCAGGTTGGGCCAGCTGCTCTAGTGATGGAGCTTTAAATAAGAATATTGAGATAACTGAGACAAGTGATGGAGTCATCCTTTACCATAATATATGTTCATAACCCTGAATAGTCCCCCATTTAATCAAGAGATTGGCAGGACAGGGAAGACATTAGTAATTTGCAGTTGGAATATAATAAAAATGTTATAATTCATGGATGAGACACCCAGACTACATTATGTATTATGAGTTTAACTTGACTTATAACTCTTTCTGGAATTTAAACTGTCAAAACCAACCATATGCCTTGACTTTTATAGTGATTTAATGAGTTGTTTGGTGAAAATAAATGTTGACAAAGTTACAAAATTTTCTTTTTTATTCTTTTTTTTTTTTTTTTTTAAAGATTGTTGTTCTCTTTTTGGATATTGGAGCTGGCTATTTTGCAAGAATCCAAGAGTTTATCTTTCCACATCATCCGTGGATAGGATCTCGGCCTTAGCCTTGGATGGGTTTTACTTGTTTTGCATGCTTGATCTTGATGCATGGATCAAGGCAAAAAGAACCTAACAACGTAATGATTAACCTCTGGTGGCAGCAAGATAATACTGCAAGTTTGAAAATAGGGGACCCATAGCCCTTATACCCCAAGAGTCAATTGATTCTCCAGGAGGTGCCCTGTCTTCTGGATGTGGTTTGGCCTGACCTTAGGGTTGCTGAGGTGCCCCAATGCAGCCATTCGGAGTGCTGGTCGTGATGCTGGACTTGAAGGGTGAACGGTTGTAAGGACAAGCTCAGTTCCTATGGAATCTCAATGGAGGAGCTCAACTATTGAATTGATGCTGTTGATACTGAAAGAAATGAACTAATGCCAAGTTGTAGCAACATGGCAAAGAATCTTCTCAAGTGAGCTGTAATTTGAGCAGGCACACATTATCCACTCATTAAGAAAAATAAGGAGCTACTAATTGGCTTATTACGTACTCTTTAATTGGTTCCGCTAACTTTTGGTTATGGCATAAGGGAATAAACAGGGAATCCTGTTTTGGGATTTGGCTAGGCCAGAGAGACCTCATGAAATTTCCCCACATGGTAAAAATGATTAGCTGCACCAGCATTTAGCAAACATAATAAGGGAATAACCCTTAATCTATTAAGCGCTGCCTAACTGTCCTGCCTGCATGGTCAATGAGCCGCTACGAACGTAAAACTCCCTGGGAATAAAGTGATCTGATGTGTGGGAGGAAATGACCTCCTTTAGGGCACCTAGTACCCTGAAAGGTGATTTACTCTCTTGTCCTACAAAATGCCACTTACTTCACAGGGGTGACATTTTTCTTGCCCATGAGTTTCAACTCAGCTTCTACTGTTATCTGCTTGTGTAAAGGAAAGTAAAAGTTTGAGCTAACCATGTAAATCCTATGGACCCCTAAGATGCTTTTTCTCCAGTTGCCTAGATATTTCAGTCAAATGATTTTAGGCCTCATTGCTGATTGCCTTAATTTTGCATTTCACCATAGAGATGAGGACTGGACTATGTCACAGGATGCAAAAATAGTAAAGCTATAGAAGGAAAAGTTTTCTGAAGTGTTAGAGATAATCTATAATGCTATGTTAAAGAAAGTTTGCTTGTGATACACAACCCAGTGATAACTGATGTATTTTTATCTTTCAGTGTTTACTGTTTGAGCCAAGGTTTTAATATTTAGATCAATAAACACAGTTTATAATCTGAAGGTTAACTTGGTATTTTTAGCATCAGAATTTGATCACTTCTCACCACCTCCTCTACTAATAGATCTGAGGTACCATCACCTCACACCTGGATAGTTATAAAAGTCTCTAAGCTGATGTCTCTAAGCTGGTCTCTCACTTCTTCCCTAGATGTGGCTCCTGGGCTCCATTTGTCACACAGCAGCAAAGTTTTCCTCTAAGATGCAGGTCAGTTTTCCATTTCCCCACTAGAAACTCTCCGTGGCTTCTCGTTTTCACTCAGAGCAAAGGCCATGGCCCACACTGTGGCCTAAAGCCCTTTAAGATTGGTCCCCAGTAACCTCTGCCTGCTCCTTGAGTCCTTGCCACTGTTCCAACCACACTTACTCACCAGTCATTCCCTGACTACAGGAAGCACTCTCTCCCCTTGTGATCTTCACAGTCGCCATTTCTTCCACCTGGAACGCATGGCTCTATTGCTCATTTGCTCCAGCGCGTGCTTAGTTGCTTCAGTCGTGTCCAACTCTTTGCGCCACTGTGGACTGTAGCCTGCCAGGCTCCCATGCCCAAGGGATTCTCCAGGCAAGAATACTGGAGTGAGTTGCTATGCCCTCCTCCAGGGGATCTTCCTGACCCAGGGATCGACCCCACATCTTTTACGTCTCCTGCCTTGGCAGGCGAGTTCTTTACCACTAGCACCACCTAGGAAACCCCCAGTTGCTCCAAAATCTCTGCTTGCTGCTGCTGCTGCTGCTAAGTCGCTTCAGTCATGTCTGACTCTGTGCGACCCCATAGATGGCAGCCAACTAGGCTCCTCTGTCCCTGGGATTCTCCAGGCAAGAGTACTGGAGTGGGTTGCCATTGCCTTCTCCAATCTCTGCTTAAATAGTCCCTTATCAAGAAGCCTTTTGTGACCACCCTCCATAAAATAGATGATGCTCTCAATATCCTTTTCTTTCCCTTTTTCTTTTCATAGAATTATCATCATCTGATATTTCCTGTATTTATCTCTGGATTTGTTAATTGCCAGGCTCCTCCCACTCCTAAACATATGTATGAGGTAGAGACTTTATTTTTTTTTGTTTACGTCTTGTGACAGATTGAATTTTCCAAGATGGCTACAAGATCGCCTGTCTTCTTAGAATGTAATATTGACAATCTTCCATCAAGAGATGTGTGTTGGGGATGGTTATGGTTTTCCATTTGAATCTTGGCAGGCCTGTGGCTCTTGACAGAAGTGATTTCCAAGGCTAATGCATAAAAGTAGTCCTCTTGAGATTCTCTTGGAACCCAATCACCATGCTGTGAGGAAACCCTGCCTGCAAGAATGGGCTACAATAGTTTCATTGATGCAGTGACATCAATTGATCAGGCCCAGGATCGACTGCCAGACATGTGACTAAAGAAGCTTGTATGATGGCTCCAGGCCTCAGTCATCATCTGACTGTAACTATATTAGTAATCCCAAGGGACAACTGCTGTGTTACCCTAGCCCACCTCCAACTATGTGGCATAACAGTAAGATGATTGTTATTTAATTTTGAGATCTCTCATTTAGCAGCAATAGGCAGCTGTTTTTGTTGTTTAGTCACTAAGTTGTGTCTGACTCTTTGCAACCTTATGGACTTCAGCACGCCAGGCTTCCCTGTCCTTCACTATCTCCCAGAGTTTACTCAAACTCATGTCCATTGAGTCAGTGATGCCGTCCAACCATCTCATCCTCTGTCGTCCCCTTCTCCTTCTGCCTTCAATCTTTCCCAGCATCAGGGTCTTTCCCAATGAGTCAGTTCTTTGCATCACATGGCCAAAGTATTGGAGCTTCAGCTTCAGCATCAGTCCTTCCAATGAATATTCAGGGCTGACTTCCTTTAGGATCAACTGGTTTGATCTCTTTGCAATCCAGGGGACTCTGAAGAGTTCTCCAACACCAAAGTTCAAAAGCATCAGTTCTTCAGCACTCAGCCTTCTTTGTGGTCCAACTCTCACATCCATACATGCCTACTGGAAAAACCATAGCTTTGACTGTACAGACCTTTGTCGGCAAAGTGATGTCTGCTTTTTAATATGCTGTTTAGGTTTGTCATAACTTTCGTTCCAAGGAGCAATTGTCTTTTAATTTCATGGCTGCAGTCATCTGCAGTGATTTTGGAGCCCAAGAAAAAAGCCTGTCACTGTTTCCACTTTTTCCCCTTCTATTTGACATGATGGAACCAGATGCCATGAATTTAGTTTTTTGAATGTTGAGTTTTAAGCCGGCTTTTTCACTCTTATCTTTCACCCTCATTGAGCTCTTAAGTTCCTCTTCACTTTATGCCATTAGAGTGGTATCATTTGCATATCTGAGATTGTTGATATTTCTCCCAGCAATCTTGATTCCAGCTTGTGAGTCATCCAGTCTGGCATTTTGCATAGTGTACTCTGCATAAAAGTTAAATAAGAAATAGGCAACTAGAACATGACTGTATACCCAAGAGCCTAAAGTAGTGCCTGAAACATACTTCCCCAATAAATATTTTCTGATTAGACAAATGAGGAAGAGCTCTTCAGGTGAAAAGTATCCTGATTTCTGGTTAGAAACTTCCTTTAGTCTTCTTTATTCTAATGGCAACTCTTGGTTAATTAATTTACATGTTGTACATCCCCTTGTATTTTTAGAAATTTGAGGTTAGCAGTTCCACTTGAATTTTTAAATAAATATATAAGAGAATAGACAACTCACAAGATCTGGATAAAGGAAAGTTAAGCTTATGGTGGGGGCTTCCCAGGTGACGCAGTGGTAAAGAACCTTATTGCCAATCCAGGAGGCACAGGAGAAATGGGTTCAATCCCTGGAAACCAACTCCAGTTTTCTTGCCTGGAAAATTCCATGGACAGAGGAGCCTGGCAGGCTATCAGCCAATGGGATTGAAAAGAGTCGGCCACAACTGAGCACACACACAAGCTGAATGTAAGGCTTAAATATATGGTCTTTTTGAAAGCATTTTTTTAAGTCATTTTCGTTACATGTACATATTTTTGGCAGATAGGATATTAGTTTGTCTAGACAAAGACTTTCATGAGCAAGAGGCTAAGGTCTGGTATTATCTGTTGATTGCCTTTGTCCTTGCTGTACAGGTATCCTCCATTTTTTGAAAGTTCTCTTTGCACCACTTTGCTTATTTGAAAGACTTAACATTGATACCTATTTTCACTAATCTGTAAAAATCCAAAGAGGATTTACATGTTTCTGAAAAGAAGAAGGACTGATGTTGAAGCTGGAACTCCAATACTTTAGCCACCTGATGCGAAAAGCTGACTCATTTGAAAAGACCTTGATGCTGGAAAAGATTGAGAGCAGGAGGAGAAGGGGACGACAGAGGATGAGATGGTTGGATGGCATCACCAACTCGATGGACATGGGTTTGGGTAGACTCTGGGAGTTGATAATGGACAGGGAGGCCTGGCATGCTGCGGTTCATGGGGTTGCAAAGAGTTGGACACAACTGAGTGACTGAACTGAACTGAGAAGCAAAACCAGTGTTTGTTCCACAGGGGCTTGGTATAGAAGCAGTGGGAATCCTGAGCAGCAAGAGTGGCACCATCACGCTCTTTCCCCAGGAACTACACTCAGTATCTCAGCATCAAGCTGTTATGGCTTTGAACTGTGTGAGCGTCTGTGCTTTAACTAGACTTATTTTGTGCATCATTAGCAAGATGTGTCCTAAGATACTTGCTTCTTTGCTTTATGCCATTTTGGTATAAGCAATATTTTTTAGGAATAGTTCTACTTTTGGATAATAGAGGAAACCTCTGCTTCTTCCCAGTTGTAATTACTTACATAGGGAATAGAAAAGCTTTAGCCTAGTTTACATTTTATACTATTACTATAGTAGAATTTTAGACTAAAGAGCAAAGCAAAGCCAAAAAAAAAAAAAGAAATAATTTTTCCAAGTCGCCATAACTCACATGAAGTAAAATTGTTTGGAAATGGGCTGTTTTCTCACTAAGAAAGACCCATTACGCCTGAGCTGTATTGTTTTCCTGTTCACTAACCAGTGTCAAAGCAATGGAGTGTTCTGAGACACAACCCTTAAAAATGTCACCCATGTCCAACTGTGAAAGTCACCCAGCTAGACTCAGTCACTTTACTTTAGACATGAAGGAGTCAAGCTTCTGTCTTGGGACATTTCAAAGAGGTCCTGAAGTGGCATTTCTTTCCTCATTTTTGATTGGGAGTAGTTCAGTCTTAGCAAGCCTCTACATCATGACCTACAAGCCTCTACCATCATGACCTTCTCGGTCACCCATCTGGCTGTTGAAGCATGAAACTGGGGTCTTAAGGAGATGTGAGGTAGGAGGCCAGGGTTGGCTGCAGGTCGTTTCTCTGAAAACATGCAGGAGCAACAGAGGAAAAGGCCACCTCATTTGCAGCAACATCCTGTAACATAAATGAGAAGTCCCCAACCCCTTGGGCATGGACAGCTACTGGTCCGTGGCCTGTTAGAAACTGCGGCTCAGCAGGAGGTGAGTGGCAGGTGAGCGAGTGAAGCTTCATCTGCATTTACAGCTGCTGCGCATTGCTTGCATTACTGCCTGAGCTGCATCTCCTGTAAGAGCAGTGGCGCCATTTGATTCTCTTAGGAACCTGGACCCTACCTAAAGTCAAGGGGGAATATCCTGAGAAAAAAATGTGATGCAGTTGAATCTTCCCCAAACCATCCTCCCCTTACCCCCCATCTGTAGAAAAATTTTCTTCCATGAAAATGGTTCCTGGTGCCAAAAAGACTGGGGACTACTGGTGTAAATTGCCCATCTCTGTATCTCAGAGAGGAAACCTGAGCAACGAGAGGTCCCTCAGGGTAGCAGAACCATCTAATAACTAATGTCTTCAACTTTCCTACCACTTTTTAGCCCTCAGTTCCTGGGAAGAAATTTCTCCCTTCAGGCAGAAATCTATGCGTGTTCCATGGCCCTTACTTTCTCTTTAATCTTGATGATTTTCTCTCATATTCCCGGGGGCTGACAACAAGTCTACAAAACAGCATGAATGAAATTTAGTGTGGGTTTAAGCAGAGCATGAGGAGTCAGGATTTAAGACCAGGCAATTGGAGACTGTGTGGCTGCCGTGCAAGATTTGGGCTGAGGATCATTTATGTCCCAGTTGAGTTATCCCAGGTGCTTCTGCGTGGAGCAGAGACAAATCTACCACGTGCCAACTAAAGAATGTTACTTGCCACCTGGTTCTACTAGAGTTAGCCATTAGTCACTACAGTTGCTGACTGTTGCTGACAGTTGCTGACACCCTGAAAGGAATTCATGGTGAAGATCAAGGAGGAGGCACTCTGTCCCATGGAAAAAACTGGCAGAACAGGCCCTCAAATAGTTAGGTATTTTTTGCATCTTCTCATACCTAGAAAAGCATTAAAATCATTAACAGAGAAATCTGCTCCTCATGACTAGAAACTTTCTACCAAAATGTTTTCTTTTTTGAGAAATTTTTTAATTAAAATAAGATAAAAAAATTTTTTTTTTGCCATGCTGTGTGGCATGTGGGATCTTAGTTCCCCAACCAGGGATTGAACCCAAGGCCCCTGCGTTGGCAGTGTGGTCTTAACCACTGGACTGCCAGAAAGTCCCCGAAAATGTTTTCTAGATTGCATGTACCTCCTTTAGCAAATTGTATACATATACTGACTTCCCCGTCCACCTCTTTGGAGCAGTTCCTCAGAGCTCTCTGAGAGGCTGTCTCCCTGGCTATTGTCCTTAGTAAGTCCCCAAATATAACTGAACTCATACCTCTCACATTGTCTGTTTTCTTTTTTCAGTCAACACAAGCACTGCATTGTTTTTAAGTCTTGATTCTTTTCCTTTTAAGTTACTAAACCGTGACATAGTTTGTAACATAGCAATACATATTGGAAGACCATTCCCTATCCTGCCTCCCAGAGGAAACACACTTGACCTTTCTACTTTTGGTATCTTCTAGTGGCTACTGACAGATACCCGAAGAAATTTTCTGTTTTATGATTCGTTAAATATGAGACATTGTCTATGGATTTTGTCCTATGATAGGTAGAGACTGTTAAATTAAAATTTTATTTAAAGTAGATTTTTTTTAAAGACAAAGAGAATGATAAGGCTTGTAGTGGAAGAACACTGCATGACTCTGTTCCTCTCCACTCTGAATTTCTGCTCCCCAGTGTCAAGCACTATCAATTCTTTTAGCTCTAATTCTGGTGTTAATCTTTGAGTTTCTCAATAGCATACTTACACAGCAATTTTTGATCTTTGTGTTTTAGGTATCTTAAAAAAAAAAAGAAGTATAGTTGATTTGCAATGTTAATTTCTACTGTATAGCAAAGTGGTTCAGTTATTCATATACACATTTAAAAATATTCGTTTCCATTATGGTTTATCATGGCATACTGAATATAGTTCCCTGTGCTATACATTTGGACCTGGCTGTTTATCCATTCAATGTGTAATAGTTTGCATTTGTGAATTGCAAACTCCCGTCCATCCCTTTCGTATCTAGCTTCTGCTTGGCGACCATAGGTCTGTTTTCTCTGTCTACACATTATCTTTTTCCTTCCTGCTCTAGAAGTTAGATTTCAGTTTTCGGCACATCCTGCCATCATATCCTCCCTACTACACAAACTTTGATTGCTTCATACTCTTGGGAGGCTTTTATAGTTTTGGGATAAATTGGTTATAAAAACATGATGATTTTGTAAATATTGTGCATAGTTGGGCAACCATTTTTGATTTAATTATATTTCCTTCTTAAACATTTTTATTGGAGTATAGTTGATTTGCAATGTTAGTTTCAGGTGTATAGCAAAGTGACTCAGCTATACATATACATATGTTCATTCTTTTTCAGATTCTTTTCTCATTTAGGTTGTCACAGAGTATTAAGTAGAGTTCCCTGTGCTACAAATTAGGTCCCTGTTGGTGATCTATCTTATGTGTGTGTGTTAATCCCAAATTTCTGCTTTATTCCTTCCCTTTGGTAGCCATCAGTTTGTTTTTGATGTCTGTAAGTCTGTTTCCATTTCGTAAATAAGTTCATTTGTGCCATTTAAAAAAATTAGTTTCCACATATGAGTCATATCATATGATATTTGTCTTTCTCTGTCTGACTTCTTTTAGTATGATAACCTTTAGTTGTAGCCATGTTGCTACAAATGGCATTGTTTCATTCCTTTTTTATGGATGAGTAATAATATTTTGACCCTACTTTGAACGGTAACTGATTGCTACTTCTTCTGTCTTCTTTTGGTCTCACAGACCAGCCCTTGTCCAACACAGGAGGGAGCTGTACAAGGGTGTGGATACCAGGAGGAGAGGGGCTCGTTGGGTCCACCTTGAAGACTGGCTACCATATCTTCTATCCTGGATTCCATGTTCTTTGTTTTGGTGGGTTACATTTTCTGGTGACATCCTGAAAAAGGTTGCCTGGGAAGTAGTCTTTTTCAGATGTCACATCTGTGATCAGATCAGATCAGATCAGATCAGTCACTCAGGCTGTCTTCATCCCTGAATGAGGGTTTTGGTTTAGAATTCTAGGTTGAAAGCATTTTTCTTCAGAATATTGAGGGCTTTATTCTTTATCATGTAGTTTCCAGAGTTATTATTGGAAAGTCTGATGCCATTGTGAATGTTTATTGCTGTGTACTCCCTGTCTTTGTGTTCTTGAAACTTTTAGACTTTTCTCTTTATCCCTTGTATTTTGGAGTTTCATACTGTGTGTGGGATTTTTTTTTTTTTTTCTTCTTCATACATTTGTGTATTGTCCTGGATATGCGATGGCTCTTTCAATTTGGAAACTCAAACTCTTCAATTCTGTAAAATTTTCATTTATTAAAAATAAAGTTTTTTATTTATTGGTAATTTTCTCAGTTATCTCTTTCTGGGGTCATATTTGTTACATGGTTAATCTGTATTGATTCTTTGCTTTTCTTTGTATTATACTTTCTATTTTCTACCAATGTTTCTTTGATATGCTTTCTGAAAGATTTTCTCAACTTTATTTCCCAAGACTTTTATTGATTTTTAAAATTCTGCTTTTATATTTTTAACTTCTAAGAACTCCTTTGTTGTTTGATGAATGTTTCTCTCTCTCTCTCTTTTTTTAACACTTTGTCCTTACATTCTACTTTTATCATTTTGTCTAATTTTTTTCCCCCATTGGATGCTTTAGGAGGATGTTTGACTTAGTGAACTTGGCCTGTCTATTAGCTCTGAAGAGTGATGCATGAAAGCTGATTGGAACTATATGTTCAGAGGCAGGGATTATCAAGACATGGGCTTTAATTTAGGGTAATTGGTTGGTACTCTTTCATTGATAGATATCTCAACTTAGTGTTTATAAATCTTTTTTTCCCCCTCTTGGATTGTTTTGTTTTAGGGTGGGTATGTTGGGGAATGGATAACAAACTAGGCTTCAGGATTCTAAGAGCAGAGCTGGGTAAGTGGGGTGGGAAATCTCATCACACTTTGTGCACAATTTCACCTGATTTTCCTGCTTAGTGGGGGTGTTCCTCAGCTCTGGCTGGCACCCCTGAATCTGGAGCTTGTCTGGGTTTAGGCTTTTAGTAAATTGCTAACATGGAGGGAGACAGTTACTTGATTGTATCAGCTAATGGGCTTCCCAGGTGGCGCTAGTGGTAAAGAACACACCTGCCAATACAGGTGACATAAGAAATGTGGGTTTGATCTGTGGGTTGGGAAGATCCCCTGGAGGAGGGCATGGCAGCCCACTCCAGTATTCTTGCCTGGAGAACCCATGGACAGAGGAGCCTGGTGGGCTGCGGTCCACAGGGTTGCAAAGAGTTGGACACAACTGCAGTGAGTTAGCATGCACCCACATGCACACCAGCTAATGGAGGGAACTTAGGATGAGGGGTTTAACTGCTTCATAGAAAGACTTTCAAACAGTGATTGAGGCTCTGGTTGAGGCTCACCTTCCCTCCAGCCTTCACAGGCACTTCCTGTCTCCTGTTTGGAGAACGTGTACCTTGACATTACTGCACATTGAGGGGCATTTATTAGAACATTGATTTTCAGAGTGTGGTCTCAGGGTCTGAAGGTCAAAAGAATTTATAATGATACTAAGATAAAATTTTCCCTTTTCTCTCATATACTCCTTTGAGCATATGGGGGAATTTTCCAGAGGCAAGATGATGTATGATATCACAACAGATTAAATGCAGAAGCAGGTAAGAGAATCTGGCTATCTTCTGCTAAGCCAAACATTACAGACATGTGTAAAAATGTACAACAGAGCTGATTTTCTCACTGTTTTTTTTTAGATAAATGATTATCTTTCATAAAGTATGCTATTTGTGTTACCATGTACTGGGTTTATTAATATTGTTAAGTCAATTAATAAATACTGAAAGTATCAGTTTTTGGTAAATATATATATCTGTGTGTGTGCATGCTCGGTCATGTTCAATTCTTTGTGACCCCAAGGACTGTAGCCTGCCAGGTTCCTCTGTCCATGGAATTTTCCAGGCAAGAATACTGGAGTGGGTTGCCATTTCCTTCTCCAGGGGATCTTCCCGACCCAGAGATTGAACCTGTATACCTTGGGTCTCCTGCATTAGCAGGCAGATTCTTTACCACTGAATTACCCAGGAAGCCCAAGTATGTATGTATGTACACACACACACACACACACACACACACACACATACACATACACTCATGTAAAGGCTTCCCTGGTGGCTCAGATGGTAAAGAATCTGCCTGCAAGGCAGGAGACCAGAGTTCAATCCCTGGATCAGGAAGATCCTCTGGAGAAGGGAATGGCTACCCACTTCAGTATTCTTGCCTGGAAAATCCCATGTACAGAGGAGCCTGGTGGGCTACAGTCCATGAGGTCACAAAGAGATGGACATGACTGAGTAAGACTTCCACTCATATGTGTAAATATATGTTGGCATATAAATTTACCAAAAGCTGTTACTTTTAGTATATGATCAATGTGAACAAAAGTTCTTAGAGGTCTTCAATACTTTTTAATAGTATGAGAAGGTCTTGAGATCAAAATGTCTGAAGTCACTGAATTAGAATAATACTCTTGGATTCTTCTTTGGCCTCACTCCTCTCTAGGTGACAAGAGTGACTTAATTGAAGAGTTTGGGAGAAGAACTGGGCAGGTAGGGCTCAGCCCTTTCCTCTCACTTTTCCTTTACATGATCCTCAGTTCTTACACGTAAGATTTGCCTGTCTGTAATAGAGCATGTGTTCCTATCACCCTCTGATGGTGGTCACCTTAGGGCCTGTGGCACTGTCCTGTGATGAGACTTGAATTGGCCCGTCATGGCTTATGATTCTGATTGGATAAGTCTGTCTAATCCAGGAGTGGAATCAGAACATTTGTCTAATTCAGGCATAATAAGCCATGTTTTCTAAGAAGTGCTTTGTTTGTAATAAACATTTAACTTTTAAAAAAGTTTTAATTTTTGTGATGGTTTTAGACGTACAGGCAAGTTGCAGAAATAGTACAGTGTTCTTAGATTCTTTTTGCCCAGTTTCCCCTAAAGTCAGTGTTTTATGTAACCACAGGACAGAGATAGAAAGCTGAGATAGATCATAATATACTACAATGAACTAACACACAGACCTTTTGAATTTCATCAGTTTTCCCATAAATCTTTTTTCTGGTCCAGGATCCAGTCCTGGGTTTCACATTAAATGTGACATTTTGATCTCCTGCTGCCCTGTTCCTGCATCTGTGTCTTATACAACAGTACAGTCGTGTGTGCTCAGTCGTGTCCAGCTCTTTGCGGCCCCATGGACTGTAGCCCGCCAGGCTCCTCTGTCCATGGGATTCTCCAGGCAAGAATACTGGAGTGGGTTGCCCTTCCCTCCTGCAGGGGATCTTCCCAACCCAGGGACTGAACCCATCTCTCTTGCATCTCCTGCACTGGCAGGTGGATTCCTTACCACTAGCGCCACCTGGGAAGCCCACATCTGTGTCTTAACCAGTTGTATATTCAACTGAGAAAAAGAGAGGTGTTATTTGTCAGCCTTGTCTCTCAGCACTTCCAAATGTTGAATCTTTCTAGAATTCTGTGGTATGAAGGGATTAATTCTCGTCTTCTTCCCCCTGTTCCCCACTATGGTACTTTCTGCCTTCTCCCTTTGACTGTTCAGTTGCCTCAAGTCCACATCTTTTCCAGCTTCCAGAACTTTGTTGCTGCTTTTCTTCTGCTCCTTTCTGCCCTCCTGTTTCCTCTGGTTTGCCTTTTGGGTGACTTGTACTCTCTCCCACAATCTAGAGTCAGTTGCTAAGCCCCACTCATACTCTGAGAACTTGGGAGTGAATATATTTTTATTCCCTTAGTGTTATTATGGGGGCTTCCCAGGTGGCACAGTGGTAAAGAATCTGCTTGTCAATGCAGGAGATGCAGGAGATGTGGGTTCGATTCCTGGGTCAGGAAGATCCCTTGGAGTGAGAAATGGCCACCCACTCCAGTATTCTTACCTGGAGAATCCCATGGACAGAGGAGCCTGGTGGGAATCAGCTACACTTGAATGACTGAGCACACACACAATGTTATAATTAGTTGGATTTTAGTAAGAATCAGCAATAAATAAAAGGTTTAATCTTCTTGTTTGATTAGAAATCTGACCCTGATATGTGAGCCCCAATTTGTACATTATTTTTCTTTTCAGTTGAAAACCTCATTGAAATACCTTTAATGACTTGTATACTTAACGCTTTATAGTCACTTTTAAGGCAGACAAAACTATGGAAAAATTAGGGGAAAAATTGGGTAACTTTAAAACTAATTTTAGATTTATTTATTTATTGTAAACAAACACTTGTAGTCCATGATTAGAATGCTTTTTGTAGTTTACCTTAAATTTCTTAGCTTGGAATCAAAAGCTGTGCCCAGACATGGGTTTTTATCCTTTAGGCTTGGCTGGCATCATGGCACCTCCGTCTACTCGCTGATCAGAAATCACTGTAGTCTCTCCTAGTCTCCTCCTCCTTCAGTTTCTAAAAAGGAAGAATTGCTGGAAGGAGCAAACACTATCTTATCTCTGGTTCCCAGCTCTCAACTTTCTCCTATCATTTTCTCACACTCAGCTGAAAGGGAAGAGTGAGATTATGGCTGTGTTATACTTTTCAGTAAAGTATTTTGCTATTCTTAATGACTTTTTCTTTAATTTGAAAGAAATCAGGTTTGTTTCAGCTTACAGCAGTTGTAAGGAGAGTAAAATATTATCTTCCTATCTTTTGTATTAAAAATTTACCTTGATATAGCCATTCCTTGTCTTTATACATTTGCTTATTATTTTATCTACTGTTTATTTATTATTGAGGCATAGTTTATTTATAGAATTGTACAAATTTTAGGTATACAAGATAGTGATTCATAATTTTTAAAGTTTATACTCTATTTGTAATTATTATAAAATATTGGCTATATTCCCTATGCTGTACAATATATCCTTGTATCTTATTTATTTTATACATAGTAGTTTGTACCTCTTAATCCCCTATCCCAATCCTGCCAGCCCGTCCTTTTTTTAACCACTGGAGAGTTTGTTTCTTTCTTGCTGTATTTAATGGTTTGTTGTATTTTTAGATTCCACATATTAGTGATACATATAGTATTTGTCTTTCTCTGTCTGACTTATTTCAATGAGCATAATACCTTCCAAGTTCAACCATGTTGCTGTAAATGGTAAAATTTCATTCTTTTTTATGGCTGAGTAATATTCTGTTTTATGTATGTAAATGGTAAAGTTTCATTCTTTTTAATGGCTGAGTAATATTCCATTGTATGTATGTATGAAAATATATACCATATTTTCTTTATCCCTTCATCTGTCAATGGACACTTGGTTGCTTCCATATCTTGGCTATTGTCAGTAATGCTGCTGTGAACATTGTGGTACATGTATTTTTATATTAATAAACAGTGTGCTTCATTATTTATTATATATTCAAAAATTGCATCCATTACTTCCTCTTGGGATGGAATGAGGATGGAGAAGGGAATGTGGGGGACAGTTTCCTTGACTGTGATGCTTTATTTATTAGAAGATTAAGGTCTGGAGCATATAGGACAAAATATTTAATGTTTATTTTGGGTGGTGGAGATGGGTATTTATAATGCTGTTTTTACTCTTTGGCATTAAAATTTTTTTTTGCAAATTCATAACCCTTTTTTAAAGTTGTATATAGCTTGATTTTACTAGGAATCATAGTGACTAACTACATGATCTTCTCTCACTGGGCAATGAATCACTTTCTGTAAGTGAAAGGATTCTAGCCCATTGAAACTTAATTTTTAGGTGTGTAAACATTATTTTCCAGGTCACATCTACCTTGGTAAAACTTGGGATGGTAGAAACAATTACAAAGCACTATTTCTATATATTTGTTCCCACTTGGTCTTCAGAAATTTCAGCCTTCTCAAATTTGGCGAGATGGTCTGTGTGTGGTAAGTTGTTTTAGTCGTGTCTAACTCTTTGTGACCCCGTGGACTGTAGCCCACCAGGCTCCTCTGTCCATGGGTTTCTCCTGGCAAGAATACTGGAGTGGGGTGCCATTTTCCTCCTCCAGAGGTCTCTGAGAATTATCTGTAAAATCGAAGCATAATAATAACATTAGAATATATGCAAATCAGGACTCAAATATAAATATTGCTCAAATCCAGAAGCAGGAAGTGCAATACAAAACTGCCTCTTTTAGCATGTCAAAAAGTTATGAATTAAGTTGAATTAATACATTATAAGAAAAAACAGGTCAGTCAGAAAAGAAAGTAGATGATCAGTAATGGAAGTCTGCAAAGTTATGGAAGTTGACTTGCCCTAACATCCCAGCTGTGCCCAAGAGAAGTTCTCCTGGCCTGTGGACTTCATCTCTCTGGGGACAAGAACAGCTCTTTTGAAGTGACACAGCTGAAAGTCCCCACATAGAACAATCAATCCCATTAAACATCAGGACTTAAAGACAAGAGGTGCTGATTTAATTCTATGATCACTAAGTTAACAGGGTACAACTCGAGGTCCCTTTGGCAGTTAAATTTCTTGCTTTAAAGACATTGTTTACATTTAGATTTATATACTAGTCATTTGTATGCAGGGTTAATTTGAGTGTATCCATTGAAGAATGGTCTGCTTACTCTCTGATTATGAAAAGGATCAATTAGTTGAGTTTGTAAATTTGAGAGAAAGGATTCTGGAGAAGTATGATTTCACTGAAGTACCAATATGAAGATTCTTGGTAGCAGACTCTCATCTTGGCCCCACCCTACCAAGACAGATAGCCCACAACAGAAGTAATGCAGTTACCTTAGAACATTTAGAATACAGAAAAAAATCAGTCACAATTTTACCAGTGTTACAGTTTTGATGTCATTGTTACTTTTGAGGTGTTTACATGTAATCTTGGTGCGTGGTTATATATATAGTATATATATATATACAATGTTGTATATACATATAACTGAGGTCCTGAATTTTTTTTCCAAAATGGTAACTTTTATTTTTTATTGAAGTATAGTTGAAGTATAGTTGATTTACAATGTTGTGTTAATTTCTGCTCTATATTAAAGTGATTCAGTTATACACATAAATACATTCTTTTAAAATATTCTTTCCCATTATGATTTATCATAGGATATTTATTAATAATATAGTTCTCTGTGCTATACAGTAGGACTTTGTTGTTTATCCATTTCATGTATAGTAGCTTAAATCTGCTAACCTAAGCTTGTACTCCATCTCTGCCCAACCTCTTCCCCATTGGCAACCACAAATCTGTTCTCTATATCTATGACTCTTTCTGTTTCATAGATAGGTCCATTTGTGTCACATTTTAGATGCCACATATAAGTGATAGTGTATGGTGTTTGTCTTTCTCTTTCTGACTTATTTACTTAGCATGATAATCTCTGGTTGCATCCATGTTGTTGTAAATGTCATAATTTTGTTCTTTTTTATGGTTGAGTAGTATTCCATTGTAATGGCAACCCACTCCAGTGTTCTTGCCTGGAGAATCGCAGGGACGGGGGAGCCTGGTGGGCTGCCGTCTATGGGGTTGCACAGAGTCGGACATGACTGAAGTGACTTAGCAGCAGCAGCAGTATTCCATTGTAAATATGTACACATCTTATTTATCAGTTTATCTATCAGTGGACATCTAGGTTGTTTACATGTCTTGGTTATTGTGAATAGTGCTGATATGAACATAGGGGTTGCATGTGTCTTTTTAGAGTTTTGTCTGTATATATGCCCAGGAGTGGGATTGCTGGATCATATGGTAATTCTCTTTTTAGTTTTCCGAGAAACTTCCATACTGTTTTCCATGTTGGTTGCACCCATTTATATTCTCACCAACAGTGTAAGAGGGTTTCCTTTTCTCTACATCCTTTCCAGCCTTTGTTGCCTGTAGAGTTTTTACTGATGGCCATTCTGACCAGTGTGAGGTGATATTTCACTGTAGTTTTGATTTGCATTTCTCTAATAATTAGTGATGTTGAGCATCTTTTTTATGTGCTTATTGGCCATTTGTATTTCTTCTTTAGAGAAATGTCTATTTAGGTCCTCTGCCCATTTTTTGATCAGGTTGTTTATTTTTTTGTTGTTGAGTTGTATGAGCTGTTTGTATATTTTGGAAATTAAGCCCTTGTTTGTTGCATTGTTGGCAAATATTTTCTTGCATTTTGTAGGTTGTCTTTCTATTTATGGTTTCTTTTCCTATACAAAAGCTTGTAACTTTGATTCGGTCCCATTTGTTTATTTTTGTCATTGTTTCTATTGCCTTGGGAGCCTGACCTAAGAAAACATTGGTACAATTTATGTCAGAGAATGTTTTGCCTATGATCTCTTCTATAGGTCCTGAATTTTTAATGAAATGTTGCTTTTTCTGTGTACAGTCATTTCATAAATGTTTATTGAATTGATATTATATTCTAGGTATTGCTTAGGTGCTGGGTGGATAAAAGCTTTTGCCTTCAAGGAATGTACCTTCTAAAATGAGGGAGAGAAAAATAAACAAAGGAAACATTAAACAAGTGGCATGTCTGATGGCAATCAATGACATGAAAAGCAAGTAAAGCAGTGGAAGGAAGGAGAGAGTGATGGATGTGCTCCAGGAAAGGGTGTCAGGGAAGACTTCTCAGAGGAATAAAGGTCTGACTCAACTCTCAAGAGAATACATTATTAAATGAAAAGAGGGAAGATCTAGAGTGAGTTAGATTTGGGATTACTGATGTGTATTGCTAAAAACCAACTTATTTCTTCAGACTTAGGAGTGGGTTAGATATATTACGGCTATTAAATATTTATCAGCTCTGGCATTTTAGAATATTGGACATATTTATTATCTCAAAATACAGGCATGTATATTTGTATGCACACTCATTGGACTAGAAGGGAAAGAGTAATGTGTAAGTGTGAATGCTTCCATGTAAGAAAGATTCACTGGACCCTCCTGAAAGATTCCAGATCTTTCAAGAATCTTACTCTCTCTCTGTATATTAAATACTCAAGTAAAGGAACCGATTTTCGTGCCCCGAATTACTAGATATAATCACAAGACTTTCCTATCCATTATAGAATCTTCACTTTGTATTCCCCAAATTAGAGTCTAGGTTCATGTCCTTGATAAAGTTTTCACAGTTAGTTGACAGCCATTTGAATCAAATTTATTATGAGGTGATTTTTGACTGTCCTATTTCCAGCTAATCTCTTGTTCACCTAATCAATGCTTATCAAGCTCATATTATGTGCCAGCTATTAAGGAGGTGAGGCCAGAGATGGAAGACATAATCCGTATCCTGACAGAGCTCTAGCAGCGGAAACAATCAGCATGGCAGGGCAGGTGCTGTGATGGAGGCAGCGCAAGGCATGGAGAACAAGAGGCCTGGGTAGGCAGCCTGTGAGGCCTCTAGAGCCCTCATTTTAAAAGGAGACACGATATCAAGGGCGCGTGCCATAATTTAGTTAGCAGTTCCCTTATTTTTTGTGCCTGATGATTGCTTCTAATTTTTCATTCATATAGGTTAGAAGCAATTTCACTTCTAGATATGTGCACCAAAGAATTAAAAGCAGGTACTCAGACAGATACTTGTACACTAGCATTCACAGTAGCGTTGTTTGCAATAACCAAAAGATGGAAACAATAAAAATGCCCATGAATGAATAAATGGATTAACAAAATGTGACATATATATGATATATATTATATGCATTCTGATGCTGGATACAGTATGAACAAACCTGAAATATTATGCTAAATAAAATAAGCTGGACACAAAAGGATAAATATGATTCCACTTATGTAAAGTGCATCAGTTCAGTTCAGTTCAGTTGCTCAGTTGTGTCCGACTCTTTGCGACCCCATGAATCGCAGCACGCCAGGCCTCCCTGTCCATCACCAACTCCCGGAGTTCACCCAGACTCACGTCCATCGAGTCAGTGATGCCATCCAGCCATCTCATCCTCTGTCGTCCCCTTCTCCTCCTGCCCCCAATCCCTCCCAGCATCAGAGTCTGTTCCAGTGAGTCAACTCTTCGCATAAGGTGGCCAAAGTACTGGAGCTTCAGCTTTAGCATCATTCCTTCCAAAGAAATCCCAGGGCTGATCTCCTTCAGAATGGACTGGTTGGATCTCCTTGCAGTCCAAGGGACTTTCAAGAGTCTTCTCCAACACCACAGTTCAAAGGCATCAATTCTTCAGCGCTCAGCCTTCTTCACAGTCCAACTCTCACATCCATACATGACCACAGGAAAAACCATAGCCTTGACTAGAGACAGAAAATAGAATAGTGGTTACCAGGAGCTAACCACTCTTGATGAGAAGGGAATGGGGAGTTATTGTTTAAAGGGTACAGAGCTTATGTTGACAATGATGAAAAAGTCCTGGATATGAATAGTGGTAATGGTTGCATGACAGTGCGAATTTTCTTAATGCCACAGACTGTGCACCTAAAATTAAAGTATATATATATCTTTAATCACAGGTTAAAAAAAATAAGCTGAGATGGTATTCCAGTGTGTATAGGAAATACATATATCCTAATATGTAATACAGATTTCCCAGAATTTGGATTATTTCCTTATTTTAGACCTTAGAAGAAATCTTCCTAGATCAGAGCTTATGACATTTAATAAATGTCACCAAATTGTTTTGTGAAAACAACTGTGCAGGTTTACAGCTCTCCCAGGCGCAGTGCTGATGTCATTATTCATGCGCCAGCCTGCATCCCTGCCAAAAGGGAAGAAAATTGTTTTGAAAATTCACCAGTGAAGGACTAAGCCTTGAGTTAGGATCCAGATTAAATTATGAATAAAAAAAAAACGGTGCTTTGTTTTAATATGCACTTCTTTATTAGTGAGGTGTGGTGCTGGAGAAGACTCTGGAAAGTCCCTTGGACTGCAAGGAGATCCAACCAGTCCATCCTAAAGCAGATCAGTCCTGGGTATTCATTGGTAGGACTGATGCTGAGGCTGAAACTCCGGTACTTTGGCCACCTGATGCGAAGAGCTGACTCATTTGAAAAGACCCTGATGCTGGGAAAGATTGAGGGCAGGAGGAGAAGGGGACGACAGAGGATGAGATGGTTGGATGGCATCACCGACTTGATGGACATGAGTTTGAGTGAACTCCGGGAGTTGGTGATGGACAGGGAGTCCTGGTATTCTGTGGTTCACGGGGTTGCAAAGAGTGAGACATGACTGAGTGACTGAACTGAACTGAACTCTCTTGTTTTTTTTTTTTTTAACTGGATGTATTTCCTATTGTTTGTTCTCTGGTTTCTTAGAGTATTTTAAAATTCATTTCTCACTTTAAGACAGCTTAGCAACACACACACACACAAAAACAGGGCATTTTAAAAGTGAGAAAATTGGAGCAGAGGGAAACTAATGGTAGAAAAATAAAATGAAGACAAGGTAAGTTATTAAATATGGAGTTTACTGAGGGATCTGACTAGAGGAAGGCAACGCATTTGTCACTGACTTTTCTGGAAGCTAATGGAAAGAAAGAGAAACAAGATACATAGCTTGATGAGTTCAGCCAACACTTGCTTGGTTAACATCACATTATTTCCTGGTATAGATTCTGAAACAGATTCTTCCTGTAGGTTCATATACTAGACTGCATTGAAAAATCATAGGAGCCGTATTTTCCAACCCACCTGATTTTGCAAAACCTCTTCACTGCCACTCAAGAGGTGGAGTCTCTTTCCCCCTCTCCTTCAGCCTGGGCTGGCTTGAAACTGCTGGCCGGGATTAATAGAACCTGGCAGAAGCAAGGCTGTATGACTTCCGAGGCAAGGCAGTGAAGGGCAACCCGGTTTCCACCTGGCTCTTTTTCCTGGGAGAGATGCCTGGGAAGCCTGGAGCCCACATATGAAAAGTTTGGGCACCTTGAAGTTGCCATAATGTAAAGACCACGTGATGGAAATAAAGAGATGCATCCAATCATATGGAGCTGAGTGGGAGGAGATGAGCCATCCCTGCTGAGCACTGCTGAGGTTGCAGATTCATGAGCCAAAATAAGTTTTTTCTTTTTAGATTTTTTTGGTGTGGACCATTTTTAAAGTCTTCACTGAATTTGTTGCAATATTGTTTCTGTTTTGGTTTTTTGGTCCAGAGGCTGTGGAGCTTAGCTCCCTGCAGAATTGAACCTGCACCCCCTGCATTGGAAGTGCAGAGTCTTAACCACTGGACCTCCAGGGAAGTCCCTCAAATAAGTTTTATTTGTTGCTTTAACCTGGTGTGTTTTACGGTGGTTTGTTATGTAGCAGTAAGTAACTGGGAAAGTTTATTTAAAGGAAATATAAAACTCTAGCAACTTCTCTTCCTTGGCTGATGCCTGTGAAGTTGGCAGCCATCTCCAACTCCGCATCTTGGCTGCTCTCAGACCCTTCATGAAGTCCAATGATCATCAAAAAGAGGGCCACAAAGTTCATCTGACACCTGTCAGACCTATATGTGCACATTTAAGCAGAACTGGAGGAAACCAAGAGGCATTGACAATGGGGTGCACAGGAGATTCAGTGATGCCCAACATCAGTTACCTGAGCAGCTAGAAAACAAAGCACATGCTGCCCAGCAGCTTCCACAAGTTCCTGGTCCACAACATCAAGGAGCTTGAAGTGCTACTGATGTGCAACACATGTCACTGTGCTGAGACTGCTCACAACGTCTCCTCCAAGACCCACAGAGCCACTGTGGAAAGGGCAGCCCAACTGTTCACTGGAGTCACCAATCCCAACGCCAGACTGTGCAGCTAAGAAAATGAATAGACAGCTCCTTTGCACATTTTGTTTGTGTTAATAAAGCTGTAAAACTCAGACAAAACAATAACAAACAAAACAAAACAAAACATTCAGCGGCAGTGTTTTACAGCATCAGTGTGCCAAACACATATGGGGTTGAGCTGTTGGGCTCTGTACAGGCTGGAGCTGGGAGCTCCAGCGCCCATCAGTGAAACAGTTATACTGGCTTTGGAAACAAAGCAGTTTGAATGCCTTTGAACCTTCCTGCACATTTTTGGAAACCGTGTCACTCTTGTTAACAGTATACTTATAGTGTGTTCCGCTCATAAATAATCTTTAATACAAATATTCAGAGCTTCTTCTTAAAGACCATTTGACTCTCACAGAGAACACCTTAAGTAAAACAAACAGCTTCCTGGTAGAGGCTTATATTTATTTGATGGCAAACTATAGGATATTCTAGACTCTTTTTTTTTGATGACGAATTCAAGTGAACCAGAAAGAGATTCCAGATACCTGCTAAGAGCTCAAACCAAATGTGCATAATTGGGATCTATTGTTGGAAGGATAGTGAACTTTTTGGGAGGTCTGATTCTTTCTCCTCCCTCTGATGAACGTCACTGTTGCTGCTGCTGCTGCTAAGTCGCTTCAGTCGTGTCTGACTCTGTGCGACCCCATAGACAGCAGCCCACCAGGCTCCCCCGTCCCTGGGATTCTCCAGGCAAGAACACTGGAGTGGGTTGCCATTTCCTTCTCCAATGCATGAAAGTGAAAAGTGAAAGTGAAGTCGCTGTCGTGTCCGACTCTTTGCAACCCCATGCACTGCAGCCTACCAGGCTCCTCCATTCATGGGATTTTCTAGGCAAGAGTACTGGAGTGGGGTGCCAGCTGTTAAGCTCCTATAATTGGCAAGCTCTCCATGGAGAGGATCCAACAGAGGGCAAGAAAGTCTGGGTTTACCCAGGAAAATTGTGACTGACTGAAGCTTTACATGAGACCTTTGCCTCCATGGTCCTGTTTACTGGTCTTCCAAAATTTCTTTTTTTTTTTTTAAAATTTTATTTTATTTTTAAACTTTACATAATTGTATTAGTTTTGCCAAATATCAAAATGAATCTGCCACAGGTATACATGTGTTCCCCATCCTGAACCCTCCTCCCTCCTCCCTCCCCATTCCATCCCTCTGGGTCGTCCCAGTGCACCAGCCCCAAGCATCCAGTATCGTGCATCGAACCAGGACTGGCAACTCGTTTCATACATGATATTTTACATGTTTCAATGCCATTCTCCCAAATCTTCCCACCCTCTCCCTCTCTCACAGAGTCCATAAGACTGTTCTATACATCAGTGTCTCTTTTGCTGTCTTGTACACAGGGTTATTGTTACCATCTTTCTAAATTCCATATATATGTGTTAGTATACTGTATTGGTGTTTTTCTTTCTATTGGATGGCAAATTCCTTTAGGAAAAGGGGCAAGTTTTATTATAGCTGTGGAAGCTGGCAGAGAACCAGGTATAGCAGTCAGTTATCTTGTTAAGATGTGAGAATGGCCTCAGGGTCTAGAGAGGCTGGATCTAAATCCTGCTGGTGCTACTCACTAGCAGAATGACTTCAGGCAACCTAGCCTCTCAGTGCCCCGGTTTTCTGCTCTATAGGAGTGCTCATAAGGGAGCAAGGGTTAAATGATTCAGAAGTCTCTTGAATAGTTTGTGAACAGTGACTGCAGCCATGAAATTAAAAGATGCTTGCTCTTTGGAAGAAAAGCTTTAACAAACCTAGACAGCATACTAAAAAGCAGAGACCTCCCTTTGCTGACAAAGGTCAGTATAGTAAAAACTAGGGTTTTTCCAGTAGTCATGTATGGATGTGAGAGTTGAACCATAAAGAAAACTGAGCACTGAAGAATTGATGCTTTGGAACTGTGATGCTGGAAAACACTTATGACAGTCCCTTGGACAGCAAGGCGATCAAACCAGTGAATCCTAAAGGAAATCAACCCTGAATATTCATTGGAAGAACTGATGCTGAAGCCGAAGCTCCAATACTTCGGCCACCAATGAGTAAAGAGCCGACTCATTGGAAAAGACTCTGATGCTGGGAAAGACAGGGCAGGAGGAGAAGGGGGCGACAGAGGATGAGAGTTTGAGCAAACTCCAGGAGATAGTGAAGGACAGGGAAGCTGGCGTGTTGCAGTTCATGGGGTCACAAAGAGTTGGGCACAACTTAGTGGCTGAACAAGAATAATATGTGGCATAGAAGTGCTAAGTGTCAGCTGCTGCCGCTACTGCTGCTGCTGCTGCTGCTAAGTCGCTTCAGTCGTGTCCGACTCTGTGCGACCCCATAGACGGCAGCCCACCAGGCTCCCCCGTCCCTGGGATTCTCCAGGCAAGAACACTGGAGTGGGTTGCCATTTCCTTCTCCAATGCACAAAAGTGAAAAGTGAAAGGGAAGTCAATCAGTCGTGCCCGACTCTTAGCGACCCCATGCACTTCAGCCTACCAGGCTCCTCTGTCCATGGGATTTTCCAGGCAAGAGTACTGGAGTTGGGTGCCATTGACTACTGCTACCTCTTATTAATTTTTTTATTGGAGTATAATTGCTTTACAACGTTGTGTTAGTTTGCGCTGTACAACAATGTGAATCGGCTATATGTATACATATATCCTCTCTCTCTTGATCGTCCCCCTCCCCATCTTACCCTTCTAGGTCATCACAGAACACTGAACTGAGTTCCCTCTGCTACACAGCCACTCCCCACTAGTGATCTATTTGACACGATACTACTGCTACTTCTATTACTACTACACATTAGTAATGGACACTCAGTGAAGCTTGCTAAGTTTACATGCTTTGATCCCCTCTGTTCAGCTTTCATCTTCTACCTCTTGAGTCTTCTGCCCATCCCAGGCTGTGGGTGCTGTGGCTGCTGCCTCACCCTCGGTGACCAGGTCAGCCAGTTTGCCCTGGCAGTTTCACCACCAAGAATTCATAATCACACACCTCCAGGCCACCCTCCCAGCTGCCAGTCAGTCCCACCCCATCCTGACCGTATTATTCTGAACCCTCCATCAGTTTAGAGATACGCACTGAAAAACACATTGTGTTTCTATCATGACTCCTATCAATAAATAGTTACTGTGTTTATTTGGCTCTATGTCTTTTTCCTATGGTTGTAGTAAAAATATTTGGTGGAAAGAATTGTTTTTTTGTTGTGTTGTATGTGGTGAATGTTGTGTTTGTCTTTTGAAGATTTGTGTTGTGAGCTCTTGACATAATCTCTCTCTCTCTTGTGGATTTAGGATCTTTTGGTGGAGATGTTTGTGTTAAGTCGATTCAGTCATGTTCAACTCTGCAACCCCCGATCCCAGGCCCCTCTGTCCATGGTATTCTCCAGGCAAGAATACTGGAGTGGGTAGCCATTTCCTTCTTCAGGGGGTCTTCCTCACCCAGGGACTGGACCTGTGTCTCTTAATGTCTCCTGCTTTGGCAGGCGGGTTCTTTACCGCTAGCACCACCTGGGAAGGTGGAGATGAGCAGAGTGTAAAGTTTAACCCCTGTGGTTGAGTTTTTGTCAGCAGTTTTGTGCAGACAGTTTAACACTGACTTGGTTTGCTCTCTGGTCTCCATTGTGTGCTAAACAGAGCGATGGCTTGGGTGTCAGAAGACCTTGGTTGATGCTTCAGTCCCTTGGACAATTCATTTCAATGGAGCCTCAGTTTTCTAATTTGTAAGAGTGGGGCAATGATATCTCTCAGAATTGTTTGAGGGTTTAATACAGTTATTCTTATCAGGCTCACTGCTAGCGAGGAGGGCTTTGTGGTGACGAGAAAAAGGTGTTCCCACCTTCAGGCAGACACAGCCCTGTCCCCAGGATCTGCCCTGTGAGTGAAGTGTGGGTTGTATTCCGTACTCATCCTCTTAGCTGGGTGGATGCTCTGGTGGATGCTCTGGTACAGGTCACGAGTCATACAGCTGTGTGCACAGACTCCAAGACTTTTAAAAGTTTAGTTTGTAATGATAGAATGTCATACATATACTGGGAATTATTATTAATGGTACATTCTGTTTCTCAAACACTGTCCTATCTATTTGTCTATCTGTCATCTGTATATCTCTATCATTTAATCATTCTACCTCTTTTCACAAAGGATTTGAGATGACATTGATTAAATCATAGAATCACAGCTAATATTTGCATAGCGCTCTTTCATTGATCTAAATTCCTCTGTTTAATCCTCATCATGGTCTTATGAGGAGAGTATCCTGTCTCTCACTTTACAGATGAACCAGCTGAGTCTCAGACATACATAATAAATGGTGGAGTCAGGATGGAAACCCAGATTTTTTGGCTTATACCCATGTTCTTTTACCAATATCATGCCATCCAATCAGGTTGTCACTATGATAAAGTATGAATATGACAGAACTATTTTTTATTTTCTGTACTATACCTCAAAAATTGGAGCTGCTCTTCAGTAATTGAAATTGAACAACAACAAAAAAAATCAAAATCTATTATTATAAACACAATAGAGACATAAGAAATTTGTCCTCTCTTGGTTTATGTACTTTCACTGTTAGGGAATTTAATTTTTATATGAGAGAAGCAGCACATTCAACCAAAGGGATGTGGATTACATAGAAATGAGCTATGCTTAAAAGGGACCCAAATAGAGAAAAGGGAAGAAGAGGACAACATTAATACCTGCAGCTTCAGTAATCACTAGCATCATTTATTATGACTACTGCCTATTGCTGTGTAAATATATCACATATGATCTTATACAAGGGGATTTCTGTAAGAAGTATTCTGCTTAAGCACAATTGGATTTCAGATAAATCCCATATATCCGTTTCATATCACCCTTTGTTACAGGATTTCAAAATGCTTGTGAAACACTAAGGAAATGAAATGCTATCTAGTCTCTTATCAAAAGAGCAAGAGTATTGCATTGATGGTTATGAGAAACAGGAGCAAAGAGATATTTCAAAATTGCATGTATGCCACTCAGAACCACAACCCTGGGTTTCAGAAATCACCTATTGTTAGATATTTTCCTAGGAAAGATATATTTCCATGATTTGTTTTGCTGTACTCAATACTGTTTTAACCTCATTTTTATTGTTCAGAGTAAGCATTGTATTTTTTTATTTCCATGATACCAGATTTTGGGAAACTTTACAAAGTAAATTGAATCTATTTCCATAATTCCAGGTCTTGGTTTTTTTCTTTTTTTCCCTATAGGATGAAGGTAATGGTTGTCACCTCAACCCTGGAAAAATGCCAAAGTCAAGTGGCTTTCAGAATAAAGAGAGCCTGCTTCTTGTGACTGATGTTAAAGTACAGGAAGAAAGAGATTGACCCCTTCTTGTAGCTCTTATTGGGGAACAAGACATACGCCCACACTCTAGTCTAAATTTGTCATTGGTGTCTCAAGAGACATGATTTGATTTGTGGCAATACCGAGTCCGGATTACAGAGAGCAAGAGAGCCCATATGGTGCTTGGCATCTTGGCAAGAATCATGAGTTAGATAGGAACTTGTTGGTTTTAATCTCCAACAATTCTCATAGAATTCTTTTGCACATATAAGGAAGCTTTAGAATAGTTTAGTCCAACATCTTTGTTTTCTATGAGGAAACTGGCTTCAGAGTGGTGAGATGATTTGCCTGGTGGTGATACCAAACCAAGGCTAAAGGGCACCAGCCAGTGGGCCCCTCACCACACCATTCACCCACTTCCTTTCCTCTTCAAGGTGAAGACTCATATATTTACTAAAAAATCAGCATATAGTTTTATTTAGGAATTTTTGGGGGTATTTTGGGCACTGTGCTTTCTTCATTATGTCATTGAATCTTTCTGAAATGCTTTGACTCTACTAAGCTCTTGTTACTACTGTTTACCTACCTTACAGAGAAGCAAACTGAGGCTTACAGAGTTAAAGAAGGACCTTGATCTCAATCATACACCTCTGAGAACCAGGATTTGAGCCCAGTCTTGTCTCAGAAACCTCACTCTCAACTGCCAACTGACACGCTCTTTGCTGCAGTTTCTTTGCTCTGATTCTCCTTGGAAAGGAATTGAGCATCAGCCCAAGTGTTGGAGCCCGGGGAAGAGACAGCACTTCACTCTCGAAGTGGTTACTTACCGTCTCCTTTCTCTTTTTTATACTCTTCTTTGTCCTTCTTTCTACAACAGTCTTTCCTTTTACATTCTCAAAACTAGAGGCAGTTTCTGACTTGAATTCCTATTTCCAGCTCTGGATTCATCTGAGGTTTGCCCTCTTGTTTTATTTATACATTTGATTGTAAAGATCCTTAGGCAGAGATTTTACTGTTTATTTTTTGTAGTCTTATTTATTGTATAGGGCTATGTATACTTTGGCACACACATAAATATTAACATAATAATGTTACATAGATTGTAGGAGATTTATATGCAGTCATTCTTTACAAAAAGCAGGTAGTTTGTTTGATTGCTTTTGTGAGAGAGGTTAGAAGTGGGTCCCTCAGCTTTTCTCAAACTTACGCACGTTCTTTCTATTGAGGGCAAAGAAAATGTATTTTCCCTCTGACTTTATTGAAGTTTGGCAGGTAGAGAACACTTGTTGCATTAAGAGCATTTCCCTGTTTAGTTGAATGGCTTGCTGCCTTTGGCTCTATTTAAGAAAATGCACTGTTTGTGGGTGAGGGACATAACAACGAGGTACTTTGTGCCTGAAAGCATTTCTGCAAAGTGCTAGGGCTTGATTTATGGTGCGAACATTGTTTGGAGGATGATAAATATGCAATGTGGATTCAATGTTGATCCCAGCAATCCAAACTGCACAATTTCTTTGCATCCAGGGTTACTCAGTAAGTGACATTCGTCTGCCTGTAGCTGGGTACTGGTTTGCTTCTAAGTGCGGTTCAGGCATGTGCAACATAGCTAATGAACCAGGGGCTGGATGAATTGAAAATTTCAATTTGTTTTCTTAGGGGCTGTGTAGTTTCCCAAGAAAAAACGCAAGCAGGTTCTTCTTCTGGTGTGCAGATGTTTCCAGGAGCCTCTGCTCACCTGGAGGGGAGGCCCACTGAAGTCTACACTCGGGGGGACTTAGGAGACTTCTGGGAAACCACCATCTTAGGTGAGAGAGATTGACTCAGGAACAGGTAGAGAGGGCCGTGTACTGCATGTGGCTTGGATCTGTCTCCTTGGCACAACCTCTCTGCCCTCATGGCTATAAGCAAAAGTCAGATCTGTTTGGTCAACATTCCTAAACAATGGGACACAAGCACTCTCCATAGAGTGGGGTGGCCCATTCTCCTTCTCCTCGCTGTGGACCACTGCTCACTTGGCTTTAGTAGGATCCTTGGTTGTCTCATTCTAGAGAATTCAGTTCATTGACCATCACATTTCCCCCCGCTCTGCACAGAGCTCCTTGCGAGCCAACTGGCTTCTGTCTTGTTCCCTATTGTATCCCCAGCATTTTGTATAGGTCTGCCTCCTAGCGGAACTCAATCACCATGTTGTTGGATGGATGGAGTTTGGGTGGAGGAAGGCGGTGATGCTCAAGGCTGCCTTGGGGTGCCTGGAAGAGCGGGGATGAGCTTCTGGGCCTTGTATAGAAATAGGAAGGGCTGGGGAGTAGAGCTGCCCTGAATGGTGGACCAATCAATCAACCCTTCCAAGTCAGAAGTGAGCTTGATACTTCTTTTTGAGGGTTGTCGGTTTCTGTTTTGGTATGCATTTCAGATTTGTATTCTGTCTTTCTTAGCTTCTACCATGTGACTTTAAGTTTATGGCAGCCTCTTAGTTTACAAGAGCAGAGCCTTCAATTGATTTCACTAATTGAAGTCAGTACCAGTCACAGATCTTAGTGACCTTAGTCACTTTTGCATCTGCCATTTGTTTCTCCTCTGTGTCCCAAGTTTCAGGAATGTCTCTGGTCGTCCGTGCTGCACACTTTCTGGCCCCAGGATTGGAAGATACTAATCCCCTGTACCAGCCATTCCCAGGTTACCAAGTGTCATTTTGTTGCCACCTGCTCTGTCCCACACTTCTCTTGTTTATTTTCTTTTTCCTCTACTCTTTTTAAATCCATGGATCACATGTCTCAGTGCTCCTTAAACCTGTGGCCAAGTATGGTTTTAACACCTGCCATAAGTACCAGTCACAGTTACTGATGAATCCAGTGACACATACTAATGAGACCAGGCATGGACACAAGGAAAGAGCATATTCATAATGAGGCCACTAAATCTCATTTCTATTCGAAACCTCAAAACCTCTGAGGGATCTAAAGTTCTATGTGATTTTTCTCAGAGAAGAGAATTGTTCTGGCATCAAGGACAATGTTCTGGAGATTACTAGACAGCTGAAAACCTAATGCATTCTTGCACAGGGACGTAGAATATGGCATCTGTGGATGCTGTTAGGACAGTGAAGTCAGAGGTAACTTTCAGAAGCACCCAGTATCGTGACTTGCTGTTTCCCCAGAAACTCTCTTGCTCTGTTATGATTCTGAACCTTTATGCATCCATTTGCCCTTTTCCATCTGGCAACTCCTACTCATGTTTTAAGACTCAGTTCCTTAGTGAAGTTTCCACAAGTTCTCAGACACAGTTAGGCAGCCCCACACCCTACCACATGCTCCTGTAGCATCCTTCATCACACATATGTATTGTAATATTTACCAAGGCATAGGGCAAGAGTTGGCAGGTTTTCTGTAAAGGGCCAGATAGTAAACATTTTCAGTTTTTCCAGCCATATGGTGTCGGTTGCAACTCTTCAAATTCAACTTGGCTGTTGGGTGTAATCAGTCATAGACAATATCGAAATGAATGAGCGTGGCTGTGCCCCAACAAAATTTAATTATGGACTCTGAGATTTGGATTTCATGGACTCTTTCAATGTCCTGTAATATTCTTCTTCATTTGATTTTTTTCCCCTCAAACATTTGAAAGTATAAAAACCATCTTTAGCTTGTGGGCCATACAAAAAGAGGCATGGGTCTGGCCCATGGGCTGTGTTTGCCCAGCTCTGAGGTAGAGCTTTTATTCAACCACACATCCATCTTTCCCATTTGACTGTCAGCAGTTGAGTTCAGGTATGGGATCCTGGGACATAGGACAGGTCCTGGCAAAGAGTCAGACATGACCGAGGGACTAACACAGGAAGGAAGGACTCTTCAAATTCTTGTTGAATGGATCCCTGTGCAAGAGTATGGAGTCATAATGCATGTGTGTGTGCTAAGTCACTTCAGTCGTGTTTGGCTCTTTACGACCCTATGGACTATAGCCCGCTAGGCTCCTCTGTCCATGGGATTTTCCAGGCAAGAATACTGGGGCAGGTTGCCATGCCCTCCTCCAGGGGATCTTCCTGACCCAGGGTTAGAACCCATATCTCTTATATCTCCTGCATTGGTTGGTGGATTCTTTACGACTACCGCCACCTGGGAATCGAAGTTATAATGGTTCCCAATATGTGTTGAGTACTTACGGTGTCCAACATTGAGCTGAGCACTTTATATGCATTTCTCTTTTAATCCTCATTTAATTTTGCTATCTAGAGATATTAAAGGCAAAAGTTATCATTAGATTGTGTTAAATATGTCTGTGTAATCACATTTAATCCTCTCAACTACCCTTTGGTGAGCAAGTACTGATAATATCCACTCTTACAGCTGAGGGAAATTAAGCTTGGAGAGATTCTTTGCTCAAAGTTACTGAGCTAGGCAGTAGGGTGGGGTTAGGAAGGAACCTTGGCAGATTTGAGGGTCCCAGTTCCTAACCTCCATGCTGTAGAGCATCAACGCTTGGATGCCTTCTTGATGGACTTGAGTATGAAGCAGCTTCTGGGACCATGGTGATGCTAAAACAGGCATGGCGGGGGGATGGGGATTTCCTTTTCTCCTTTTAATCAATTGGTTATGTTTAAGGACTATCACGATTCTGTTCCTAACTAGCTATATAATGTTTGGAATGTTGCTTACGTTTTCTGGGTCCATGTCTTCCACTAGTATAGCAGAGTTTAAATTGCATGCTGTCAAATGTCTCCTCTTATGGTAAGTTTCTAGAATTTTGTTCTCTTCTGTTTCCTGCTTACATATTTCTATTGTCAGTCTCAATTCTGCCAACCTTGACTACAGAAATCTCAGGTCCCATGGGGTTGCTTTGGCTCAGAAGGGAGAAAGGGAAATAGCCATCTAGCCACAAACACATTTTTAAGTCTACCAAATGGCAACTTTAAGGATATTTGGTTTTTTGGCTTTTTAAATTTTTTGATGGAAAGATAGCTTTTCCAAGAAAAACAAGTAGCATTATCATCTATAACAAAAATGGCAATAGTGATAGCATCTCCTGTCTCTAAGGCATCGTTTAAAAGTGTCTTTTTGAAGGCATTACCTAAGTCATCCATCTGATATTCCTTTGAGATAGGTAAGAAGCTTTTTTTTATTAGAAGATCCTTTTATATAGCTGCAGAATGAATCTTTCTTTGTTGTAAACCAAAAGGCGCTGAGTGTCCCAGAGAGATTTCAATAGCAAGCCACTGGGTGAGCGGTCACTTCTCAGATGGATGGTCACAATTCTTAAGAAAAAAAAAAGCCAGGCTTCTTCCAGGGCGTTTAGAAATTAAAAAAAAAAAATATATTTTCCCCCATTGAATATAAATATGGCCTTTAGTACTTAAAAATCTGACATCCTTATTTGGCTGCTGAATATGAGTCAGTTGAATTGGATGGAGTGGAAGGATCTCACTGATTTCAAAGAAATATTTGCAGAACAGTGAAGGGGTATTTGAGACAATCTTCAGAAAGGCAAGAATCTTCTATGGGGAGGTTTCATGCAGCCATAGCCTTGTTGCTGGGCCCAGGTTGAACTGTAGAAGTTCTATTGGATTTGACTGTAAGTGACATCTCGATATGTATCTAGAAGGGTAGACCTATACAAGTAAAATAAAACAAAAATGCAGAATTCTCTATAAAAACACATATCAAGTGATCTTTTCCAAGTACAGCTTTTATATTTACATAAAATGTAACACTTCCAGGGTGTCTTTGCAGTGCCGACATTTGCTTTTAGCTTTGTTTAGCAGTGATTACCGCAGATACACCTTGACAGCTTGGGAAGGCCATTGACAGCATGACAGAAGAGGCAGACTTTGTTTTGGGGGCCTCCCTACCTCCCTTTTCATATCTAGGTGCGAGATCCCTCATACTGACCTTGACCTCTCCCAACCCATAAAAATTTCCACCTATGTCAACCCTCCATAGGGTTCTAACCTTCAGGACATCTCTACTTCTCATCCTTTTCTCCATTGCCTTCACCTCCTTAAAGCATTCCCCCTTTTCTAGGTAGGAAATCAAGTTGATAAGTAAATTCATATTACAATATAAATCAATGCTAGGGTTTTGGATTTTAGGAATAACAGAAATTAAAAAAAATTGAACTGCCCTCTTTTCTATTCAACTTCTATCACCATGATTTTCTAAAATAAAGGATAGCTTAATACTTTCAAATTAGAATGGATATAATCTTACAATAAAAGATAGTTCAGCCTAACAGAGAGTTGGCAAATTCATACTGACATGTTAAAAAAAAAAGAATGTATTTTTAAAAGAATTTAATAAAATTATGACATTCATCTTTATTTTATAATTTCACATGTCGAATTGTCAACTGAACAATCTATATCAAGAGATCAAGATCATCTGTCATGTTCTGGAACTTTTTTTTTTAGCATAGTCATTTTCAAATATCAAATTTCACATGGAGGAGCTTGACAAAACTGTGAGCTCTGTTTTTTTAACTTGTTCACATCAATTTGAAATGTTTTAGGTGAACTAAGAGGAGCTCTGAAATGATTGCCCTCAAGTTTCCATTGCTTTTTCACAACTTCTCTTTGTAGGACTGATGAGAAATCTGAGAAATTAAGCAATGAGCAGGGCATCTGATGAGCAAAATTTCCAAAACCAGACTACAGGGCAAGCACCACGTGACATCTGCCAGCACACAGGTCTGTGCAACCTGGGTGCCCCATTTGCCCAACCTGGGCTCATCAAAAATGTACTTAAGAGAGAGGCTTCAGACTGGTAAAAAATTTCTGCCAGCATGGGCCACACACCAACCAGCGTTTGGGAACTGTTTGTGTAAAAGGCATCACTAACCTTCCAACGGCAATTTGCATTTGAAGAGCTTATTAACCAAAGAAGTGTCCAGTGCCTTTATTTTAGTGTGCTCAAAGATCCTTTTGGGAATCTGATGAGAGCTCTAGCCACTGTCCCTAGGAAAATGTCACAAGCTCAGGCAAGAATTGCACATTTTAGCAGGCCATTTCAGGAGATTTATGGATTTACGAAGTTCTTCTCTAACAAATGAAATTTGGGAAGCATAAGGATGAAGTGAAGCTTTTCAGAAGTCTGGGAGAGTGTTAGGGACCTGATGGGTAAGTAGCCTGGCTTTTAATGTCTCAAGAGTCTTCTTAATTACGTACCTTCATTCCTGAAATAGATAGACATAAATAGCATGAGTGTAATCATAGTCTAAACAGAAAGATACCTTTTTTGTTCTTCTTGCAAATTAAAGGATTGCTGAGTTATAGCAAAAGAGTCCCAGTTTATGCTTTGCACAGAAAAATATAGAAGAAATAATTGCCCTTTGGTCTTTGAAACCCTCTCAGTGTTCAGCCTCTTAAACCCAGGCATCCTACCTAGATGGTCATGAAGAATTCATGCTCCATTGTGATGCAGTGACTCTGCCATCATTACGGTTGTCCTCATGCTAAACTCTTCTGTCTTATGACTGATGTTGAGAAGGGACAAACATAGTTAATATTTTCATAGTACCCTTGGACTCAAATTCCTCCATGTGTAACAAAATATGTGCTTATTAAGTCCTAGAGTTTTGTCTCTGATATTTCTGTTGGTGAAAGAGATACTAACAATTAAAGAGAAATTGCATGGCTCCATATGCTGTATACATTATTCATGACACAGAGTCCCTCTCCCCCGTTGTGCTAATGCAGACCATCCATAAGGTAGAGTGGTTATCTATAGGCTCTTCTTTTTTATACCAATCTGTTCGGTATGGTCAGACAGGATTTTTCCTGTTAGACATACCACACACACACACACATTTTTTTTTTGCTTTGGTGGTTTGTATTGTAAGAATATAAAAAAGATACAGCATGATATTTTCACAGTTCCTTCTCCCACCCGACTCTCTTATAGGAGAATTCTAGATTTTTAAAAGTCTCTTAAAGCATCTGGGCTGAAATGACAACGCATTAGCTAACAGACCAGTAGAAATTTGAGTGGATCTTCTAATTATTCTTCTGCTTTTTACCTTTCACACTTTCTCTCTCCCTGCATCTTCCTATCCCTCTCCACCATGCTTCCTGGTCTCCTGGAATCTCTGGTACAAATAAGAGAGAGTTTGGACCCAGAATGCAAATAATGGTTACTTTTCTCATAAATAGAGATTGAATTCTCTTTTGGCTTTGCAAAATATTTTTAGCCAGTATAAGCATAACAGATTTGCTTCGGAGCTAGGCTCTAAATGGAATGCTGCCTCATCTGGATGAAGACATTTGAATTGGACTGACTTTAACCTCCTGAGATGACAGCATATCTGACTTTGTTTAAACACTGTGATGCTGTTTAGGCCTAACTGTAACTAGTTGAATGCAGTGCACTGAGGACTTGAACTAGGACTTGGAATTCATTGCTGACTACTGACTTAAGAGCTGATGTGTGTGTGTGCCTAGTTACTAAGTTGTGTCTGACTTTTTTGTGGCCCCGTGGGCTGTAGCCCACCATGCTCCTCTGTCCATGGAGTTTCTCAGGCAAGAATACTGGAGTGGGTTGCCATTTCCATCTTCAGGGCATTTTCCCAACCCAGGAATCGAACCTCTGTCTCCTGCACCTCCTGCATTGGCAGGCAGATTCTTTATCCCTGAGCCACCACGGAAGCTGGAGAGCTGGTGTACCTGTACTTTAATAACTGTCAGGAACTTGATGCAGCATAATCTTATTTAAAGAGCGTTTAGTTTTTCATTTGCAAGGTCAGTAACTGGAGTGACAGCACCCTTCTGTCTGAGATCGACTAGGTGTTCACCAGTCAGTTTCCTTTTTCTGTGCACACAGAAAGACCACATTTCCCAGCCTTGCTTACAGTTGAGCTGGGGGCATCGCAGGGGTGTCAGTGGGATATGAAGGGACGTGATGGATACCATTTTCAGTCTTGATCATGAACATCCCTTTATAATCACACACATACATTCTCCTTCTGCGGTTTTGGAGATGACGGATCCTGCTGTGTGGACCAGAGTCATTTAGGAGTGCTGTCCTCCATTCACTATGACAACAGTGAACAATCAACCTTTATCACGTGAAGTCATTGAGTTGTGGGGTTTGTTAGTATAGCGGCTAGTATTACTTATTAAAATGACACAGTCACATTGCCTTCAAGATGCTTATTTTGAAAATGTGTTTCTGAGCATAGGCTTTGTATAATCTATTATTACATAACCTTAAAGTTAATGGAGTTGATCACACAAGTAAGGATATTTGAAGAAAATGTCACATATCTTTTCTGCTTTTATAAGTAAATCCTTACTGAGTGCTTACTATAGAACGCATTTATGGGACAGAGCTACTGACAGAGCTCTCAATGATCCGAACCCCTGGTACTCATGTCCTTTGTAATACCTCCCTTCCACCTACCCTTGAGTGTGGGCTGGACCTAGTGAGTCGCTTCTAACAAAGAGAATATGGCACAGGTGATGGGATATCACTACATGACAAAAGACTGTAACTTCTCTCTTGCTAGCTCACTCTCTCTTGCTGGCATTTTCGTTTCTTCTCACTTGTTTGCTCTGATGAAACCAGATGCCACATGGTGAGTTACCCTATGGAGAGACCCAGGTGGCAAGGAACCGAGGAAGGCCTCCAGTCAACAGCTGATGTGAAACAGAATCCTGCCAACAACCTCTGGAGTGAGCTTGGAAAGCAGTTCTGCTCCCAGCTGAGCCCTCAGATGAGACTTTGGCCCCCGCCAACCTATGGCTTGATTACAGCCTCTGAGAGATCCAGAGCCTAGAGACCAGCTAAGCCTTGCCCAGATTCCTGACTCACAGAAACTATGAAATAATAAATGATGCTTGAAGCCACTAAGTTTGGAGGTTTTTTTTTTTGTTTTGTTTTGTTTTTGCAGTGATAACTAACATATCACTCTATTACATAGATGGTTGGGGGATGATGAAGGCTATGATCTCTATTTTTAAGGAGCATATATTTCTGTAGTGATTACCAGAGTAGCTACAGGAGCTAAGTTTTTAGGGATGGGGAAGAGAGTTCTATTCATTCGGCCAGGAGTTATTAGAGGAAATTGTGTTGAGTAACTGCTACTGGGTTTGGTTAGGATTTGACTGTATAAGGAGTGAGAAGAGACCATTGGAGGCATGGAGACCAGCACAGGGAGGTGTGAAAGAGTCTGGCATGTTTGGGAAATGTCAGGCGGTCTAGTGAGACAGGCTTATAGGAGAATGAGGAGTGATCTGTAAGGATGCATGGGAACACAAGGCTGCAGAGATTGCTTTGGAACCTAGGGTTTATTTTTCAACCTGTGGTAAAACGGTGGACCATGGGTTGAAAATCTGTCTGTTGAAACTGATATCTACCGTGATGTGAAGAGCATGGAGCCCAAATGTTGGGCAAGAAAAATAGCCCCTTGGTATTTTATTATCCGCATAGTCCATGCCTAGATATTGCCAAACTAAGTCATTAAAGTTTCATCATATTACTTGGTTTGATATTAAAAATGGTTTTGTCTGATTTTTCATTGGGTTCTTTCTGTGTAGGATAAGTATAGTTAAAATCATTTTTAAGGTTGTGGATGTATTAGCTAGTCTTACTGGGGAATTAATTTTGCAACATATACGTATATCAACTTATCACATTCTATAACTTAAACTATGCAGTATTCTATGTCAATTACATTTCAGTAAAGCTGGAAGAAAAAACCTACATAAACAGGCAAACAAATAAAAACCTGTTTTAAGGCATTGTATCCCTTTTTTATTGGCTTCAGGGGGTCTTTGGACAGAAAGCTGTTAATATATTCCTCCCCTAGGAGTAAGTCATTCTGTTTTTCACTGAGCCTACAAGTTCACTAGATATGCTATTACTATATTATTGAATATAGTAGTTTATCTATAATTTATATTTAATCTCACCCTTGCAAAGAATCCAGGTGTCAAAATTATTGCAGCATGAAATTTCTGAAAGCAATGGTAAGTTACAGAATAAGGTATTTCACAAGTTGGTAACTATATAACATCAATGAGTCTTATCTCTCTCAACTACAGGCATCCCTAGAGCCAGGAAAGTGATTCAGCAAATGCTTTTTTAAAACAAAACAAAACAAAACAGTACTCTCTAATCTGCATTAAATGGAGAAGTTAGGATTCTGTGATGGTGCCCATTTTGTTGGGAAAACAAATATACCTTCGAATCATTAAATGCACCATTTTTCGAATTTCAGTAATCTTTCATTCAGCTCTTTCCCAGTTAAATGTTCAAATGATTTTGCCTTATGTATACTGCTCATGGGCTTCCCTGGTGGCTCAGTGGTAAAGAATCTGCTTGCTAATGTAAGAGACGTGGGTTCAATCCCTGGGTTGGGAAGGAAGATTCCTTGGAGAAGGAAATGGCAGTATTCTAGCCCGGGAAATCCTATGGGCAGAGGAGCCTGGCAGGCTATAGTCTGTGTTGTCAAAAAAAGAGTTGGACATGACTGAACAAGTAAATAATGACAATTCTGCTCATTGTTCTTCAGAGATGTTACATTTTCCATCCCTTGGATTTATTTCCTTCATTCTTGCCTCTTTTCTCTACTTGTAGCCAATGCTAATGGCCTTCTTAGAAAAACTGAGATTTGCTTTATTCGCTGCCCAGCTGGTATTAATATTGGGGTGTCCATTTCCATGAGCATCTGCAGGGCTTTGGAGGGGAAATTCTCATTTGTTGCTGCATGAAGTCCTGGGCTCCCTAGGGCTGGCCTGGGTTGGTTCAGTCATTGGAACCCAGAATGTTGATTCTGATGATGAGTCTGGCTCATTAGAATCACTTTTTTCACTTCTTTCTCAGTTGGGGACATTTATTCAAGAATCACTGCAATGGCTGGCTGAGTGAATGAGGTCACCTTGGTGTATATGAAATAGCGGCACACATCTATCAATCCTAGATCCAGGCATGTGCAAGCCTGCTGCTCGAGAAGGGACAGACTCATTCCCTTGGTTGAGATTTATCTGATGCCTGATATCAATTACACTTCAATCTCACTCTCCCACCTGGAGTTCCTGCTGATATCTAAGTCCTCTTTTGCACACTTCAAGTATGGTGGTTGCAGTTCCAGAAAGAAGAAAGGTTGCGTGGAGGTCAGGTCTATAAAAATATCAGAGGAAAGCTTTGGGTAGGTCTAAAGAATCACTGTAAAATTTTACCAGCTCCTCTGTGTCCTGCAGTTTTGCAAAAATCACATTTCTCAAAAACTAACTCTGAATCCAACTGAAAAAAAGAAAACCATCTCTTTTATGCTGATTCACATTCTACATAATACCTATGTGTTTGATTGTACCAGCCTTACACACTGATACAAAAAATTACAGGTTTAGGCTTTTTTGGGGCAGAGAGGGAGAGGGGCTATGTTTTCTCCAGTGATGTCACTTGTAACAAAGAACTCCCAACGGTCAGGACATAAGACTATTAAAAGAGGAGAATATCCCAAACACACCTTTTTTTCCTCCTTTCCCTGGGTTTCTCTCTACTTGCAGCTCTGTACTCCACAGGATACCTGATGGTTTTACTCAAGAAGGTTGAGTTGTTTTGAAAGATTGGCTGGTTGTTTCCATTTCCTAGTATTATGGAGCCAAATGCTTAACATTCAAGTTCAGTATTTCCCACGCTCACTTTGTTGGTGAACTTTTCCCTGTGGATCACAGTAAGGCTCTGACTGGGTGTGTTTCCTCTTTCAGTGCTGACAGACCCCACTTTAGTGTTAGGAAGGGCTCAGAGATTGTCAGGACATGTCCTGATAATAGCCAACCACAAAAATTTTAGTGTCTTAAAGATGGAGGTCTATTTCTTGCTCAGGCTAAGTGCCCATTGGAGGGTGGGGCCATGGGACTTTGTTCCATGACCTCATCACTCTTGGAGCTCCATATTCATTTGGTACATTTTTGCCTTTGCAGTTTTCACAGGTGAGCATTTTACTAGATACTATATCACTGTGTGGTAGAGATTGTCATCCTTGCAGCCTCTGATGGTTGTTTTTCTTTTGGTCTATTCCCTGACCTCACCTTTTAGTTTTCCTCTAAGGAGAAAAGGAAAGATATAAACATCTGAATGCAGAGTTCCAAAGAATAGCATGAAGAGATAAGAAAGCCTTCTTCAGCGATCAATGCAAAGAAATAGAGGAAAACAACAGAATGGGAAAGACTAGGGATCTCTTCAAGAAAATCAGAGATACCAAAGGAACATTTCATGCAAAGATGAGCTCGATAAAGGACAGAAATGGTATGGACCTAACAGAAGCAGAAGATATTAAGAAGAGATGGCAAGAATACACAGAAGAACTGTACAAAAAAGATCTTCATGACCCAGATAATCACGATGGTGTGATCACTGACCTAGAGCCAGACATCCTGGAACGTGAAGTCAAGTGGGCCTTAGAAAGCATCACTACAAACAAAGCTAGTGGAGGTGATGGAATTACAGTTGAGCTATTCCAAATCCTGAAAGATGGTGCTGTGAAAGTGCTGCACTCAATATGCCAGCCAATTTGGAAAACTCAGCAGTGGCCACAGGACTGGAAAAGGTCAGTTTTCATTCCAATCCCAAAGAAAGGCAATGCCAAACAATGCTCAAACTACCGCACAATTGCACTCATCTCACACGCTAGTAAAGTAATGCTCAAAATTCTCCAAGCCAGGCTTCAGCAATATGTGAACTGTGAACTTCCTGATGTTCAAGCTGGTTTTCGAAAAGGCCGAGGAACCAGAGATCAAATTGCCAACATCTGCTGGATCATAGAAAAAGCAAGAGAGTTCCAGAAAAACATCTATTTCTGCTTTATTGACTATGCCAAAGCCTTTGACTGTGTGGATCACAATAAACTGTGGAAAATTCTGCAAGACATGGGAATACCAGACCACCTGATCTGCCTCTTGAGAAATTTGTATGCAGGTCAGGAAGCAATAGTTAGAACTGGACATGGAGCAACAGACTGGTTCCAAATAGGAAAAGGAGTTCGTCAAGGCTGTATATTGTCACCCTGTTTATTTAACTTATATGCAGAGTACATCATGAGAAAAGCTGGACTGGAAGAAACACAAGCTGGAATCAAGATTGCCGGGAGAAATATCAATCACCTCAGATATGCAGATGACACCACCCTTATGGCAGAAAGTGAAGAGGAACTCAAAAGCCTCTTGATGAAAGTGAAAGTGGAGAGTGAAAAAGCTGGCTTAAAGCTCAACATTCAGAAAACGAAGATCATGGCATCTGGTCCCACCACTTCATGGGAAATAGATGGGGAAACAGTGGAAACAGTGTCAGACTTTATTTTTCTGGGCTCCAAAACCACTGCAGATGGTGACTGCAGCCATGAAATTAAAAGATGCTTACTCCTTGGAAGGAAAGTTATGACCAACCTAGATAGCATATTCAAAAGCAGAGACATTACTTTGCCAACAAAGGTCCATCTAGTCAAGGCTATGGTTTTTCCTGTGGTCATGTATGGATGTGAGAGTTGGACTGTGAAGAAGGCTGAGTGCCAAAGAATTGATGCTTTTGAACTGTGGTGTTGGAGAAGATTCTTGACAGTCCCTTGGACTGCAAGGAGATCCAACCAGTCCATTTTGAAGGAGATCAGCCTTGGGATTTCTTTGGAAGGACTGATGCTAAAGCTGAAACTCCAGTACCTTGGCCACCTCGTGCAAAGAGTTGACTCATTGGAAAAGACTCTGATGCTGGGAGGGATTGGGGGCAGGAGGAGAAGGGGACGACAGAGGATGAGATGGCTGGATGGCATGACTGACTCGATGGATGTGAGTCTGAGTGAACTCCGGGAGTTGGTGATGGACAGGGAGGCCTGGTGTGCTGCGATTCGTGGGGTCGCAAAGAGTCGGACACGACTGAGCGACTGATCTGATCTGATCTGATTAGGGTGGAATTTCACTTATTGGTACCAATTTCTGAGTGAGTCAGGATTGGCCATTCGCTGTAGTAAAGGACAACCTCAAAACTGCAGTGGCTTAAAAGACAAAGGATGATCTCTTATTCTTAGTATGTATTTTGAGGGACGCTGCTCTGTCCTCCTCGCCCTGACATCCAGGCTGAAAGAAACTCCCTGTCTGTTTCTACAGTTGCTCAGGGTGATGTCATAGTTACCTATTGCTGTGGAACAACCAACTTTCTAACTTGGTGGCTTTAAATGATTACTTCAGTTCAGTTCAGTCGCTCAGTCATGTCCAAGTCTTTGCGACCCCATGAATCGCAGCACGCCAGGCCTCCCTGTCCATCACCAACTCCTGGAGTTCACTCAGACTCATGTGCATCAAGTCAGTGATGCCATCCAGCCATCTCATCCTTTGTCATCCCCTTCTCCTCCTGCCCCCAATCCCTCCCAGCATCAGAGTCTTTTCCAATGAGTCAACTCTTTGCATGAGGTGGCCAAAGTACTGGAGTTTCAGCTTTAGCATCATTGCCTCCAAAGAACACCCAGTGCTGATCTCCTTCAGAATGGACTGGTTGGATCTCCTTGCAGTCCAAGGGACTGTCAAGAGTCTTCTCCAACACCACAGTTCAAAAGCATCAATTCTTCGGCGCTCAGCTTTCTTCACAGTCCAACTCTCACATCCATACATGACCACTGGAAAAACCATAGCCTTGACTAGACGGACCTTTGTTGGCAAAGTAATGTCTCTGCTTTTGAATATGCTATCTAGGTTGGTCATAACTTTCCTTCCAAGGAGTAAGTATCTTTTAATTTCATGGCTGCAGTCACCATTTGCAGTGATTTTGGATTAAAGGATTACTTAGTTGCTTATTATTTTGCAATTTGGGGTGGGATTAGCTGGGTGGTTCTGCTGTTCTTGCTTGGGGTGGCTTTGCAGCCACAGTCAGCTAGTGGGTTGATGGGGACAGTGGGTACTGCTAGGTAGGAAGTTAAGTATGAGCACCAAGGGGTGGCCTAGCTGAAAAAGATCCAAGCTGATCTCTAAACCCCACCCCAGACACAACACTTTGGAAACCCAGGCTAGATTCATTGAAGATGAGATACCAGGTGATTAGCGCACCAGAGTGGCCTAGGAGAGCTCACAGATACATGCTACAAAATAACCACAGAGACTTCTCCAACTCCAACACGTGCGCCCTTGAGGCACAGCTGTGTCCTCAAATGACCTTAGGCAGCTGGGAGCCTATTAAGGGTTCATAAATATTCTATACATACATCTGATTATAACAGACTGAATCGTGGAAAAGACATGTGCAATAGAGTCTGTTGCAAGTTGCAACTGTCAGTCAAAACTGTCTGTCCATGCCGGCCTAGATGAATACGTTAAAGCCCTGTCTAGAAAGCCCCATACCTCATCATTCTGACGTCAGTGCCTCTCTTGGCTTGACCCACCTCTCCCTTGAGATGCTCTTTCTTTAATAAACTTGTTTTTGCCATGGGTAAGACCTCAGATTCTTCTTTGTGTCTTTATCAAGAACTGAGCAGAGATATTACTTTGCCAACAAAGGTCTGTCTAGTCAAAGCTATGGTTTTTCCAATTCCAATGTAATTTCCACATCCATGTATGGATGTGAGAGTTGGACTATAAAGAAAGCTGAGCACTGAGCAATTGATGCTTTTGAACTGTGGTGTTGGAGAAGACTCTTGAGAATCCTTTGAATTGCAAGGAGATCCAACCACTCCGTCCTAAAGGAGATCAGTCCTGAGTGTTCATTGGAAGGACTGATGTTAAAGCTGAAACTCCAGTACTTTGGCCACCTGATGCAAAGAGCTGACTCATTTGAAAAGACCCTGATGCTGGGAAAGATTGAAGGCAGGAGGAGAAGGGGACGACAGAGGATGAGATGGTTGGGTGGCATCACTGACTCAATGGACATGGGTTTGGGTAGACTCCGGGAGTTGGTGATGGACAGGGAGGCCTGGCATGCTGCAGTCCATGGGGTTGCAAAGAGTCGGACACGACTGAGCAACTGAACTGAACTGAACTGAGGCACACGAGGAAGGGTCCTCTGCAACTCTCCCTATCCACTAACTGTACAGGCTGGCCTCAGTCATGTCTGGGGTTCAAATGAGATTCCTGGAGCTGCTGGGGTGGCTGAGTCTCTCTAACCATCTGCTCTCATCTTCAATGAAGCTATCTTGGGTTTCATTGTTTTGATACAGAGTGAAGGGTGAAGGGTGAAGTTGCAAGGCTACCCACATTGTCAATTTCACCACGTTCTATTGGTCAAAGCAAGTCATAGGGCTGGCTCAGGTCCCTGAGAAGGGAAAAGACTCCACCTGCTGATGGGAGAAACCACAGAGAATTTATGGCCATTTTTAATTCACCACAGCAGGAGAATGGGATTGTGGCAAATCGTGTACGGGCAGACCTCAGAGACGCTGGGGGTTTGGTTCTGGACCACCACAATAAAGCAGATATCATAATAAAGTCACCTAAGTTTTTTTTTTCCTCAGTGCATGTAACAGGTATGTTTACATCATACTGTATGTTTACGCAGTCTATTAAATGTGCAATAGCATTATATCTAAAATACAATGTATATGCCTTAATTTTAAAATATTATACCTGTGGTGGATTCATTTTGATATTTGGCAAAACTAATACAATATTGTAAAGTTTAAAAAAATATATATTTGTTGCTAAAACATGCTAACCATCATCTGAGCCTTTAGCAAATCATAGTAGTAGCATTAAAAATCACTGATACAAATCATTGTAACAGCTATAGCAATAATGAAAAAGTTTGAAATATTGTGAGAATTACAAAAAAGTGACATGGAGACATGAAGTGAGCAAATGCTGTTGGAAAAGTGGTGCTGATAGAATGGATGCAGTATTGCTCCAAACCTTGAATTTGTAAAAATATGCAGTTTCTGTGAAGTGCAATAAAATGAAGAGCAATAAAACTAGGTCTGCCTGTACTTCTCCTTAAATCTTTTCCTTGGATATGACAATTGTCCCTTCTACTCACATTTCATAAACCAAGTCACATGGCCATGCCTGTCTTCAAAGATGGTGGGGAAATGGCTTCCTACACTGTGCTGAGAAGATAAAAGGCTGAAAGTATTTGGTGAATGGAAATAATGATGCTAATAAAAAATTTCCAGTTGTTGACCATAAAGACTTGTATTGTTGGGAATTAATAGGTTTCTTGAATTGATTTTCATTAGTGTGCAGCTCATGTAACAGAGTTAACCAATCCGATTCAAGACTCTGATTATCTTTAGGCTATTTGTAAGACTTAAATGGTGCTATTTAGTATGTACCTCAAGCCTTCCCTAATGTTTAATCATTTTTTAGCTCTGCATTGACTATAAAAATATATCATCAAAATTTTTTGAGTGTAGCATCAACACATCCAATTTGGATATTGCTCTTAAAGGCTTTTCATAATGTTTATTGCATATTGAGCAGGTGGGTCATCAATGTGTCTTATTTTCTTAGTTCAAGAGCAAGAATCCAGTGAATATGTACATGAGGATGATTAAACAGAAGTCATACACAGAGCTGGAATCTCATCTGTCACACATTTAAATTTAGTAATAGTGATATTTTGATATGGACTTTGAAGAGACAGCAATAATTCGGGATCCCTGTGGAGGCTGTGCTCTTTCAATCAGAGATGGTTTCTGTTCATAGAATCAAAGTCTGCTGGGAGACTGAGGTGGGTTGATAAAAGTCATCTAGTACTCTTGACTATTTTCATGATGAATTGAATAAGCCATATTAAGTAAATATGTTTACAGCTAGATAAATGTGTGAAATTTAAAAAGGAATTTCACAAGTACAACTATAGATCGAGGGAGGTGGCCTTCCAGTCTGCTGGGAAGTCAGCTGGCAGAGTGAGGCAGGGGATGTGAAAGGCTGGTGCAGACATAAATGGTGTTGTTGGCAAGAATAAGTGCTTTGCATAAAAAAGAATGAAATAATGCTATTTACTGCAACATGGATGGACCTAGATATTATTAAGTGAAGTAAGACAGAAAAAGACATATATTATATGACATCACTCATATATGGAATCTAAAAAAAAATGATATAAATGGATTTATTTACAAATCAGAAATAGACCCGCAGACAGAGAAAACAAATTTATGGTTACCAAAGGAGATAGTTGCGGGGGCAGGGGGAGGCATGGAGGGAGATAAATTAAGAGTTTCAGATTAACATATATACACTACTATAAAATATGTTTTTTCCAGTAGTCATGTATGGATGTGAGAGTTGGACTATAAAGAAAGTTGAGCACAGAAGAATTGATGCTTTTGAACTGTGGTATTGGAGAAGACTCTTGAGAGTCCCTTGGACTGCAAGGAGATCCAACCAGTCCATTCTAAAGGAGATCAGTCCTGGGTGTTCATTGGAGGGACTGGTGTTGAAGCTGAAACTCCAATACTTTGGCCACCTGATGCGAAGAGCTGACTCATTTGAAAAGACCCTAATGCTGGGAAAGATTGAGGGCAGGAGGAGAAGGGGATGACAGAGGATGAGACAGTTGGATGGCATCACCGACTCAATAGACATGGGTTTGGGTGGCCTCCAGGAGTTGGTGATGGACAGGGAGGCCTGGCATGCTGCAGTTCATGGGGTCGCAAAGAGTTGGACACGACTGAGGGACTGGACTGAACTGAACTGAACTGATAAAAATATATATAAAATAGATAAACAGCAAGGACCTACTGTATAGCACAGGGAACTTTACTCAATATCTTGTAATATATAGTAATGGAAAAGAATATGAAAAATGATGTGTATATATACACACACACACACACATAACTAAATTACTTTGTTGTATGTTTGAAAGTGACACATGTTGAAGTAACTATACTTCAGCAAACAACAAAACCCCTAAGGTTAAAAAAGAAAAGAGTAAGGGCTTTGGAGCCATTGGCTCTGGTTCAGGACCTGGCTCAGTGTTCTCTGGCAGTGTCTCAGAGACAGTGAGCACCAGGGGGACAGACCAGTCACATTTCCAAGCTGCCCTTGCAGCTGACGTGTGACCATGTGGCTGAGTTCTGACTTCTGGAATAAGAGAGTGGGAGTAGAATGAGCCACTTTCAGCCTTGGGCCAGAAATACGCTCTTCCATCCTCTGTGACCCTCGCTGCCATTCCCCCTCTGCCATCTGAATGGTGAGTTGGGGATGGGGATGGGGGGACATAGTGGGGTTGTGGAACGGCTGAGAAAATGGAAGCTGCCTGGGTCCTTGAATGACTTCCTGCAGTGCTACTTACTTACCCTCCCACCCCATAGTGTCTTCTACATCGGGTGGAGACATGCGCAAGAGCATCTTGCTTTGTCAAACCCCTAAGATTTGGGGGTTTGTTAGAGCAGCTGAAGTGAAAAGAAAGAAAGTGAAGTCGCTCAGTCATATCCAACTCTTTGCGACCCCATGGACTGTAGCCTATCAGGCTCCTCCATCTATGAGATTTTCCAGGCAAGAGTGCTGGAGTGGATTGCCATTTCCTTCTCCAGGGGATCTTTCGACTCAGGAATTGAACCCGGGTCTCCCGCATTGCAGGCAGACACTTTACCGTCTGAGCCACCATTGTGAAGTGATGATGTCTCAATCACTCAGTCGTGTCCATCTCTTTGTGGCGCTATGGACTGTAACCCACCAGGCGCCTCTGTCCATGGGATTCTCTGGGCAAGAACACTGGAGTGGGTTGCCATTCCCTTCTCCGGGGGATCTTCCCAACCCAGGGATTGAACCCAGGTCTCCTACATTGCAGGTAGATTCTTTACCATCTGAACCACCAGGAAGCCTGTTGGAGAAGCTAGTGCTCCTGTATTACATGTGAGATATTAGGCAAGACGCATGGTCCTTATCAGCTCTACTTTCTTTTTTTGTGTGTTTCTGTTAGCTGTTTTTGTTTTTTTTTTTCAGACTTTAAAAAATTGAAGTGTATTTGCTGTATAATATTATGTTACAGGTGTACAGTATAGTGATTCACACTTTCTAAAGGTTATACTCCATTTATAGTTACTGCAAAATATTGGCTCTATTCTTTGTGTTGTACAGTATATCCTTGTAGCTCATTTTGTACTTAATAGTCTTAAACCTCTACCCATATCTTGTCCCTCCCGCCTCCCCTCTCCCCACTGGTAGCTACTAGTGTGTTTTCTGTGAGTCTATCAGCCCACTTTCCTCATCTATAAACTGGGGCAACTAATGCCCATTTAATGGAACTTTTTGGGTAAGGATTGAAAGAGGTAAAGTTTATAGAATGTTTAACCTATTGCCTAGCATACAGTAAATACACAATAAATGGTAAGCATTAATAATAATGGGCTTCCCTGGTAGATCAGCTGGTAAAGAATCCACCTGCAATGCAGGAGACCCTGGTTCAATTCCTGGGTGGGGAAGATTCTCTGGAGAAGGAATAGGCTACCCATTCCAGTATTGCTGGGCTTCCCTGGTGGCTCAGACAGTAAAGAATCTGCCTGCTCTGCTAATAGGAACATTAGAGTGTTTCCTTTTAGAAGTTGAAACTAACTAGTTTTTTCAGTTCATCCTAATGGATTATGAGATTAATTATAGTCAATGGTTTTGGAAAGACTGAGGCAGAATTAACAATTTAACACTTAGTTGAATATCTTAGGCTAAGTGGGAAAAAAATGGAAGAATGTCTTACTTGGTTTATTTCTTTGGTGATGAGAAGTAGATCAAATAGAATCAGACTGGATGAGATGTATGAAACTGGGGGCTCTTAATTCATCTCATTATCAGACACCAGCGTGTGCTTGCTAAGACCTAAGAGCTGACAGCAGTGTATGCCAGGCAGTGTTGAGGTGCTTCACGTGTATCCTAGGATCCATCTAAGCAGGCGGTATCATTATGCCCATTTTACAGACAAGGAGATTAAGGCATGGAATGGTTAAGTACTAACCTGTTCAAGGCCATCCCGGCTAGCCAATAGCAGAGCCCGGATTTGAGTGTGTGAGGCAGCCCGGCTCCACAGTCCATGCTTTGGACTGCTGTCCCGCACACTCCTGTAGAGGGGGGTGCTCCATAAATATTTATTTGTTCAGTAAGCAAATGATGCCACGTGGTTTATTTTCAGAGACTTATATCACCAGTGTGGGAATTGGAATTCCTGGATAGCAATCAGATCCCTGATTCTTTTAAGACACTAAAATATGATGGGAGGTAGTGTGATGGGGGAGGGGTCAGAGAGCCATCTTAGATTTGTCGGATGCTAAAATTAACCCAGCATTCAAATTGAGGTCCGGAGATGGACACAACCCGTGCTGGTGCGGTGCCTACTCTCTGGTTTGCAGAGACTAGGGCTCCACTCCAGTGTTCTTGCCTGGAGAATCCCAGGGACGGGGGAGCCTGGTGGGCTGCCCTCTGTGGGGTCGCACAGAGTCAGACACGACTGAAGCGACTTAGCAGCAGTAGCAGCAGCATCCTGCAGGTACGCCTAATGGGATTTGACTGCCAAGTACGCCTCAGTGTCCACCTGCAGCCCTTTGAGAAGCTTCTGATTGGGCTTGGTGTGCTCTTCATGGAGGTGTCAAGTCTCACTGTACCTTCTCCAGCAATCTCCTGTGGTTCTGAGGAAAAAGAAACGTCCCTTGAAAATGGAGGCACATTTTACACTTAATATTCCTCAAATCACTCTTGGTGGCTTATCTGCTTTTCCAGAAATTTTATGATAGATATCACTGATTATTTTGTTACAAGCTACCTACAGTTGGTGATTTTTTAAAATAAAGATCATAACGTGAGTGACAGTATAGCGTTCACTATCTTGTCTCCAAAGGTGTTCACATACATCTATCTATAGATAGATCTATATGAGGATGGGAAATAGACCAAGATGACCTGTGATTCCTTTCCTCAAATTTCCCTGTGTCATGGCTCTGATCTTAAATCTTATTTGGCAAGTCACAGAATGTGCCAGTTTATCAAAGAGATAAAAAAGTAGACTTTTCCCCTGCCTTCTGAATTTCAATGAAAGGAGTGTTCGTCTTTACTATTGATCTCTTCCATTGAGTAGTTCTTGTGATGATTACCGCTTTTCTATATTTATGGAGAATCAGCACTTAATAAATGTCAAAAGGCACTTGCTTTACAGAACTCTCAGTGTTCTAACATCTCACAAAGTTAGCAATTATCACGAGAAACCACGTGTGGAAACTGGAAAATAAGAAATTACTAAGGAAAGTAATTTTTTCCTTGATAGAATCAGAAACAGAGCAAGCCCTTCATTCTCTGTCTTGTTTTGATTGTCCTTGTCCATGGAGGCATTGCGATCCAGGAACTTTCTTGTCTCCGTTTCCCACTTGCTTCTCTGCATCCGAGTTCTTCTCCTACGGGGTTTGAATATCAAGTGGGCTATAAAAATCTCCTGCAATGGGGGATGCTTGTACTGCAACAGAGGAAATTACATTTTGATCCTAGGAATCAGAACGGGCAAACTTTTGGGGTCCTATGTAATTATTTTATTAAGGTTTATAAAGAAATTTCTCCATACTTCTCTTGAGAGCATAAGTGAAGATTTCTGACAGTTTTCAAAATTGGGGGTGGAGGTTCTCTAAATGAATGTCCTGACTATTTACCCTCCACTGAATTGGGCTCCTCTTTCATGTCCTGTAGACGTAATCTGTGCTTGGAAGGTGGTTTTTTATTTTTTGGTCCCTAGTAATGCTACTTTGAAAAGTTGTCATGGCAACACTGGGCACTGGTCTCAGATAATATAACAGGGTGAGGAGGTGGCCTCCGCTGGACTTCAGGCTTTGTTAGCTCATGCTGTTGTGTGCTGGAATGGCTTGTTTGGAGATAACATTTCATTGCAGCAAAAACACTCTATGCCAGAGACCCCTAGAAAAACCGTATCTTGTTTTCAAAGTGGATAGGTCACACAAACCTCCCCCACTGTCCTGACACCCACCGCCTATATTATCTAGTGGGAACTTGGCACATGGATTGCCACTCTTCACATTTCTGATCACGTGCTTATAGAGTGATGTTAGTTGGAGTATGCAGTGTCTTCTCAATAGATGTAGTTGGAACTGACAGGTTTTCAGCTTTGCGGGGGAGCCCTGTGTGGGTTTTTTTGGTTCAGTCTGCCAGCTAACTTGGTAATGTCCTGGGTATTTTTCAGCAGACTTCTGTCATCTACACACGGTTGTTATACATGTTATAGCTCTTGCATTTAATGGCTGTGTTAAATGATGTTACTCCCATAATTCAAAGGGACAGTATACACAGCCCTGTGTATTTTTCTCAGCAAACTGCAAAGGAATGATGAATTCCATCTGTCTTCCTGGCACAGAATTTGGCTTCAAGTTTTCTGTGCTAAGGGTCCTGGGCTGTCACATTTATGTTGATTGACTTTTCATGGCTTTTCAATGGATGGAAAAAAAATGTCTGCTTTCGTAATTTTGTTCTTTGATTTCAGTGGTCTGATTGCTGGTATTTTGAAAAATCCTCAGAATTTCCTTGCAGCCGCTTTTCTTTCATCTGTCCAAGTTCTTATCTGTCTCTTCCATTCTTATTTTTCTGGCTCCTCACTTTGACCTTAGGGGAACATGATAGGCACCTAATACATTTGGATTGTGTTGAATTTTAGAAGGGAGAGAGAGAAGGCACAATTTGGATGAATGCTATTTTAGTGGAACCTCTTTATTCTCACGTCTTTCAAAGGGTTATGGCCTTATGTCAGAAAGTAGAATAGAGCTGAGTTTCTCCTGCTGTTAACTGGCCATTCCCTGTTTGAAATCAGGCACAGATGTGCTGGCTGCAGGCAGAGTGTTCGGACTGACACAACTTTTCAGGCCGATCTGATAATTGAGAATATTCATATGTTGAAAAGATGTCTGTGAGTGCTGTGGGAAGCTAGCAAAAAAATAAAATAAAATAAAGGAAGACAGTAATTCCTGTCTTGAATGAATACAGGAATTCCTGTATTCTTGAATTCCTGCCATGAATAAGCCATGTTCATGTTTGGGTATTTCCAGCAGATTTATTGCCATGATTATTTTAAATACTCTTATGTAGACTGAACAAAGAATGTCTTTTGCCTTTCATCCCAACAACTCTGGTGATATGTGGTCCTTGATTTTGATCAGCTGAGGTAGTGCCATGTGAGAGCAGTGTGATAATAAATGAGAAGGCAGCAAAGATAAACTGCCCTGTCCTGCCCACTCACCTCCATCCTTTAAACACAGATTGACTCCGGGACATGAAAGGACTGCCAAGTATAAGCCCGCACAAACAGCAGTACAGCTGCAGCAGACGGACTGCCCTTTGATGGAAGCATCTCGTGCCTCTTTAATTACGTCCCCAAGGATCACATATTGTAACAATCAGAATGGTCACGTTGCAATAGCCACACAGAAAAGTGAGAAGGATCAGGAACCAGTGGATTAAATTATTCGGGGACTGTGGTTCTCAGAACTCTAACAAAAGGTTGAGGGGAAATCTGAGCAGGAGAGAGACTAAATCACAAAAGTATCTTAATATTGTTTCAGGTCCCCCACCTTCCTTCAAACTTGCGGTACCCACTTAACTCAAGAACAGAATTTTCATAATGGAAAAAAAATTAGGGTGAAATGTTCACACTTTTGCTTTCCCCATGGAGGGGAAAGTCACATAGAAAGACTTGTTTACAGTACTGACTTACAGCTCTGAATGGCAAAATTTGAAGATATCAAATACCAGAATATCTCTAAGTCATAGCGATCCATAATGATATCACAATCAATGGAGTCTCATTTACTATTTAAGAGATACTGTAGAAAAACTAAATACCATGGATAGTGCTACAAAATACAATATCATCTGGCACAGAGTTGGTGCTCAATAATTATTTGAATCAAATATGATGTGGGTTATATAACTTGATCTTATAACTCAGAATAATCCAACTCAGTTCAGTAGATTTCAGTTACTTCAGCACCCGTTTACTGCCAGTAATTTGCAAGGCACTGTGTTGGGGGCTGCAGATACAATCTGGTATTGTTGATAATGGTGGTGGAGGTGACTGCCAGCGTAAGACAAGTAAACAAATGTAATATCTATAAAACAGGCAACGTTAGCTTCATCAGAGAGCTACCTAAAAAGTACACCCAAGAAGCATATGTGGATGTGTGACTATATCTAGAGTACAGGTTGTAGAAACCACCAAGTACAAGTCACTGGTAGTGGTCATTCAGTTAAGCGTGATGGAGGTCAGACAGGATTGAACGCACATCTGTAGCCCAGAATGGCGGAGAAGGCAATGGCACCCCACTCCAGTACTCTTGCCTGGAAAATCCCATGGACAGAGGAGCCTGGTAGGCTGTAGTCCATGGGGTTGCTAAGAGTTGACACGACTGAGCAGCTTCACTTTCACTTTTCATTTTCATGCATTGGAGAAGGAAATGGCAACCCACTCCAGTGTTCTTGCCTGGAGAATCCCAGGGACGGGGGAACCTGGTGGGCTGCTGTCTATGGGGTCGCACAGAGTCGGACACGACTGAAGTGACGCAGCAGCAGCAGCAGCAGCAGCCCAGAATGGAGATGTGGTGGTTTTATGGAAAACTTTCTCTAGTAAAGGATGCTGCATGGGTCAGTGGGATGAACACAGATATTTTTAGTTCAATGACCTGCAATCAGATCCTACTTCCTCTAATGGTTAGCATGGTGAAAACTGGTAAATCTCTGACTCTTAATTCTTTTATCTCAAAAATAGAAATAATGTGGCTATGAATACAAATTTGCAGGGTTGTCATAAGGATTAAGAGAGGATACAAATAATATCCTTCATTCAGCACCTGGCATATAGAAAACCCTCAACAGAGATCCCTACTCTATCTTTCTCCCTTCCAGCAGAGAGTAAGCTTACACCAGTCAATCTATTGGTCTGATACTTTTGCCCTAACTGTTCCAAGGAAAAGGGTAGGAACCCTTTTTTGGGTTGTTTACTTTTTAGTAGTGCTAAGGAAACTTCAGAAAAGTAAAGGGCGTCAAATAAAGCAGGGGAAGTCTCCCAGGATGGAGGGGACCCAGTCTACTGAGCAGGGTATTATCTCTGTTCATAAAACCTAGTGTTGCTAATCAGAGAATTATTTCAAGCCTCTTTTACACATGATCTAAAATTCTCCTCATTCACTGTTGAATTGTATTTAAAAAGTAGCCAGCTTCTGATTATGAACTGGTTTGATGGCTAAATATTTTATTCACAATATAGCTTAGATTTATATTCATTTTCTCCTATATATATATGTAAATATATAATGTATATATTAATATATATGTTTATATACATTATATATTTACATACATATATATATGCTTATATATATTAATATATATAATGTATAAATGTATATATGTATACATTTCTATTTAAAGTTTTTGCTAAAATTGAATAACAGTGTACCTATGACTGAAGGTGGTGGTGGATTACATTTCTGAGCTTTTTTCTCCTGGAGTTTGGGGTTCTTTCAGGTGCTAAATGCCTTATATTTTGTAGTTTCCCCTCATATCCTATCCTGGAAGTTTCTAGTTTGTTTTTTTTTTCATTCTTGGAGGTTTTCTTGAAACACAGATTCCTCTTTATATTTTTTCTTTTTTTCCTCCTAAGATTCTTACTGAAGACAACCAGATTTTAAACTCTCTGAAAGAAGTCTATATATCTTAAATCTCTTTGCTTAGCAAATATTTACTCATATGCCAAAAGCCCAGGAAATTCTCTAGTAAGTCAACTGCTCCCTTTGCAGCGTTCTCATCTATATTCTAGTCAACAAAGCATTGTTCATCATGGGACATTGTTTCTAATTCTCCTGATGAGTCAGAAAACCAGGCAACACTGTTCTTGGAAAACTCACAGCAAATGAATATTTTCACTCGTTTTATACAATACATATTAATTTTTAGAAGATCTTGAAAATCCAATAGATTACAGAAGTGATAATATTTAAGCACAATACTGTGTATTCCTATGCTAAGTAAAAATAGATTTCTCTTCTTTTTTCCCTCTTTTCTTACCCCTACTCCTTCTTTCTTTGTTACCTAGACCATTTCATGAAAGGGGGAAGATAACACTGTTGCAGTGGCTGATTTTCCAAGATTTACTGCTTTGCTTGCTCCAAATATTCTTCCACATTATTCTCTTCTTAGAGCTATGTCTGATGTTTAAATGGAATCACAAACAAGTGAAAAAATAAATGGGAATCCACTTTATTTTTATGCCATCCTCTCTTAAAAGGTGTAATATAAACTAGTAGTTTCACTTTATTACATAACGTGTATTTATGGAGTACTTACATGCCAGGCCCTGGGCTAGTGGCTCGAGACACAGCAGTGCACGCGGTCCCGGTGAATGAGAGCCCAGTCAGACAGCAGAGGTGTTGGAGACCCAGTGCAGTCTGTTTTCAGTAAGGCTGTTTGGAGAAGTACATCTGGCTTCACAGAAGAGTGTGGATTAAGACTTCTGGTTAAATAAATTCCTATTCAATTACCCAGCCACAAAAAAGAATGAAATAATGCCAGTTTCAGCAAGTGGGTCTCTGGACCCAGAGATGATCTTACTAAATGCAGCAAGTCAGACTAAAACAGGTATCATATGGTATTACTTTTATGTGGAACCTAAAAAAATTATACAAATGAACTTATTTACAAAACAGAAATAGGTTCATAGAAAACAAACTATGGTTTACAAAAAGGGAAAGGGGTTGGGGGGCAGGGATAAATTTGAAGTGTGGGATTAACAGATACACATTCAGTTCAGTTCAGTCGCTCAGTCGTGTCTGACTCTTTGCGACCCCATGAAGCACAGCATGCCAGGCCTCCTTGTCCATCACCAACTCCTGGAGTTCACTCAGACTCATGTCCATCAAGTCAGTGATGCCATCCAGCCATCTCATCCTCTGTCGTCCCCTTCTCCTGCCCTCAATCCCTCCCAGCATCAGAGTCTTTTCCAATGAGTCAACTCTTCACATGAGGTGGCCAAAGTACTGGAGTTTCAGCTTTAGCATCATTCCTTCCAAAGAAATCCCAGGGCTGATCTCCTTCAAAATGGACTGGTTGGATCTCCTTGCAGTCCAAGGGACTCTCAAGAGTCTTCTCCAACACCACCGTTCAAAAGCATCAGTTCTTCGGCGCTCAGCTTTCTTCACAGTCCAACTCTCACATCCATACATGACCACAGGAAAAACCATAGCCTTGACTAGACGGACCTTTGTTGGCAAAGTAATGTCTCTACTTTTCAATATGCTATCTAGGTTGGTCATAACTTTCCTTCCAAGGAGTAAGCGTCTTTTAATTTCATGGCTGCAGTCACCATCTGCAGTGATTTTGAAGCCCCCAAAAATAAAGTCTGACACTGTTTCCACTGTTTCCCTATCTATTTCCCATGAAGTGATGGGACCAGATGCCATGATCTTCGTTTTCTGAATGTTGAGCTTTAAGCCAACTTTTTCACTCTCCTCTTTCACTTTCATCAAAAGGCTTTTTAGTTCCTCTTCACTTTCTGCCATAAGGGTGGTGTCATCTGCATATTTGAGGTGATTGATATTTCTCCTGGCAATCTTGATTCCAGCCTGTGCTTCCTCCAGGCCAGTGTTTCTCATGATGTACTCTGCATATAAGTTAAATAAGCAGGGTGACAATATACAGCCTTGATGTACTCCTTTTCCTATTTGAAACCAGTCCGTTGTTCCATGTCCAGTTCTAACTGTTGCTTCCTGACTTGCATATAGGTTTCTCAAGAGGCAGGTCATTTAAAAATAAACAAACAACAAAGACCTACTGTATAGAACAGGGAACTATATTCAATATCTTGTAATAACTTATAATGGAAAATAATTTGAAAAAGATACATATGTATATCTAAATCACTTTGCTGTACAGTAACTGAATAACTCTGCTGTACACTTGAAACATTGTAAATCAAGTATACTTCAAAAAAAAAAAACAACTCAATTAACATTTCCCTAAATTACCAATAACGAGGAGAAAACTTTGCTTCCTGAAGTTCTAGCATAGATTAACAGAGAAATTATTAATCATTAGTTTAAATGATTTAAAATCATTTACACTTCCACTCATTTAGACAAACTTTCCTCTGTTGGAAAAACTGGCCATGCTGACCGCTGGTTACTCCTCACAGCCCTGAGACGGGCATTAAAAGCTGCTCTAGACTCCGAAGAGTTCCCCTTACTGGGAAGTTGGTGGTAATAGTTCTCTAACAGGCTTTCTTAATAAATGATAAAAATAACCTTTTAGATACTTAAATCATTTGGCTGCCAAGGGCATTTAATCAGGCCCATTGCCAAATGCTAATTAATGACACAAGTGGAGGATTTTATTTAAATTTGTTATACTAATATGTGGAAATATAAATAGAAACTGCCGATGGAGAGAAACTTGTCAAAGGTGGAATGTGTCAGGTGACGGAACAAACACCAAACTTTAAAATAATAGACCTGCTGTGTTACAGGAGGTAATTGATGTAGAAATCTTGCAATGAAGATAATTTATTTGTAAAAAGCCTTTTGTAATTTAAAGTACTCAGAGTGCTGAAAAATATAAAAAATCATCAGGATTATTGTAGGCTAATACTTATTGAATGGGATGAATTCAACTCAGTTGTGAGGGAGTTAGGTTATGGTGAGATGTGTGATATATAGGCCATCGCTTTCGTTGACGGTATTTTCTTTTCCAGTGTTTATGTGTCCAGTTGGTGTTAGTCCTGAGTTTATTTCCAGCACCAGCTGTGCTGATGTCGTGTTTTAGATCTTTCTGATTTGCAAAGAAAGTTTATGGTTGGGCCGTGGTATCCCTGATGGCTGATGGCTAACATGGTTTCTTCCGTGCTCAGTGGGGACATGTTATACTGCTCAACTCAGATATGTTTGGGTATTTATCAACATGGTTTCCACTGGAAAGCCTCATGGTTTGGCTTTTGGCCACTTATGCTCCTGACATGTCCCAGTGGCTTTCTTGTGGTTTAAAACAAGTGGAGTAGCTAAACACGGAAGATCCACCTAAAGTTAAGAAGGCAAAGAGGACTACATGGTGGTCTATTCTTGCTGGATGAGAGCAAAAATGGGAAGGTCTATAGATATGTATTTTTTTCTTGTGTTAGTGGAAAGATTGGATTTATAGATCTCTAAACGTGAGTCTGGCAACTAACCACTTAATTTAATGAAATGAGTAGTTCTGGTTAGAGAAACAAGTGCTCTAAGTCAAGTTGCTGTGTATAAGGATTAGTTTGAGTGAGGAGGAGCTGAAAGTAGTTGTCACATTGAGCAGCAGTGCAGGATTTGATCTGCTCTGTTCTGGTTGCTTCTGAGACTTCCTCATTTAGTGCCTTTGTTTATGCTAATTTCCCTACCAGGAGTGAGCCTTTTTCCATTCATTCCTCTCTTTACATCCCCCCAATACATTCAGCTCAAATTCCACTTTCACTGGAAAAACCTTGGAGCACTCCATCTAGAATTGATGTCTTATTCAGCTGAAGAAAGATACTGAATACATTTAAAATCCACCAGATAAGCGTCACTTATTGCCTAGAATCATGTGACTAACACTCACGGTATATTATCTTTTTTATAATCAGTTGCCTAACTCTTCAAAATTAGATTTCACATTCATGGAAGGCAGGGATAGCACCTTTGCATTTCCCACATCTTTGCACAGTGTTTCGCTTAGGAGAGTTAAACAGTAACTGTTTATTGATGAACCAATGAATGAACCCAGAGGATTGAACTCTAATGGCCAATGTCATCAATCGACTGGTGACTATAGCGTGTCATTCTCACTATGAAGGCCAGCTGCCCTGTTCCTCCACCTTTCACTATGGCTCTAATGCCAGAAAGGGGCCTGGGTGCATCTCATTAAGTGAAACATTAACTTCTTACCACACGTCCAAATGGTATAAACATCTGGGAGTGCTCAAGATAGACACATTCAAATCTGCATTGCCAAATGACTACAAAATGCCTGACAAGGCTTTTCAGTGTTTCTTTTTGCTTACAGAAGATCTCAGTCAACATTTGGATGCTTGTAAGCACGGGGCGATGTAACTCCCTTGGCATTCCAAGGAGACGGTACTTTAAACTATGCTTGTCAAGACCTGGCATCTTCTATCTGGAACCCTAGGGTCATGAAATAGACCTTACAGACCCTTTCCCTTTACTGAGGTGGATAGTGAGGCTTACAGAGTTTAAAAGACTTGCTCAAGGTCACTCAGCTTGTTATTGACCAAGCAAATTCACAAAGAGTTCCTGCAGTCTTTCTGCCCCCTGTCTGAATAATGTATAATTCACAGATGGCTGTGCTGTTTGACCGTCAGATGTAGACCAAACCTTTCATTTTTTTGTGCTTTTATATGCTCTCTGTACCATACTGAGCTCTTTTGATCTTCATATATCAAAATTTTGGGAATCTCTGTTAAGTAGACTATTACCAGACGAGGAGACAGCATCAGGTGTGTTAGAAGAGTTTGAGATCAGCAGTAAACAAACCCATGTAAAAATGACCGCTACCTACGGCTCTCTGAGCTTTTATTTTGGCATTTAGTCCTGGAAAAGAAAAAAGCCTTCATTTCTCGCTGCTCTTGCTTGGTTGGTCCCCCTTGGGACCAATATCTAGCGTTTATGATGAAAATTGTCACTGTGACTCCTCACCCACGTGTAGATGCAGAGCAAGGTGTGGGGAGGGCAAGCACCTGGGGTTCCTGCTCCTGTCCCTTCTCTGCTCTGCGGGGCATAGAACTGTCCCACAGAGATCTTTCCAGGTGTGTGGGGCTCCCAAGGGAAGCCTGGCATGTGCTGACAACTGAATTTTCAGTTTTAGAAATTAAGCTTTCCTTGCTTTCTGTGATGATCCCTTACACGCAGCCCTCTGCACCATCTGGGGGAGCATTCCACTGCCATTTCGAACGGTGGCAGCTGTGAAGTCACTGATACTTATGTCAAGTCCTGTCTTTTGAATCTTCTAACGATGCCCATCTTTAGGTTTCTGTGTGGCATTGAAATCCACACAGAAATGCAGAATGGCTCTCTCCCTGTTTCTTAGCTTCACTTTATGATTTGGGCACACCAAATAATAATACAATAAATGTTATGTGCTTGAATCATCTTGAAAACACCCCCTGCCCTGGTCCGTGGAAAAATTGTCTTCCATGAAAGCAGTCCCTGGTGCCAAAATGGTTGGGGACTGCTGGTTTGAATTGTTTTAGAGAAATTGAAACCCCCACCAAATGGAAGTAACTGTGCATTGCCTACAAGCATGTAGACTCCAGACGGGTTGGAACCAGAAGTTTGATGATGCTGACTCCTGATTACCTCACCACCAACCCATCAGAAGAATGTCCATGAGCTGATCACATACCCCACAGCTCCCTCCCTCATCCAGTCTGGGTAACCTGGGTGTGCAGTCACAAAATATCTCTTAAGAAAATAGTTCCTAGAAGTTCCCTGGTGGCCTAGTGGTTAGGATTTGGTACTTTCACTGCTGTGGCCAGGTTCATCCCTGGTCAGGGAACAGATCCTACAAGTTGTGTGGCATGCCCAAAATTCAGAAAGAAAGAGAGAAAGGAAGAAAAAGAAAGGAATAAAGGAAGAAAGAAAGGAAGGAAAGAAGGAAGGAAAGAAAGAAGGGAAGAAAGAAGAAAGGAGGAAAGAAGGGAGGAAGGAAGGAAGAAAGAAAGAAAGAGGTTCCTTCAGACCATAGCCCTAATTGCTCCTGTCTTGGGGACAGTCTGAAGTCATATGTGAGAATCCAGACAGGTCCCATGATCACCCTCTCTGTTTCTTCCTCCTCTTCCCCAGCCCCCTCCCAAAGTCCCCTACAACAAAAACTAGCATTTCTTCCTCTCCTTCAGCAAAACACCAAAGGGATCCTGTGTATGACCTCATGCAGATGGTTGTGGGAAAGGGCCACAGTGGTGCGCAGTAAGGCCAGTCTACTGACAGCAGGTGGTGGTGAGGAAAAGCGCAGCATTTAGTGCGGGGCGCCCAGCAAGGAGTCCGGAGCAGGAGCAGCTAGTGCTCAAGACCTGAAAACTCCCTGAAGGCTTTCAGAGAAAGGTTTTTAAAGACTGGATGAGGGAGGGCAGTTGTGGGGTGTGTGATCAGTTCATGGACATTCTTCTGATGGGTTGGCCCTGACGTAATCGGGAGTCAACATCATCCAACTTCTGGTTCCAACCCGTCTGGGGTCCGCATGCTTGTGAGCAGTGCACAGTTAACTTCTTCCACCTGGTGGGGGTTTCAGTTTCTGTAAAATGGTTCACAGTGGTGGTCCTCAACCTTTTTGGCACCAGGGACTAATTTTGGGGAAGACAAGTTTTCTGCAGGCGGGGCATGGGGAATGGTTTCAGGATGATTCAGCACGTTACATGTATTGTGCACTTTATTTCTATTATTATTACATCAGCTCCACCTCAGATCATGAGGCATTAGATCCTGAAGGTTGGGGACCCCTGGGTCAAAGGATTTGGCTCAGAATATTATCTATAACCCTTGAAGTCATACAAAAGGCCCTTGACTTTGTTGAATGGCTGAACTATAATTATTTTGTCTTCTTTTTCTTTCTTTCTGCATTTTCTCACTTCTCTGATTAAATTTACTCTTTGAAACTTGGGGAAGGCCTGGGAGGCTAAAGTTTTCCTACAGACAAGAGGCAGCTGAAGGACATGGCAGGGAGTCTGTTCCCAGGAGGCTCCCTCAGTCCTGCTCAGTTACAACAGGTTCTGCTCCTCGGACAAGTGGGCAACACCCAAAGGAGAAACCGCTTGTTCCTCCTGTTTTCAAATTTCTACCCTGTGCACATATTTTGACATACATTATCATATTTAATTCTCACTACAATTGAAGGTTAACACCATTATTCCAAACTAGACAGAGGTAACCAAAGCTCAGAGAGACTAAGTCAGAGTTAAGAAACTTGGGAGTCAGGCAGTTATAAGCAAAATATCTTGGATTCTCAACTAGGTCTGTCTGACTCCTTGGCTTTGGTCTTATGTAATTGCTCATCAAACTTCGGACTTCCCAGGTGGTGCTAGAGGTAGAGAACCTGCCTGCCACTGAAGGAGATGTAAGAGAAACGGGTTTCATCCCTGGGTCAGGAAGATCTCCTGGAGTAGGAAAACGGCAACATGCTCCAGTATTCTTGCCTGGAAAACTCCATGGACAGAGGAGCCTGGTGGGCTACAGTCTGTTTTTCAGCCACTAAATCATGTCTAACTCTTTGAAATGCCATGAATTGCAGCATGCCAGGCTTCTCTGCCTTCCACTGTCTCCCTGAGTTTGCTCAAACCCATGTCCATCGAGTTGGTGATTCCATCCAATCATCTCATCCTCTGTTGCCCCCTTCTCCTCTTGTCCTCAACCTTTCCCAGCATCAGGGTCTTTTCCAGTGAGTTGGCTCTTTGCTACAGTCTGTGGGGCTGCAAAGAGTTGGACACAACTGAGCATAAACACACACACACAGACACACACACACATAGACACACACACACATCAAACTTAAGGGTTTGTAAGAGTCACTTACAAACTCTTGTAACTCTTAAGTGCTTGTTAAGAAAGCAAGTCCCAGGACCCACTGGTGGTCATCTCTCCAGATTATACAAGCACAGGGGACGATGGGAAAGGCTGGTATGAAGGACGTCTGCGGGGCCTGGAGCAGAGCTAGTGTAAATGCGATGGGACTTTATACCATACTTGACCCACAGCTCTTTTTCTGCTTGAGCGCTCTCATCTGGGGAAAAGGTCACACAGATTGTTAATATCCATGTTCAGGAGTGCACTTGGTTGAACACAGCATTTCATCAGGTCCTTGGACCATCTGCTTCAGAATAGAGCGTTTATTTAAAGACTGCAGTTACCCTGATGCCTTCACAGATCCACTGATCTGTGGATTCTGACGCTCAGGAACTTGCATTTTTACCATGTCCCTGGTGGTGGTGGTTTAGTCTTTAAGATGTGTCCAACTCTTTGCAACCCCATGGACTATAGCCTGCTGGGCTCCTCTGTCCATGGGATTCTCCAGGCAAGAATACTGGAGTGGGTTGCCATTTCCTTTTCCTCCCATGCGCCTACCTGGGTATTATGTACGATCAACACTAGGTATAAAAACAAACAAATGAACAAACAGTATAAAAACCAGAAACATATTCAGAAATAGCTCTTGCTATGCTGGTTCCAAAATTAGTCTGTGTTTAAATGGTAAATGAATGGGGGAAAAATATGACCAAAGTCATCTCTAGGCACTGTTTCAATTAAATTTGTCATCTGGGCTCTGCTTACCTGTTCAAATTGATTCAGCAGAGAGGATGGTGATGATAACACTGTAAGAAACAGACAAAATCAGAGCCTGTTAGATTAATCTCTTTCTTCCCCCTGGGCCAGTGAAGTGTCCATTTCCTAGTTTATCCCCAGGGGCTTTCAAAGCAGATCTGGGGACCAAGGTCCTGTGAGCATACAATTGATTAAAATGGCAAGAATTTTGGAGCATAAGGGCTGGAATTAATTAGCATCCTTAAAACAGCAGCACTAGGCCCTTGAATTTTTGGAACATATGAATGGTAACTGTTGATTTCTCAACCCAAAGCAGAACATCTGTTCTTTTGCAGAAAGTCGAGCAAAGATTGCAATGCGGAGTCAGGTGGGGGTAGTGTTGTTAGGAAATGTTCAGATCATAGCTGTCCATTTGGATTTATTATTAGACAGCACTCAGTATAATTGCTTTCTCAAGAATTTTTAGATGTCTGACACACACACTGTATATCTTGTGCAATTTTATTGGTCCTTAATCCTCTGTAAAGTTATTCCAATCCCAACTGCACATGGGAAGTGTCCATAAAATGTAACGAAGAATTTGTATTCAGAATTAATTTTACATTAAACACAATTCATTACTTCCCATCCAGTCATCTTGCCTGTCTGGATCTTTGGGAGATATAGGCAAGTCAGCAAGGAAAGGAAAGATGACAATGAAGCAAGGGAAAGAATGGATACAGATGGAGTTGTTTCTGAAGAAGTAAATGATTAGATCTAAGAATAAGTTCCCTGGTGGCTCAGACAATAAAGAATCCACCCGCAATGTGGAAGACCTGGGTTTGATCCTTGGGTTGGGAAGATCCCCTGGAGGAAGGCATGGCAACTCACTCCAGTATTCTTGCCTGGAGAATCTACATGGACAGAGGAGCCTGGTGGGCTACAGACCATGGGGTCACAAAGAGTTGGACACTACTGCGCGACTAAGCACAGCATAAGAATAAGTTAACAATAAGATAACAGTAAAGTCAAAACTGAAAAATATTATATTGCTTATGTGTAGAATCTACAAAAAAGATATAATAAACTTATTTACAAAACAGAAATAGAGTCACAGATACAGGAAACAAATTCATGGTTACCAAAGGGGATGGGGGGAGTTCCCTGGTAGCTCAGTTGGTAAAGAATCTGCCTGCAGTGCAGGAGACCCAGGTTTGACCCCTGGGTTGGGAAGATCCCTTGGAGAAGGAAATGGCAACACACTCCAGTATCCTTGCCTGGAAAATCCTGTGGATAGAAAATCCTGGTGGGCTACAATCCATGGGGTCACAAGAGTTGGGCACGACTTAGCTACTAAACCACGTAGGAGTTTTGGATTAGCAGATACAAACTGCTATATGTAAAATAGATAAGCAACAAGGACCTACTGTATTGCACAGGGAACTATATTCAATATCTTGTAATAATCTATGATGGAAAAGAATCTGAAAAAATATATGTATTAAAAAAACCTCAAACAGAATTATTAAAGGTACCAAGTACAAACCCTCATCTAGTATACACATAAAGTGTCATCATTTTTTATCATTCATTCATTTTCATTTTAACTCAAGGCATCTGCAAGACCCTGGGTACATCCCAGCTTTGCCACAAACTTGTTCTGTGATTTGGGGGAAGTTATTTAAATTCCCTATATAAAGCGAGTTTATGTAAAGTGGAGATAGTAATTCTTTCCTTGCAGAGTTATTGTAAGGTTGGACGTGAAAGAATGCCTGTCAGGACCTACCAATGTGTTTGAAGGTATTTAAAAGGTAGAAGGTATGAATATTTACAAATGCTAGTTACTTCGCTTCCTCCTCCTATGTCTAGGATCAGCTATGCAGCTGATATTTTTATGTTCAGACTTGAGAGAATTGGATTTATTTAGTTGCTGCTTCACTAAATTAATTGGCAAGCGAATGGCTGACTACATTAATTTTCTGTCTGGCACGCCACTAACAAACACAGTTCCTTGTTATGAGCTGAGGTGGGTGGAGATGGGTGCTGTCAGGAGCGAGGAGCAAGGTGATGCTTGAAAAGCAGATTCATTTTCATTTTTATGAAGTGGGTTAGTTATGTTTTTTATTCCATTGTAATAAAAATGCAAACATCAAAATATTGCGGCCTTCACTTTTGTTTCATTTTCTGCCATAGTTTTGGATAGGACGCAGCCTCCAAAGCCTGGGGAGGGAGAGTGTTTGGGATGGGAGGCGTCACGCTGCTGGAAGCACTCACTGTAGTTCAGCTCCTTTTGGCTTCAGGTGCCTCTTTTAACCTTAATAAAAGCTGGTATTTTGGTGGGCTTAAAAAACACTGCAAATGCTTTCCATTAGTATTTTCACATTTTATAAGCTTTTGTTGTTCAGTTGTTCAGTTGTGTCCGACTCTGCAATCCCATGGACTGCAGCATGCCAGGCTTCCCTGTCCTTCACCACCTCCTAGGGTTTACTCACGAAGAAGGCAATGGCACCCCACTCCAGTACTCTTGCCTGGAAAATCCCATGGACGGAGGAGCCTGGTAGGCTGCAGTCCATGGGGTCGCTAAGAGTCAGATATGACTGAGCGACTTCATTTTCACTTTTCACTTTCATGCATCAGAGAAGGAAATGGCAACCCACTCCAGTGTTCTTGCCTGGAGAATCCCAGGGACGGGGGGGCTTGGTGGGCTGCCATCTATGGGGTCGCACAGAGTCGGACGCGACTGAAGTGACTTAGCAGTAGCAGTAGCAGAATTCATTCAAACTCATGTCCATTGAGTTGGTGATGCCATCCAACCATCTCCTCCTCTGTTGTCCCTTCTCCTCCTGCCCTCAATCTTTCCCAGCATCAGGGTCTTTTCCAACGAGTTGGCCATTATAAAGTATAATGGGGACTGGTGAGGGAGAAATGGAAGGAGAGCAGTCAATAACCAGATTTAGATTATTAGAGTCATCAGGAACTAGGCTTTTTCCAGTCTGTGCTTTAATGGTTCAATGTCTAGAGTTACACTGAGTTGGCTGGATGGTGATTAACACTGTTGTGGGTATAGCTGGCCCTTCTGACTTCTCTAATGGGCTTCCAGATTATGCCATTTATTAATTAAATTAGATCAGCCTGATGATTTTATCTCTAGATTGTCTTTTAGTGGTGAGTACCATCTCTGATAGGAAAACTTGAAAGCTTTCAGATTTTACTTGGCGATAGTTGGCTGCATTTCCCCTAGCTCCTTTGTCATTAGGGCTAGGAACTGGAATTCCTCAATACCAGGGAGAGGAAGAGAAATAAAGTTTAAGAATCAAAGGTAAATGACATTTTGTATTTTCAACTTCCCAGAAGATTCACAACGCTTTTCAAGGATTCCTCATGCCTTGACCTCAGGTAAGAGAGGGCCATCTTTTTATAAGACAAAACAATATTATAAGTTAGCTATAGACTTTTAACAGTTTAAAGTTATTCTGCTTTATTTCCCTTCTGTAAGAGTGAAATAGAGGCACAAACAGGGTTTGTGATAGAAGTGAAATTAGCACCAGTATTAGGAATTGATACTCTGGCCTGGCTCTGAAAGAGAGGCCAAATCTACTTCCATACAGACAAGGAAATGATTGATTCTGGGGTTTTCTGAAGTGGTATCTACATATCATTATCTATCATGTATCTTTCCATCTATTTATCAGAGGGCCAAGACTTTGGTTAAGCCTATGTTGGCCCCTGGAGATAGAACTGGCAAGCCACCCCAGTATTCTTGCCTAGCAAATCCCATGGACAGAGGAGCCTGGTGGGCTACAGCCTGTGGGGTCGCAAAGAGTCAGACACAACTTAGTGACTGAGCGTGCATGTTGGTTGCCAGTCAAGCTGTAATGAATATAGTGCTAACATTGGACTTAGAGAATATAGAAAACAATTTAAATTAAAAAAAGAAATATAGAGTGACTGTATTGACCCAGATTGTTGTTCAGTCGCTCAGTCACATCCAACTTTCTGAGACCCCATGGACTACAGCAAGCCAGGATTCCCTGTTCTTCACTGTCTCCCAGAGTTTGCTCAAACTCATGTCTGTTGAGTCGGTGATGCCATCCAATCATCTTGTCCCCTGTCATCCCCTTCTCCTCCTGCCCTCAATCTTTCTCATCATCAGCATCTTTTCCAGTGAGTTGGCTCTTTGCATCAGGTAGCCAAAGTATTGGAGTTTCAGCTTCAGCATCAGTCCTTCTGATGAATATTCAGGACTGACTTCTTTTAGGATTGACTGGTTTGATCTTCTTGCAGTCCTGAGACTCTCAAGAGTCTTCCTCAGCCCCACAGTTCAAAAGCATCAATTCTTTGGTGCTCAGCCTTCGTTATGGTCCAACTCTCACTCCATACATGACTACTGGAAAAACCATAGCTTTGACTATATTGGCCCAGATAGCCTGGGAATAAAAAGAAATCCATGCTTTTGATACTTTTCCTCTGCCATCTTACATGAGGTATGGCATTCTGGCTTTTTTTTTTTGTTTTGAGTGGGTGCCAGAAGGAAGATGCACAGGTATCACAAGTGTATTTTTTTCTGGAGCCTCAAAAGGAGATTTCAGGCAGATTTTGTTAGGAAATGGTATTCATTGCTGAACTGCAAATTAGGTGCAAGTGCTTTGGGCCTTCTTAGTAAATTATATAGCTAAAAGCTGGAGCTACACTGAACCCTTTGAATTTAATTTGACGGCTGGCAGTCATCAGTGGTTAAAAGATTTTAGAAAACCTGAACGCTAATGCTTGAATGTGCTGGTAGGGGATGTTGCAGAAAAGAGGTGGCTCAGAGAGCCAAGTAAAACACTAGACTATTCAAAAACTAATACAATAGAAATGAATATACAGTATAATATTGCAGTAGTGCTACATAGTCAAGGCACACAGAGACTTAAGAGTCGTACAAGTTCATTTTCCACCTTCTGAGTTATTACAAATTACCTCTCTCCTCTGCAGTCTTCATTCTGGGGAAGCTTGTCTTTTCCCTGTCTTGCCAGCCTGTGTCCTTTGGCATGCTAATACAAGATTCTCTTCTAACCTGAGCATAACAGATTAATGCGTCTCTCTGACTCCTTTTCTTGCGTAATGCATTTTTAGCCAAGCAGGGAACCTGACATTCGTCTTAAATAGTCTTAAACATTTTTCATATGAAATTCAATTAAACTATTCCTGAGTCGGAATGTCTGCAGTTTCTTACCTTTCAGCAGAATGAAGTTTTCCTTCCAGTGAAAATACTTAAAAGCAAGCAATTGAAGGAAGTGGGGAGAGGGTGGGGGTGGGAGGGGGTGAACCATGCTGTTCGGCACAGTCAGCTAATTGTTTCAGCCTTTGTTTTTCTGTTCCCCTTGAAGATGAGCTGTATTTTAATTACCGCATGAAAGATTTGTCTTGATTAGATGGCTAGGAGGTGTCAGTGCTTCTAAAAGAGATGAAGCTGCAGAAGAAGCGAGGGAGGCAGGAAAAGTGAGTTCATTTCGGAAACTTTTGAGGCTTCTGCTGTCCTCCCTGCCCTCTTGCCACCATGCACCTCACTTCTGTTTAGGCTCCATTTCAGGTATAAAAGGAGTCCTGAGATGCTAGATGACACAGTGGGCTGAACGAGCATCCCCTTTGCTTGGGATGAGGAATGAGTAGATGAGAACGTTGGTGGAGTGTGCTTAGAAAGAAATTAGGCAAAATCTCTCCATCTTTAAAAATAGTTGTTATTGGAATATCATTGATTTACAATGTTGTGTTACGTTCTGTTGTGTAAAACAGTGAATCAGTTATACATACCAATATATCCACTTTTTTTTTACATTCCTTTCCCATATAGATCATTACAGTGTATCGAGTAGAATTCCCTGTGCCACACGATAGGTTCTTATTAGCTATCCAGTACTGGAGTGGGTAGCCATCTCCTTCTCCAGGGTATCTTCCCAAATTGAACTAGGGTCTCCTGCATTGCAGGCAGATTCTTTGCCATCTGAGCCACCAGGGAAGCTGTATCTTATATGTAATAGTATGCATATGTCAATCCCAGTCTCCCAGTGTATCCCTCCTCCTTCTCTCCCTGGTAACCATAAGATTGTTTTCTCTGTCTGTGACTTTTTCTGTTTGGTAAATAAGTTCATTTGTACCTTTTTCAAGATTCCACATATACGCGGTATTGTGTGGTATTTATCCTTCTCTGTCTTACTTCATTCATTATGACAATCTCTAGGTCCATCCATGTGGCTTCACATGGCATTATTTCGTCCTTTTTTATGGCTGAGTACATTCCATTGTAAACACGTACCACATCATCTTTATTCCTCTGTTAATGGATATTTAGATTGCTTCCATGTCCTGGCTATTGTAAATAGTACTGTAATGAACATTGGGGTGCATATATCTTTTCAAATTAGGATTTTCTCTGGATATATGCCCAAGAGTGGAATTGCTGGATCATATGATAGCTCCAATTTTAGTTTATTAAGGAACCTCCATGCTGTTGCTACTGCTAAGTCGCTTCAGTCCTGTCCGACTCTGTGTGACCCCATAGAGGGCAGCCCACCAGGCTCCTCTGCCCATGGGATTTTCCAGGCAAGAGTACTGGAGTGGGTTGCCATTTCCTTCTCCAATCCATGAAAGTGAAAAGTGAAAGTGAAGTCGCTTAGTCGTGTCCAACTCTTAGTGACCCCATGGACGGCAGCCCACCAGGCTCCTCCGCCCATGGGATTTTCCAGGCAAGAGTACTGGAGTGGGGTGCCATTGTCTTCTCCAGGAACTTCCATACTGTTCTCCATAGTGGCTGCACCAATTTATATTCCTACCAACAGTTCAGAAGGGCTCCCTTTTCTTCACACTCCAGCATTTATGAAAACCTCTCCATCTAAATGCCATGGGAGAGAGCTACCAGGCTGTGTAGCCAGGGCTCTCTGCTCTACTTCCTGAGGTGGAAAAAATTGCATACATTGCCAGCCAAGTCTGGACACTAGGTAGGTGATGTGGGTATATAGCTAAATAAATTGAATCCCTCCTGCGTACAGTTGGTGAAGGAGACAAAAAATTGGTAACTTGCTGCATGGAAATTCACTTAGAATGTGAAAAGCTGATCCAGGAGCACAGAGAGTGGGGTGCCCGGGGTGCCTCTGGGGCGTGAGTTGGGTAAGGCTTCATGGAGGAAGTCATACTCACGCAGTTTCCAAGGATGAGTGATGGGGGAAAGAGTCAACCTATGTAACTAGGATAAGGACTGAAAGGTATTTTTAAAAGTTTAGCAGTTGCCATCTTTCTAAATTCCATATATATGGTAACAATAACCCTGTGTACGAGACAGCAAAAGAGACACTGATGTATAGAACAGTCTTATGGACTCTGTGGGAGAGGGAGAGGGTGGGAAGATTTGGGAGAATGGCATTGAAACATGTAAAATATCATGTATGAAATGAGTTGCCAGTCCAGGTTCGATGCACGATACTGGATACTTGGGGCTGGTGCACTGGGACGACCCAGAGGGATGGAATGGGGAGGGAGGAGGGAGGAGGGTTCAGGATGGGGAACACATGTAAACCTGTGGCGGATTCATTTTGATATTTGGCAAATCTAATACAGTTATGTAAAGTTTAAAAAAAAAAAAAAAAAAAAAAAAAGTTTAGCAGTTGGATGGTCACTGGTAACAGAGAGAGAGCAGCTGAAGGGAGTGGTGGGGGCAGAAGTGGGTTGTCTAGTGTGTAATATAGGAGAGAAACAGCAGGAAAGGAAATCCTTTGGATTTTTTGGAGAAACTTATTTGTGGAGGAAAGGAGAAGGTAGATTTTTAATTATAGTGTTTCAGGCTAGGCTTGTGTGTAAAAGCCAAGCAAAATGTTGATATCTAGATATCTCAGGCCCCAAAGTATTGCTAGTAAAGAAAAAACAGACTTAATTTAGTGTGCATTTTTCAAATAGCTTATACAATTAATAAAATCAGAAGTTCAGTTCAGTTGCTCAGTCATGTCCAACTCGTTGTGACCCCATGAACCGCAGCACGCCAGGCCTCCCTGTCCATCACCAACTCCTGGAGTTCACACAAACCGATGTCTGTTGAGTGGGTGATGCCATCCAACCGTCTCATCCTCTGTCATCCCCTTCTCCTCCTGCCCTCAGTCTTTCCCAGCATCAGGGTCTTTTCAAATGAGTCAGCTCTTTGCATCAGGTGGCCAAAGTATTGGAGTTTCAGCTTCAACATCAGTCCTTCCAATGAACACGCAGGACTGATCTCCTTTAGGATGGACTGGTTGGATCTCCTCGCAGTCCAAGGGACTCTCAAGAGTCTTCTCCAACACCACAGTTCAAAAGCATCAATTCTTTGGCGCTCAACTTTCTTTATAGTCCAACTCTCACATCCATACATGACCACTGGAAGAACCATAGCCTTGACTAGACGGACTTTTGTTGGCAAAGTAATGTCTCTGCTTTTTAATATGCTGTCTAGGTTGGTCATAACTTTCCTTCCAAGGAGTAAGCGTCTTTTAATTTCATGGCTGCAATCACCATCTGCAGTGATTTTGGAGCCCAGAAAAATAAAGTCTGACACTGTTTCCACTGTTTTCCCATCTATTTCCCATGAAGTGATGGGACCAGATGCCATGATCTTCGTTTTCTGAATGTTGAGCTTTAAGCCAGCTTTTTCACTCTCCTCTTTCACTTTCATCAAGAGGCTCTTTAGTTCTGCTTCACTTTCTGCCATAGGGTGGTGCCATCTGCATATCTGAGGTTATTGATATTTCTCCCAGCAATCTTGATTCCAGCTTGTGCTTCCTCCAGCCCAGTGTTTCTCATGATGTACTCTGCATATAAGTTAAATAAGCAGGATGACAATATACAGCCTTGACGAACTCCTTTTCCTATTTGGAACCAGTCTGTTGTTCCATGTCCAGTTCTAAATGTTGCTTCCTGACCTGCATACAGGTTTCTCAAGAGGAGGGTCAGGTGGTCTGGTATTCCCATCTCTGTCAGAATTTTCCACAGTTCATTGTGATCCATACAGTCAAAGGCTTTGGCATAGTCAATAAAGCAGAAATAGATGTTTTTCTGGAACTCTCTTGCTTTTTCCATGATCCAGCAGATGTTGGCAATTTGATCTCTGGTTCCTCTGCCTTTTCTAAAACCAGCTTGAACATCAGGAAGTTCACAGTTCACATATTGCTGAAGCCTGGCTTGGAGAATTTTGAGCATTACTTTACTAGCGTGTGAGATGAGTGCAATTGTGCAGTAGTTTGAGCATTCTTTGGCATTGCCTTTCTTTGGGATTGGAATGAAAACTGACCTTTTCCAGTCCTGTGGCCACTGCTGAGTTTTCCAAATTGGCTGGCATATTGAGTGCAGCACTTTCACAGCATCATCTTTCAGGATTTGGAATAGCTCATCTGGAATTCCATCACCTCCATTAGCTTTATTCGTAGTGATGCTTTCTAAGGCCCACTTGACTTCACGTTCCAGGATGTCTGGCTCTAGGTCAGTGATCACACCATCGTGATTATCTGGGCTGTGAAGATCTTTTTTGTACAGTTCTTCTGTGTATTCTTGCCATCTCTTCTTACTATCTTCTACTTCTGTTAGGTCCATACCATTTCTGTCCTTTATCAAGCTCATCTTTGCATGAGATGTTTTTTGGTATCTCTAATTTTATTATTCAGAAAACAAAGATCATGGCATCCGGTCCCACCACTTCATGGGAAATAGATGGGGAAACAGTGGAAACAGTGGTTGACTTTATTTTTCTGGGCTCCAAAATCACTACAGATGGTGACTGCAGTCATGAAATTAAAAGACACTTACTCCTTGGAAGGAAAGTTATGACCAACCTAGATAGCATATTCAAAAGCAGAGACATTACTTTGCCAACAAAGGTTCGTCTAGTCAAGGCTATGGTTTCTCCTGTGGTCATGTATGGATGTGAGAGTTGGACTGTGAAGAAGGCTGAGTGCCGAAGAATTGAGGCTTTTGAACTGTGGTGTAGAGAAGACTCTTGAGAGTCCCTTGGACTGCAAGGAGATCCAACCAGTCCATTCTGAAGGAGATCAGCCCTGGGATTTCTTTGGAAGGAATGATGCTAAAGCTGAAACTCCAGTACTTTGGCCACCTCATGCGAAGAGTTGACTCATTGGAAAAGAGTCTGATGCTGGGAGGGATTGGGGGCAGGAGGAGAAGGGGACAACAGAGGATGAGATGGCTGGATGGCATCACTGACTCGATGGACGTGAGTCTGAGTGAACTCTGGGAGTTGGTGATGGACAGGGAGGCCTGGCGTGCTGCAATTCATGGGGTCGCAAAGAGTCGGACATGACTGAGCGACTGATCTGATCTAATCTGATATGAAAGTTGGTATGAGACCCACATATTCCATATTTTTGGCTTGTTTGTTTTCGCTTTATTATTAAACTGCATAGCACTTTCTGTGTTCTCAATGAAATGACTTTGCAAACACTGATTGTGTTAGGGGAATAAACACAGCTCTTCATTCTCTAACTTACCTCCTCCTCCCACCCCTCATGATTGAGAAAAAATAACCGGAAGTTAATTTTTGGAACAAGGTGGGGAGGAAGGGAAGAGTATTTGGGGTCTTGGGTGTCTGTGCGTGTGTGAGCCGGAATCAGTCCTTGATCTGACCCTGAGTTAGGTGGATTCTGGAATAAGCATTTGTGTTCACAGTGGGGTTTAAGCTTTCAGTGTCCAGGACTACTGCCAATGAGTTGAAATGAGGTAAAAGAGTAAGGAAAGTGTTAAAGATAAAAATGAAAAAAAGCACATTGCCAATTCTGGAAAAATTTGAGTCATAAAAGAAGGCATCATATTTTTATCATAGAGGGCATAATTTTCCCTATCGTTACCACTAGAGTCTGTTTTACTTAATGTAAGCAATTATTGAACGCCTGGTGAATGAATATGTGGTCTATATATGGCGCCTTCATTCATATTTAGGTGGATGCTATTTTTTTCAATCCTACTTCTTGAAATTTTTATATTTGAAAAATACCAGGGACATTTTGAGGTCCCAAAAGCTCAATAAATGTTGAAGCTGAATTTTATGGGATGTGAAAATACTGTAAGAAGTTTGATCACATTGTGAAAGTATACACTTATCTTTTTAAAACTTTAATGAAATTTTGGGAAAAGTTACCCCCAAATCAGGAAATGAATGTCAGAAATCATTGTGCATTATTTTAATAGGTTGGTTCTCCTTCCTGCTGCCTCATGTGGAAAACACTGAGAAAGTGACTAGGAAACTTGATTTGAAATAGTCACATACACAGAATAAAACCACTAATCCTCAAGACTCTGAGGGAGATGTTTAATTATTTAAAGGAAAAAGTCTGAGTCAAGAAGCAAATAATACAGGCCAAGAAAGATTTACATTGGAATTTTTTCCTGAATTTTTATTTTAATAAAAATTCATGTTTATATTTTTAGGAAGCTGTGAAGCTTCTTGAACTTAAAAGCAATAGGGATTCCTGCAGATGACTGCTCAGGTTTGCCTTTTAACTTGTGACAATGACTTGCAATATTCCCAATAAAGGGAATGTTATATTGCTGAAAACCGGCAATAAATCAGTCTAAATCAGTTTCTCTTCAGAATGCCTAGTATTTTCTTAGGTTGTGGTGAAGATGGAGGGGCACACAAATTGTGTATAAATTAGGTAAAAAAAACGGTCTTAACAGAACTTGCCTGGCGGTCCAGTGGTTAAGACTTCCAAGTTCCCAGTGCTGGGGGCGTGGGTTCAATCCCTGGTTGGGGAAATAAGATCCTGCATGCCACACGGCACAGCTGGGGAAAAAAAAGTCTCACTACTTTGAGAAAGGAAAGATCAAATGTTCTTGATGAAAAGTCTAGAAGAGGCATTTTGAATCTACTGAAGGGACAGATTTTAATATGTTATCTAGTGCAATAGAAGATATTTAAAGCTATGCCATGCATCTGATATTAAAATCTTCTTTCTGAGGTTGCCTTGTTACCGACTGTTATTCAATAAAGCATAAAAGAGTTTTAGTCCAATTTATCTTATTTGTTGTGGGGGGAGAAAAGCCATCTGAACCATTCATCTAAATTTACAGTCCTTTCGAAAAAGACAGAGGCTTAAAAGAATCTTAAAAAGTTAATGCAGTTAACGTCCCTGTCAGTCAATTTATGATACTCCCTCAAAGAAAAGCAGTTTTAGAGAAATGGTATTTCTTATAAGGACTAAAAAGGCCTGTCTTAACTTTCGTAGTTTCAAATTTAAAACGAGATATGTGGACATATTTAAAATGAGATACGTGGACATATGGAGTGTCAGAGGCATCTGTTAATTCAAATCATGGACATTGCTAGGGTTTATGTATGTGTAAATATGTAGGAGTGTAGAATTTCTGTAGATGATACTGACTAAAGAAAGGTCACAGAAGGACATATTTTTCTTCCAAGTTTTAGAGACTAATAATTTTAAGCTATTGAGTTTTAGGGTAATTGCATCTTGCCTAAATAGACTGATCTGGAATACAGAATGGTAATTGCTATAAATAACACCTATTTAGAAATTTTAATTGGATAGTTTAGTAGGGTAGTACAACAAAGAGAAATGAGTTCATTGTTTATTCTATGTAGGTAGAGTTCAGGTAGGGCAGAAATAGGGTATTATAAAAATCAAGTTTTATGTAGCTCTAGTAAAAAAGAAACATGTTATCAAGTAAATGGAAATTTTTAGATGATGAATATTTAAAGAATATTTAGGATCCTTATTGGGAGGGAGTTGTATGTCCATGCTCCAATTCAGCCAAATCTTGATTAATCAGAAACCAACTCTCCCGACTAGGAATTACCTAGGGCTGCCTCTGCTGCTGGTCATTTCACTTCTTATTAGCATAATCCTCAAGCAGATGGAAGGGAGTTGGGAGATAAAACTCAAATCAGCTTTGTTCCTTGCTAACAACTCTGGCAAACTGTTGACACTTGTGGCTAAAATGAAGTTTGGGTATTCTCTGTGGATTTTTATTATTTGTGCTGTCCTTGTCTCCACAGATAATCAACAGTTCATTGCATAACATATAGCAGATGCAACCTGGCTCATTCTTTCAAATGAGTAATCAGAGGCAATGCAAATTAACATCTTCACCTCAGAAAAAAATCACCTGAGAATTCATCCAGCTCAGTAAACAGAGGAAGTAATCATAATGATAGGGTTTTAATGATAAAGGAGTCAAAGAAAAAGCAAGCCATTTCCCTCCTCGTATACAAAATATACATTCTAATTATCTTACATCTACCAGAAGGGGACAATTCAAGTTGGGTTGACCCTACACTTGGATGATATTGAATCCAAAATAACATATGTAAAAACAACTCATGTTAGTTCTCATTTCTTTCTTCTTTCCCAGCAGCTGGGTTGATCATTATTATTGAGGAATACTTAATTGTTTGAAATTGAAAAGTAGCAATTAAAAAACATTGTTTTATTATTTATTTTAAATAACCCATACTCCTACAAACTTTAGAAGCTACACCAAACTATTAACAAGTTAATGGAGATTTTGGTTGTCTTAATTTTGCTTACTCATATTTTGTATAATACATTCCTAAAATAGAACCATGCTACTGATACTGTTCTATAATTTTTTTTTCAGTTACCATATTTCCTCATTAAAACTCTACTTTTAAATGGTGCATAGCCTTTCATACCAACATACTAAAATTTATTCAGCCCCCTAATGCTGGACATTTGGTTGTTTGAGTTTTTTACTATTATAAACAAATACAGATTGAATATCCGTATACCTAAATCTTTGCATAAGTCCATGATTTTTTTTTAGGACAAATTCCTAAATGAGAAATTGCTGAGTCTAGGAGTATATACACATTATAGAGGCTTTTGAAAGGTATTGCCAAATTGCCCTCTACAAAGGTTAAGCTATTGATAGTTACGTTTGCGATCATTTAAAGACAGATCTAAGTCATATGGCAGAGTTTCTAGAATATCTATATGAGCTCTTTTACCTGTTTACTCAACAGGTAAAACATAAACCTGTGTGTGGACACAACCCTGATGACTATGGTTCTGAATGAGTCATACTAGCCTCCTCTCAGATCTTGCCAAGTTTTTTTTTTTTTTTCCTTTATTATTATTTATTCATTTATTTGGGTGCCCCAGGTCTTAGTTGTGGCTCTTAGGATCTTTAGCTGTGGCATGTGGGATCGAGTTCCCTGGGATCAAACTGGGGACCCCTGCATTGGGAGTGCAGAGTCTTAGCCACTGGACTCCCAGGGAAGTCTGTTGCCTAGAATTTTGAGACCTCGAGAATATGCCTGGTTTTCCCTGGGGCTCAGTGGGATCTGTTTGGTTCTCACAAGAGGCAGGAGTTCCCCTTAGAAATGGATTACTCTAAGCCTACAACCCATTTTCTCTCTCTCTCCTCACTCCCTCCCAGGTGGGAGTTTCTTTCCATTTCCTTGAAATCAGGGATCATAGTGTGTGGTACACAAGACCACGCCCAAACACTGACCTTGTCATTCCTGAGGTCTGTTAGGGCTGTGGGTGTGGGACCCTTGCTGCCAGCTCATCTTCTTCAGGGGACGTCTGTCACCACAGAATGAGCTACCTGGGGAGAGACCTGTGTTAGAGGTGCAGGTCTGGTCTTAACTACCACAGAGGCTTGCTTTAGTGGTTCAGGAGTCCCCCCACCTTTTGTATCCAGAGATGGGAGCATTTTTGCATCATGATTGCCCCTTGAGCAGAGAAAAATTTCCCCTACAGATGGGGGAGTTGGAAGGTAGAGAAAATCTTATTTCAAGGAAAGATTTTCAACACAGACTACATTCTGGATACATAAAAGCATGTGGTTTAATCAATAACATTAATAGATACCAGAAACTTCATCTCATATTCACAGAAACACCACCTGAAAAGTCCCGCTTAGAGGTCTGTTTTCTTGTGTCTCATTAACTACAATGGCGTCTGAGGGTAAAACAGACCACCATCAAGGCCACAGGACCCAAACACTATTTTAGGATGGTTTATTCTTAGAGTCTCTCTACACCATATTCCTTTCTGTCAACAAGGTAAGAATAAAATGTATCTTCTAATGGCTCAATGGGTAAAGAATCCACCCCAATGCAGGAGACGTGGATTTGATCCCTGGGTGGGGAACATCCCTTGGAGGCGGCATGGCAATCCACTCCAGTATTCTTGCCTGGAGAACCCCATGGACAGAGGAGCCTGGAGGGCTGCAGTTCATAGGGTCACAAGGACTCATATACAACTGAAGCAAACAAGTGCATATGCTTCCTACAATTTCTGACTTGTTTAGGCTATAGATTAGAAATATTTAGAGAGCTGTGTTATGGACCAAAAAATTCCTCTTTTAGACTATGTACTATATTTACAAAAATAGTGATTTGCTGATTTAATTTGTATGATACCTATACATTCTGATGTCCATCCACCTCCTCCCCCTTGCGCTGTGTGCGTGCTCAGTCTCTTCAGTCGTGTCCAACTCTTTGCGACCCCATGCACTGCAGCCCACCAGGCTCTCTGTCCATGGAATTTCCCAGGCACGAATACTGGAGTGGATTGCCATGCCCTCCCTCCTCCAGAGCATCTTCCCAACCGGGGATCAAACCTGTGTCTCCTGCAGCTTCTGCATTGACAGGTGGATTCTTTACCACTGAGCCCCCAGGGAAGCCCTCCTTCCCCATACTTCTTCTAAATTTAAGAACTTAAGATTTAAAAAATTTCTTTTATCAAAGGTAAAAAAATAAAGACTGCTCTCCATGTGTCTGTGGAGCTATAGTGACCAACATCTTGGATTTTTCAATTTTAATTTCAAAATGATTTTTTTCTTGGCCTCCATTGCATTGAATATAAAAATGTTTTTTCAGACTATAAATCACATTTTTTTTTTCTCAGAAAATGCAGTCACCATATTTCTGGTTAAAATACTGCTCATATTACTTTTTCACCATCTTTCTGTCTTCACCCTGAGAGTATATGCTCTACTCCCAGTCTTTCTGGACCAGATAGGCTTGGGGAAGCACTCAAAAAGAACAATGCTTCCTAGGGAGGACCACTTTAATACAGAACTTACTGTCAGGTTTCAACTTTTGTTTTCTGGTGGCACCTTATAAACTCAGGTGGGCAATAAGGAGAGCAGACAAAACACATGTGCCCTCTGTGGCAGACGCCATCCATAATGGGCTGAGTTGGCTTCCTACTTGGGTCCATCGGCCTCTGGACTCAGTGGAAAGTCATGTGTGAAGGATGCTCTCCAGCTCCTCAGCTGCCCGTGGGAATCATTGTAAAGCAGTCTGCCAGAAGGAATGTGTGAGCAAATGACAAACGGTACCTGACTCCAGGGGAAAATAGACTTTGGGAAGCTTTTAATGCCAAGTTTTATAATGTTTAGGATGAAATACTGCATCAGATTTCTCATGAGGATGGAAACGACCTCGGATCCATTTAACACAGCATTTTTCAGCCAAAGAGAACATTCTTGAATAGAAAAAGAAAATATTCCAGTCCTTAAAGTTTAGAAAGGGCTTCCTTTTCTTCTTCTTGCTGGCTCCCCACTCTTTTATCCTGACTTGCATTCTGTAACTCCCAGCCATGCTGATTTAAAAAAAAAAAAAATCCCTCTATATGGATTTTCTGAGTTGGTGCTGAGAGCAAATATTTTGCCCCATTTATCTCAAAAGTGCCCTCATGATTGTCAGGGCATGTAGCCCATTATTTTTGGTTCAGAAAACATGGTCCCCATATTTATATATAATGAGTCATCAATCTCTTTTTGCACTTTCTTTTAAAGTATATCTCATCTATCCTATTCTGTTCTCATTGTCACGACTTCAGCCCAGATCTTCATTTCTTGCCTGATCAATGCCATCCTTTTCTTACTGTGTTCATCTAATTGATGAGCGTAGAGAGGGCAGTTGTATGGAAAAGATGTTTGCAAAGTAAAATTCGTATGACCTGGAGCTTGGTATGGAGATAAAGGCATCAGTGATAATTCTGAAAGGATTTCGACCTCATTAGGGAATGGAGAAAAGAATTCTGCTTTTGATAACTAATTTAATTTAATTGATAACTATTTTAATTGCTTAATTTAATTTAGTATCTTAATTTAATCTAAGATTCTGATTCTAAGGATCTTCCCACCATTGTGCTTGCTCTGATATCTGTCTACAATGACCTCCTGTAGCAGTCTTCTTTCTTGCAACACAAAAGCATATACAAAATAAATTAGTGGAAGTAGTTGTGTTTAAAGTATCTTCCATCCTAAACCCTATGAATTTCTGACCTGCAAATAAGTGATTATATATATATATAGCTACACATGTAGCTATATACATATATATATGTATATATATGTATACATATATGTATGTATATGTATGTTTATGTATGTTTACATATGTATGTACTTATGTATATATATAGCTATATATATACTTACGTATGTATGTAGCTGTGTCTTTTCTCTACTTCTTTATTTTATTACTGTTTATTTCATAGTTGAGATCTTTTCATATCTTTTGCTTCTTTCTTATGTCTCATGAATGTGGTGTGATAAAGGGAACAGAATAATAATCAATAAATATTGACCAGGCTTCAGTGATGAGAAAGATACATTGCGAATTCACAATTTATTTTATCTTGTATTTTTGTTATCTCACTGAATGAATTGACTTAATATTACTTTTCCCTGCTTAGGATTTTCTATTGATGTGTGGAGAGGAGCCTCTTTGATATATTCAGTTGAAAAAAAAAAGTGAGTGGCGAAGGAAGAAAAACTGTATCTTAAGGCTTTTTAAGGGTGTCCCGGAAGCCATCTTACCCTGCCTGTTTATGTGGTTGGGTCTGATTGCCCTGAAGTCACAGCAGATTAGGTTTCCTTGGCTTCAGTCAGCTTTCATACAATGGGAGTGTTTTCAAAACAGCTCAATCTGAAGAAAACATGACTGAGAATCCAGTTTATTTTTAGTACCTAAACTGTATTGAGCTGCATTTTCAGAAAAGTTAATAGTTTCCTGTGAAGTTGACGTTTACCACTGTGGAAGAAGTGCATGCTCATTACCAAACATTCAGAAACAAAACAGTGGGGGTGAAAAGCCTCCTGTGTAATCCAGCTACCCAGAGGTAAACAGTTAACCTTTCAGTTAGGATCTATTCAACCTCCGTGAAATATATATATAGTTGTAATCATACTTTTAGTATGATTTTTGTGCCTGTTTCCTTCTTAGGTAAAATTTCTTTTTTGTGTATTAGTCGCTCAGTCATGTCTGTCTGACTCTTTGCGACCGAAGTGGCTTCATAACGCTACAGCCAATCACAAGTAACCTCTGCAAATGTACTTGTTGGACATTTAGGTGATACTCAATTTTTCACTTTATTAGATAATACTATAATGAGCATTTTTTAAGCTTTTCCAGTAATTAATTAAGGTTATTTTCTTAGAATTGATTATGCAAAGTGAATATTTTTAAAGCTCATACTAAGTTTTGCCAAATTAATTTTAAAAAGTTCTTCTATCAGTATGTGAGGGTATGTTTTTTATCTCACCCTTATTAGTACAAAATCTTCCTAGTTACAAAGATACTAGTTTTAGAGGTGAAAATTATGTTTCATTTAGTTTTCCCTGATTTCCAATGATGCTTATAATTTTCCAGCACTCATCATTATTCATTTGTTGAGTGTCCTCGTTTCTGAATTGTTTGCATGTATCTTTGGCTACTTATTTATCACAATCCTAGTGGTTTCTATTTTTTACAGAAATGATTTAGCAGACTCTTCATATGTTGAACATTAATCTTTGTTACATGTATTTTGAATTCTTGCCTGTTGTTTCCCTTTTTACTTGGGTTATTTTTTCTTAAAACACAACCTTGTAAACTTTTTGGTAGTAAGCTCATAATTCCCCAACTTTCTTGGTAATTAAAAATATTCTAGGTTGAGCTTAGAAATTTATCATCTCCCCCAAATCATTACCCTCTACCAATCAGCTGATGATTTAAAATAATGTAGTCGGTACTTTTTATAGGAAACAAAAATCTTGGGAAATTTCTTAGAAAAATTAATACTCATATATTTTATTTAATCCCAGTGAAATAATCCAGAGAAAACACTTATGATTTAAGTTTTTATTTCCCACTCTGTGGTTGGATTTCATAATGTTTAACAAACAGGAATCATGCCTTGGAGCAGCGGTTCTTAACTTGGGGCAGTTTTGCCTCTGAGGGACATTTGGCAATATCCAGAGATATTTTTGATTGCCACAATGTTGGGGAGAGGCATGCTGATGGCATCTACTGGGTAAAACCAAGTTGTTAAGTGGCCAAGTCAGGTCAGACTCTTTTGCGAACCCATGGACGGTGATCTGCCAGGCTTCTCAGTCCATGGGATTTCCCAGGCCAGAATACTGGAGTGGGTTGCCATTTCCTTCTCCAGGGGGATCTTCCCGACCCAAGGATCAAACCCACGTCTCCTGCATTGGCAGGCAGATTCTTTACCACTGAGCCACCAGGGAAGCCAGGTAGAGCCCACGGTTGCTGCTAAACATCTTCACTCACAATTTCAGGACTGCTGCTGTGGAGAGATCCCATCATAGAGTTGTTGCGAGTTAGAATGACTATTTATGCTGTATTAGTGGCAGAGAAATTTAATGTCACATAATTTAAAATTCACTATTTCTTTGTCTCTCTCTCTTTTTTTCTGAGTAGAATCCATTGCTTTTCACTTCATCTTCCTCACGTATTTTAATGACTTACTTTTGCTCCCCTTTTGGAAGTTGGCCAGCTTAGGGAAGTGTGTGCATGTGAACTGTGGTTGTCCCCCGCTTCCTGTGTTATAATTTTTAGACAATGGAGATCCAGTTGTGGGCAAGCTCCACATACACATGATTCCAGGTCTCTCGTTTTCCAACCCTTTCTTGTTGGGATATGGATAACTTGGAAATCATGATATTAAAAACCTTGGATATATGTTTGCAGACGACTTAGAGACATGTCACTGCGTTTGAGCAGGGGTACTTCTTCCAGGCTGTGTCCCGCAAGTTAGGCTCAATGAAGGTAAAGGGGTAAAAAAAACTGTCTCAGCCAAGTTTCTTGAAAGAGAACCTACCGTCAAGTTTGGGAGAGTCAGTGCCAACAGAAAATCCAGAGATAAAATAGTAAATAGTAAATAGAAATGAGTTTGATGGAAGCAGAATGATAATTCAGAAAATGCCACGAATTGCATTGGAACGTCATGGCTAGTTCTTCACTCAGAAAATAAACACACCTTTATTTAAGTGTGTTCCTACTACACAGGATGTTCATTCCTATTCTGTAAAAACCTACCATCTTAGCCACCAAACAAGCAAACACACATAGCAAGTGTTTTTTTTTTTTTTTGCAATTAAAATCTGCTGCTGCTGCTAAGTTGCTTCAGTGGTGTCCAACTCTGTGCAACCCCATAGATGGCAGCTCACTAGGCTCCTCTGTCCCTGGGATTCTCCAAGCAAGAATACTGGAGTGGGTTGCCATTTCCTTCTCCAATACAAGAAAGTGAAAAGTGAAAGTGAAGTTGCTCAGTCATGTCTGACTCTTAACGACCCTGTGGACTATAGCCTACCAGGCTCTTCCGTCCATGGGATTCTCCAGGCAAGAATACAGGAGTGGGTTGCCATTTCCTTCTCCAATTAAAATTTGAGAGCAATTTAAATGCATTTAAACAAATTTAAATAAAATTAAATTGGAATTTTTGTGGTAGGACTTCCAGATTCTTTGATGTGACCGATTGCACTGGGAATCTAGAAGAGGGGCTTATGGATGACAGTCTTTCATACTTATTCTACCTTTAAGAACCCTTGGTGCTGTACCAGTAGTTTTCATCCATGGCTGCCGATTTGAATAAGAATGTGTTCGGTGTGTGGGTGAGACTTAAAACCTCCGGGCTCTCCTCCCTCCAGCTCCTGACTGAATTGTCTGGGTAGGGGCGTTGGCTAGTGTAAGAAGTTCTCTGGGTGACTCCACTGGGCATGAGAACCCCTTCATAAACAGAACACACTTTGGGAAGACCCACTGATATCATACAGACCAATGTTTCCAAATTTGTCAGTTCATAAGGATTGTCCAGGTACTCATTAAATATTTATTCTCAGGTATCATTCTTGGAGATTCTGATTCAGTCAGGGTAGTAGTTTCCAGGAGTATGTTTGTTTAGCAATCCCTTTGGGTGATGTTTATGCTGAGGCAAGTCTGAGGCACAGTCTGCTCTTCTGTGGTTTTCAGTGGCAGGACCTTAAAAGCAAAGGCTGGTGGGCAGGGCCCAGAGCACCAGAGCACTCGTTTCACCTTTAGTGCCTCTAAGGTCTGTTTTTGGTCCCTTGCAGGCTCACAAACCTCTAAGGTGTTTCTTTTTTTTTTTTCCCTCCCAAGCAAATGAATAGATTCATCCAAAAAGACGTTGTGAGTGTTCAGTCCTCATAAATTCATCCCTTATTTCCTTTATGTCTCTAGGAGATTATTGGTTTCTACAAAGTTTTGGAAATAGATGGTTGGTCTTGAGTAGCGAACTTCCCTGGTGGCTCAGATGGTAGAGAATCTGTCTGCAATGCAGGAGACCTGGGTTTGATCCCTAGGTCAGGAAGATCCCCTGGAGAAGGAAATGGCAATCCGTTCCAGTGTCCTTGTCTAGAGAATTCTATGGATATGTCAGGGGAGCTTGTAATTTCCTGGGTTCTGTCTCGTGGCAGCAAAAATTTGAAGTTACGGACAGACTAGTGTTACAGTTCTGTGTTACAGCTCAGTTTTATTTGGCAAGCAGAGGAAAATACATCCTCGTGGCATGAGGGTGGGCCGACCCAAAAGATGTGAAGAGAAGAGAAACCCCAGGTTCAATTTTGGCTCCTTTTTTATGTTTTTTCTCCTCGCCCTGAGCCTGCCCTGTGTAAACTGGGCTAGCCAGGAGGGCTGTTTGTTTCACCTGAGGGTCCCACTCCGATCTTCAGACCTTCCATTGTGCTATTTTTGCGGCCTTTTTCCTTTCTTTGTCTTTTAGCCACCGCCATCATGGACTCCTTTTTCCTATTCTAACTACCTAACAAACAGAGGAGCTTGGTAGGCTGCAATCCATCCATGGTGCAAAGAGTCAAACATGACTGGGTGACTGACAGATGCTTATGGGCTTGAGCAGTGAAAGGCAAATACTGGAGAAATGGCAGGATTCGGGGAGAGAGAGGGAAACAGAGACAGGGATGGGGAGAGGAGGAGGGACACAGAGAAAGAGAAACAGGAATCTCAAAGTGCAATAAGGAGTGAAAACCCAGATTGTTTAAAGAAAAAAAAAGAAGAAACAACAAAACCCGACTTCAGATGGAGCTTTTCATATCTGCCCTACATTAGAAGCCACACTAAGTACCCAGTGCCTTGTAAATCTTTGGAGTCTAGAGGTGAACTGCAAATTGGTCAGCTCTTGAGGCAATTGTTATTATACCAGTGCTAAAATGTTGCATTAATCCTGTTTATTCTTTTTATCTGATTTCTTTCTAGACTTCTAAAGCCCAAGTCAGCAATTATTTTAAGAAGAGGTCAAACAAATAGGCTGAAGTTACAAAAGATTATTGCTGTTTTGGTTAAAGCTACTAGGGGCTGTTATCAGCTAAGTGGCAGGTTGGACGCTAAGGGAAGTTAAGAGTCAGAAAATATTTATTATCTGGGCAACTCCCTTAAAGGAACAGAACTTTCTTACCTTGCCTAGTCTACCTGGAAAAAGACCTCCGGTAGGTCTTCTAAATAGAGAGTACTGGTGAATGTGTAATAGGCCATTACTCAGCAGACTCCCCATGTCTGACTCTCTGCTGGGCATAGAGTATGTAACAATGAAAGTTTGGTTCCCTCCTAGGAGATACAGTGTAAGAGGAGTGTCCCAGAGGTGAATCAAGGGCACGCATCCATTGAGATGCATGTGATGCAGAACCACAAGATGAGAGGGACCAATCATGTTTTTCCTTCAGGAACTTGGAACTGGAAAGCTGAGAGATGACAGCCGCTAGCACCAGAGGCGGAAGATGAAAGGCAGTGTTGTAAGAGTTAAGCCACATAGTGCAGGCTGGGCTGGGCTGGGATGAAGTAGGGGAAGCTGACTGGAAGAGAGAGAATGGGAGGTAGAGACAGGAGAAATGATGTTGTGACCTTAGGGTCTCTTAGTGGGTGACGGAAAGAAAGGCTTCAATTTCTGATGGCGTTTGTGTTCCAGTTCCTGGGAAGCTCCTGTTGTCAGTTGGTATGAGGCACCCTGCATCCTTACAATAAATCCCACCCAGTTTGGTTTGGCTTGAGAGTATCCCTGCCCTTTGCAGACAAAGTGGAATTAAAACCAAAAAGCTGGGCAGTTACTAAGCCCCGCAGTGAGGAAATGAAGGCAGAGTTAAAATTGATGAGACTAGAGAGAAAGACAATGAAAACCCTAGTAAATCATGTTAAAGGAGTTTATCCTGAGGCAAAGGGGGAAATATGTCAGAGTGTTAAGCAGAGGACTTCAATAATAGGGGTTGCCTGGGGGCTGTAGTGGGGGGAGCCAAGGTTGGAAGCTAAGGACCAGCTGGAAAGGTGTTGCAGCTCTGTGAGGAGGTGATGAGGTTCAAATTAGGGCGGTGGCAGAAGGGGTGGGGAGAAGTGCAACAGACTCTTGGCTCTGCAGAAAGGAGAGCTGTCAGCCTGCTTGTCACTTAGAGTGGGGATAAAGTGACAATGAATGGAATCTGCAAGCTTCCCAGGTGGCTCAGAGGTTAAAAAATCTGCCTGCCAATGCAGGAGGCACAGGAGACGCAGGTTCGATCTCTGGGTCAGGAAGATCCCCTGGAGAAGGAAATAGCAACCCACTCCAGTGTTCTTGCCTGGAGAATCCCATGGACAGAGGAGTCTGGCGGGCTACAGTCCATGGGGTCGCGAGAGTCAGACATGACTGAAGTGACTTAGTACCAGTATTCTTGCTTCTCTGGCAGCTCAGCTGGTAAAGGATCTGCCTGAACTGTAGGAGACCCCGATTCAGTTCCTGGGTTGGGAAGTTCCCCTGGAGAAGGGATAGGCTACCCACTCCAGTATTCTTGAGCTTCCCTGGTGACTCAGACAGTAAAGAATCCACCTGCAGTGCGGAAGACCTGGGTTAGATCCCTGGGTGGGGAAGATTCCCTGGAGGAAGGCATGGCAACTCACTCCAGTATTCTTGCCTGGAGAACCCATGGACAGAGGAACCTGGCAGGCTACAGTTCATGGGGCTGCAAAGAGTAAGACGCGACTGAGTGACTAAATACAGCACCAGTCTTCTTGCCTGGGAAATCCCATGGACAGAGGAGCCCGGCAGGCTACAGCCTATATATAGTGTTGCAAACAGTCTGACATGACTGAAGCGGCCTAACACTAGGTTTATGACTTGGGGTGTTTGTGTCTGTGGTGTGCCTTGGGATTTAGCAAGCTGTTATTAGAGTTTTTTTTTTTTTTTTTTTTTTTTTTTTTGGAGTGATGGTGATGGGCTCAAGAAGCCAGCATCTAGAGGAGTGAGATAGGAAAGGAGTGGGTGAGGGGGAATTTGACGATAAAGAAAAGGACAAGAGCTGGGTGGGGCAAGGGGATGTTGAGACTTGCGAGGAGCAACTGTGTGTTAAAATAAATGACCCAAGTATAGCCCTCAGGGTGCTCATGGCCTTGGGTCTGGGGGACGAAAATGTAAGCTCCTTGAAGTGTATTGTAACAGCTAGAGGAACTCCAACAGTTTCCCGGAGGAGGTGGCATTGATAAGAACTGTGAAACGTTGGATGGGGAAGGGGCAGAGAAGGGGAAGATGCGTCACAGAGAGGGGAAGTGGAAGATGAGATGGTTTTGAAGATGGAATTGTGTGAGCCTTGGAATGGGGATTTTCAAGGAAACCAGGGCAGACAAGTCTTTCTGAACATCTGTACTCATTGTCTATAATCATTGACCCGTCTGCAAGGATTTTAGGAAATGTCAAAATAGTCCATGTATCGAAAAATGACCTAAGGAAATTTGTGATGATGCAGGCTTTTATGGATCCGAGAGCAATTTTCCTTAGTATTTGATCTGTCTTGAGGAAAGTTTGTGTATATACAATGTATTTTTTCCCTCTCTTGCCCACCTCTACCCCTTCTCCATGCTCACGGCCTGCGGGTGGAAACCCAATGCCCAAGCTGGTATATAACTTCTTGGGCTCCATGCTACACTGATTTACTGTTTAGGTTAGATATCTCATGCATAAACCTTGCCCTCTCACCATTGTCATTGAGTGGATTTTTTTTTTTTTGAGGCTGTAGCCAATTTATAGTAATTAATGTGCTAAGGACAGCAGCTGTAGCGGTCATTAATTCCTTAATCTTGGACTAGAGAGAAATGGATTAGTTAGAGATAAATATAGCGTATGGCATTTTCTCCTGAGAACAAACCCTATATAAACAGGGCTTTCTGCTGCAGTGTTGGGTGGTGGGAAAATGAGAGCCTTTTCCCTTTTCCTTGAGGAATTTTTCTTGTGAGAAGGAAGGAGTAGGGGGCGGGGTGAGGTGAAATGGAGGTTCATCTAAAATGGGACATAAAGGCTGACCCTGGATGCCACGAAGGCTTCTGTCTTTACTCCCAGGACCCTGAGACCTCTGGGTGAAGATTTGCCAATTGAACTTAAATGTGTTTTGTGCACACATCAAATCTCTGCTTAGGAAGCCAAACTGAGGGAGGAGAGAGAGTGGGGGAAAAAAAAGCACCCAGATTCTCTTCTGCTGAGTGAGCCATTTGTTTTAAAATGAGATGAGAGGTGGCTCAAAGATGTTAATGGAAATCTTTGCAAATACAGGCTTAAAGTTTCTTCCATCCAAAGAGTCACTCAGCCATAAATATGTGTGGGTTATTTAGATGCTTCCAAAGGTTACTTGAAAATTGCCTATTTTCCCACAAAGAAGTGAGCTGTTTATTGCTTCAAAAACGTGTCTCAGAAAGAATGCTTTTCTTCATTCGAGAAAGGAAAAAGTACTGAAATGCATGTAATGTTGGGAAAAGGTTGATTGGAGAGCAGATAGTCTGGGGAGAGAGGTTTAGTGTGGCTGCAGAAAGTATACTTGCTCTAAACCTTAAGACTGAGGGAAAAGCAGGTGGTATTGTCCTCATGTGACTTCACGTGTTATTCTCTTAGTGGTTCGGGTGGAAAGTCACAGTAAGGCAGGCTGTCAGGTAGGGCTTCTCAGGTGGTCCTAGTGGTAAAGAACCCACCTGCCAGTGTAGGAGACATAAGCGATGTGGCTTCCATCCCTGAGTCGGGAAGTTCTCCTGGAGGAGGGCACAGCAAACCACTCCAGTATTCTTGTCTGGACTATCCAGTGGACAGAAGAACCTGGCGGGCTACAGTACATAGGGTCACAGAGAGTCGGACATGGCTGAAGCGACCTAGCATGTGTGCATACAAGGGAAAGGAAGTTGAGTTTTGCAATCTGGATGGGTGGGGGAATCTGAAAAGTATCACCTCTGTGAATACTTCATGATGGCTCCCTAACAGCAAAGGGAAGTTGCAAAGCTCTCGTTGGCATCTCATTAATTCATAGCTAGTCCCATTGTAGGGTTACCAAGTAAGAGGGCCCAGTTTTTTCACTCTTTGGGAAATCCTATAATAGAGAAGATTTTTCTGGTGACTTAGATGGATTTACACTGGATCTCTATAAGGTTGAGGCTGGTGTTTTATAATTCAGATACATCTCTTTGTGGATAGCTGGTATGGATGGCCTTAACTGGGATTGAATTTATGTCAAAATCAGGGTTGAAACCAGAGCTTGATAAACATGCTGGTAATTCCTACATGTGTGCTCTGGGAGAATGGAGGCTCCCCTTGCCTTGAGATCCTTGTCACATGGAAATATAAAGCAGGTTGAGAGATGACATTTGTTGAGAATATCCTATATACAGTGCTACACCAGGCATATTTAAAAACCAACTTTTTGTTTTGTATATTGGGGTGTAGCCAGTTAACAAACAGTGTTGTGATAGTTTCAGGTGAACAGTGAAGGGACTCAGCCATAATACACATGTATCATTCTTCCCCAAACTTCCCTCCCATCCAGGCTGCTATATGACATTGAGCAGAGTTTCATGTGCTATACAGTAGGTCCTTCTTGGTTATCCATTTTAAGTATAGCATACATTAGGCATTTTTTACTGTTGTATAATTCAACCTCAAGAATCCTGGAAGGTAATTTCTCATTATCACATAAGTGAAAGTGAAAGTTGCTCAGTCATGTCCAACTCTTTGTGACACCATGGACTGTACAGTCCATGGAATTCTCCAGGCCAGAATACTGGAGTGGGTAGCCTATCCCATCTCCAGGCGATCTTCACAACTTAGGGATCGACCCAGGTCTCCCGCATTGCAGGTGGATTCTTTACCAGCTGAGCCACAAGGGAAGCCCCATTATCACATATGAGTGAAGTAATTTGCCCAAGATTGAAAGAGAGATACACACACACACACACATTTAGGCTTTCTTACACACTGGGTTCATATGGCCTCAGAGAGCCCTGTGGGTGAACATAGCTAAGTGTTCCAGTTCTTTGCAATAGCCTTGAGGTGGGAAAAGACCATCAGAGTTACCTGGCTCAATGCATGTCTCTGAGTGCATTCCCCGCAGGCAGTGGGACTTCCCAGGAAGCTATGGGAAGATTGGTCCAGCCACACTGATGCTCCAAATGCTTTGGTTTTCTTCTCCTTTCCCCAAAGCCCTGAGGACTGAGACCAAAAGGAATCACATAGTGTTGCTGTTTGTATACTAACTGAAAAATGTATGACTCTTCAAAAAAATATAGACGAATCTGTTGTCTGCTAAGAAAGGAAGATAAGGAATAAACCAAGTTATTGGCAGCATTTCCCATGGGTTCCGCTTATGCAAGAATGCATCAGTCATTGGATGTTCGTGGCGACAATCAGCACCAACCTCTTTGCTTTTAGAAACTGAAAAAAAGAGTCAGATGTTTGTTGTCCTGCAGCAGCAGGAAATAATAAAGCCAATTAATTTTGAATTCACATGATGCCCATGTCCTCCGTTAGTCTGGCTTAGGTTTGTTGAATTGGAAGAGGCTATTCTCACTTGTTTATTCTGATGTTTCGAATCTCTTGGAAGATACCCGTGCTTAGACAGTCTGGTTTCATGTTTTATCATATTTTGTTCCCAAAGCCTGACTCAACTTGTAGGGCTTTATGCAGGAGAGTTTGCTCACGACCACATTTAGTAAAGCTGGCTGTCAGTCTGTCACGTGGGCACTTTGTCAACTACAGGCAATACAGAATAGTACGGTAGTCATAGTAGAAGAGCTTCATTGGAATTCAGTTTTGATCATTAAAATGGATAGAAGATAAACTGCTTAGCAGTTCTTCACAACCACATAAATTGGATGTCCAACAGTGCAAAACTCCAAAGTGCATCCTTTCAATCTGTGAAAAGAAGCATTAGAGGCAGAACTTAGAATTTATTTCAACTGAGTTGACAGTAATCCCAGACACAAGGGAGTGTCCTAGGTACTATTCATTTCTTTGCAAATTGATATGTTATGGCTAAAATCAGCCAATAGCTCTGGAAAGAAAAGCTAACACATTCGTGAATGATCCTTGAGTTCTGTGTTTTAATTTAAAATTGTTTGTTAAAGTCATGCTTGATTCCATTATGAGCATTTTGACTGACTAACTTTGACTACCTGGTAAATATCCAATGAAGTTACATGCAAATTATAAACAGTTTTATCTATTAATGCTCAGAATCAGTTTCTTCCTTGATGTGTAGATATGCTTTATAAATTTGGTATTGTTTCTCTTTGCTAGAGGTAAAAATTTCATTTGTGGTAAGAGAAAAATTTCCAAGTTATTTCCTGCTGAAAAGTCTGCAGCTAGCTCTCCTTGCATTCTAGGAAAATATCCAAATTCCTGAGCTGGCCATCAAGAACCTACCTTGCCAAACTCATCAGCAGGATTTCTTGGAGGCAATGCTTCCTGTTACTTGTGTGGACCAAAGTTCTTCTAACCTAGAATATTGCCTTCCATTTCTGAATTTATACCCATCCTTCAAACTTCAAGCTCAACTTGATCTCTTCCATGATTTTATTTTTTTCTCTCCAATCTAAATGAATTCCTATAGAAAATGTTTATATGACTCCTATGTGTAAAGGATATACCTCTATAGGCTGAGATTGAAGTAGTAAAGAACATAAGTATTAAGCAGGATTCCTAAACTCCCTCTATGGCTAATTCCAAACATCAGTACCACCTTAGGTCTTTTGATAGAGCAGTTGAAGAGAGTATTTCTGAAGAGTCCCTGGGACTGTCATAGGATAAAGTACGGTTCATTCTTCCACATCCCATTTCTTGGCTGGTAAATGGGATTGTTTTTTGGAAGAGAGGCAGGTTTTTCGCTTCTGAAAATCCCTTTGAGGCCTCTCAGGGATTTGGCCTTAAAGGGAAAAGACTGGAAGGAGAAGTGAAGGTATTCTGGGTTCTTCCCACTGCAGGGAGGAACTGGGCATTGTGTGAATCCAAAATTAATTTGCTTAATTATTTCCTGCTACTGCCCTAAAGCAGGCAACTGACTTAAAGCAGCTGGGTTGGTACTTCTGGGGTTCCTGAAGTACTGCTGGGGTTCTGGGTTCCTCTACCCTTCCTCTTTCTGCTTCCTCAGAAGATACATCTAGATGTTGGGTTATCTCTGCTGAGATCTTGGCTTGCTTAAGTCCCTTGATCTGGTTTCTTGGCCAGAGCAGCACAGTTACCTTAGAGCTGCTCTATCTTCTTCCACCTCCTGTGCTGAGCTCACCTAAGTTTCCAGAGACCTCCCGAGGCCCCTGCAAACTCTTTGGTGCCAGTTTCTACTGTCCCATTTGTTTGTACATCACCACAGTCTGGGTAAGACTTAACCATCCCAGTTAAAAAAGTTACCTAACAATCCTGTAGATTTATTAGTAGGGTTACAACCCAGTACGACTGCTGACTGTTCTTTATCCTGGGATGCAGGGGTGAGGGTAGGGAGGAGAGGGACCGACTCCCAAGTGCTGTTGAAGAGAGGGGACCTAGCAGGGTCTCTACCCTTTGCTGAGTTCTCTTTTCCTCTCAGGGGGAGGCCAGCAGTCTGTGTCATACCTTAGAATCCCCTTTCCTCTTGTCTGGGGTTCGAAGTTCCCCTTTGTGGCATTAAAGAAGGTTCTGGCTAAAAAATTATAGAGGTTGTGAAAGGATCAGCTATGACAAACTTAGATTGTGTATTAAAAGCAGAGACATCACTTTGCTGACAAAGGTCTGTATAGTCCAAGCTATGATTTTTCCAGTAGTCATTTGTGGATGTGAGAGTTGGACCATAAGAAGGCTGAGCACTGAAGAATTAATGCTTTCAAATTGTGGTGCTGGAGAAGACTCTTGAGATTCCCTTGGACTGCAAGGAGATCAAACCAGTCAATCCTAAGGGAAATTAACCTTGAATATTCATTGGAAGGACTGATGTTGAAGCTGAAGCTCCAATACTTTGGCCACCTGATGCAAAGAGCCAACTCATTGGAAAAGACTCTGATGCTGGGAAAGATTGAAGGCAAAAGGAAAAGGGGCGGCGGAGGATGAGATGATGAGAAACCATCACTGACTCAATGGATATGAATTTGAGCAAACTACGGGAGACAGTGGAGGACAGAGGAGCCTGGCATGCTCTAGTGTATGGGGCTGCAAAGTAGGACAGGACTGAGTGACTAAGCATGCATGCATGCATGCATGTGTGGCTGGAACCCATAGAAGCATATGGGGTAACTGTATGAAATAATTGTGGCAAAGTAGGTGTAGCAGGTAGATAATGACTTTAGAGATATCCATGTCCTAATTCCTGGAACCTTACACAGCAAAGAGGCTTTGCAGAAGTAATTAAGGTTAGGGATCTTGAGAAGGGAGATTGGATTATGTGGGTGGGTCAGATAAGGTATTAATATGAGAATGAGAGAAAAAAGGAGAGAGGAAGGGGAGGGGAGGACCGGGAAGACACAGTGGGAGAAATGATAGATTATCGAGAGAGAGAGAGAGAGAGAGAGAGAGAGAGAGAGAGAGAGAGAGAGAGGGAGAGAGGGAGAGGGGGGAGAGAGAGAGAGAGAGAGAGAGGAAGAAAGAAGAGAAGAGAGATACCAAAGATTCTACACTGCTGGACTTGAAGGGAGGAAGCCAGAAGCCAAGGAATGCATGTGACTTCTAGAATCTTGAAAAGGCAAGAAAACACAGATTATCCTCTAGCACCTGTAGAAGCAATGCAGCCTGGCTGAGTCCTTGACCTTGGACCTTGGACTTCCAACTTCTGACCTCCAGAACTGTGAGATAATAAACTTAAGTTGTTTTCATGCTACTAAGTTTGTGGCAGGTGGTTCTACAGAACACGAAACTACTATGGAAGCTAATATCAAAGCTCATTCTTGCAGGTCAAAAGTGCTCCTGTTTAGAGTGCACTCTGGGGGTGATGAGAGGTAAAGGAACAGCTGGGGTGAGGGTGGCCATCCTGATAGAAGGGGTAGGGGCTGGGTGACACTGGGAAGAGAAGAAGGGATGAACCTGAAAGGTCATGAGAAGTGGCAGGCTCCAGTGACTGGCTAGTTGTGAAGGACAAAGAAGCAGCTCCATCATTTAAGGTCCTGCACTCCCCGCAACATGCAATGCAGGAGACACAGGAGACATGGGTTCAATGCCTGGGTCTGGAAGATCTCCCGGAGAAGGAAATGGCAACCCCACTCCAGTATTCTTGCCTGGGAAATCCCATGGACAGAGGAGCCTGATAGGCTACAGTCCAAGGGGCTGCAAAGAGTTGGACATTACAGAGTTCACACACCCATATTTATTTATTTATTTTTGTCTGCATTGGGTCTTAGTTGCATCATGCGGGCTTAGTAGTGGCTGTGTGGGCTTAGTTGCCCCACAGCATATGAGAATTTTAGTTCCCCAACCATGGATCACATCTGCATCCCCTGAATCTGGAGGCAGATTCTTAACCACTGGACCATGAGGGGAGTCCCCCATTTAAGGGTTTTGATGCTGGAAGAGTGAGAGGATAGTGATTCAATTCAACAGCAGAGGAAGAAAGAAAGGGGAGCTGGAGTGGACAGCAGACTGCAGGACAGCATGGTTGGGTGGAATTAAAAGTGAATTTGGTTTTATTGATGTTGAACTTGAAAGAGCCCTTGAACTTGGAGCACTAGGATTTGGGGCAACTTGGAGTGATAGTAGATGAACAGATAATAATTAGGTTAAGAGAGTGAATAATGGCTGAAAAGTTGGGATTGAAGGTGTGTCTCTGGAGGGTGAAGATTGAAGTGGGAAGTATTAGTCACTCAGTTGTCTTAGTCACTCAGTTTCAACCCCATGGGCTGTAGCCCACCAGGCTTCTTTGTCCATGGGATTCTCCAGGCAAGAATACTGGAGTGAGTTGCCATTTCCTTCTCTAGGAGAACTTGCTCACCCAGGGATTGAACCCAGGTCTCCTGTACTGTAGGCAGATTTTTTACTATCTGAGCTACAAAGGAAATCCAAAGATTGAGATGGGAGCTGAAGCAATGAAGAGAAAAAAATTTTCATTGAGACAGTCAGAGAAGAGGGAAGGTAAGCTAGCATTCACTGAGCACCTAATTCGACCAGGCATTTATGTATATTTTATTTTTTAAAATATATGTTATGTAATTTAATACCTGGGCTTCCCAGGTGGTGCTAGTGGTAAAGAACCCACCTGCCAATGCAGGAGAGTTCAATGTAAGAGACACAGGTTCAATCCCTGGGTAGGGTCACAAAGAGTTGGACACTACTGAAGTGACTTAACACACACACAATTTAATACTTTTAACAGCCTCCCATTTAACCATTGTGACATAGTGTTGGAACTGTTTTTGAAGATGATAAATACAGAATCAGAGAAAGTAAGTAACTATCCCATAACCTAAGAGCCAGTAAGTCCTCTTCTACGCCATGTGCATAGTTAGGAGAAGCCAAGAAGCAGGCCAAATATTACTCATAAAAGATTAGCCAATCAGAATTCAGAATACTGAGTGATGCTTCACCAGAACCCGGCACTGGGTATTAGCAATACTCTTTTGAGGTAGGTTTCATTGTCGGTGGTCTCTTCAGTTATTTAAGGGCTTCAATGAGGTGTCTCTTCTGTGATGATGATGATGATGATGATGTGTGTGTGTGAGAGAGAGAGAGACAGAGAGAGAAACAGAGTCAGAAAAAGAGAAATGACATCACTGTTCTCACAGGCACAGTTAGTCTTCCTGACTAGAAAGTAAGTATATAGAAAATGTTTTGGATTTTTAAGATGCCAGGCCTTCCCAGAAGTACTGGTTATAATTTTAGTGAAAACCATTGTGGGAAGTATTTGACTTTTGGCTCGGAAGTTTCATGGACCAGATGAATCAATAATATACGACACATCTTTTCAGTTCCCCCCAGTCAGGTCTATAAAAGGCGTGCTTGCATGGCTCACCCACATTCAGGCAGAATCAGATGGTCGATTAATTCAGATTGGAATTAAAAACTCTCACCTCTCTGTTTTAGCTGTTCAGGATGCCACATGCAACTAGTTATTAAAATGAACACTTAGAGTGACCACAGCCCTGAATCTAATACTCCATATGGCACCAGAGTGAGGGCTCTCGACGTGTGCACTTTTGTCTTTGGTCATTTCAGACTGAAAATACAATTAGACTTGGCTGTCAGACAGATGAATTCTGTCATATTTCCCCTATAGGACCTGCACTTGGTCCAGATCAATAAATATAAAACCACTTGCCCATAAATTGCAAACTAAGCTTGCAGCTTCAGTACATGTGGGCTTAAATTCACTTGTATCTGGCATTCACTGCTTCCTGGCCAAACAGTCTGTTTCTGTGATTAGTGCAATTTCATAGCTGGACCAGAAAAACAAGGCTGCAAACCATCACTATAAAGCAGCAGATGGCTTTGCCACACCTTCCCTGTAAGGGCAGTTCCCTCCGAAAATGGGGTTTGAGCTGCTTGCTGTCTAGAATGGAACTTTAAAATTGGGATGAGTTCAAGTCATTATAGCTCCATGGAGCTGTTGTTATTTTTTTCCTATTTCTTCTTGAGATTTCAAACAGAATTTGTAATAAACTTTGCCTGGACACGACTTGTCACTCGGAAGAGACGTGCTTTATGTACAGAGATATAAGATTCTCTGTATATGCTTGGCAGAACCAGCTTTTACTGGATGGTACGTGCATGTTGGAGGCTTCCCAGGTGGTGCTGGTGGTAAAGAACCTGCCTTCCAATGCAGGAGACACAAGAGATGCGGATTCGATCCCCTGGGTCAGGAAGATCCCCTGGAGGAGGGCATGACAACTCACTCCAGTATTCTTGCCTGGAGAATCCCATGGCCTGAGGAGCCTGGTGGGCCACAGTCCGTGGGGTCACAAAGAATCAGACGCAACCGAAGCGACTGCGCATGCCTGTAGACGCTGGCTTGGCCTCACGGAGAATGAGATGCGCTTGCTTTTGCTGCAGAGACCACTAACCGAGATAACGTTGATTTTGGGGGAAAGGTACATTCTTAACACCTGTTTTCTTCCCTCATTTAGTTTAACTTAGAGGCCTGGTTTCAGGCAAAGGGAATTTTCTCTAGTGTAACACAGAATTAGGCTGTAGAATTTGCTAGTGTGGGACATTAAATGAGACAATTTAAAGTGAGACAATTAACCTAGACTCTTTAGAGGCAAGAATTAGACACTGGCTGTATCTGAATAAGAGGAACAGCTCTATTTTCAGGAGCTACTGTGGAAGCAAAACCTTCATACTTCCAAATACGGGGCTTGCTAAGCAAAGTGATTATAAAATCAGGTCAAGGAAAAAATTCCTTGGCGACAGACAGTATAAAAAAGATGTGTCAAGTGAGCTGGTGGTGTCACTTCCTTGAAGGCCACTGCTCTTGCAGTTAGAACATATTCTGAGATCATGGACACAGAGCACAGACTGGTGGCTGCCAAGAGGGAGAGGTTGGGGAAGATAGATTGGGAGTTTGGGGTTAGCAGATGTAAGCTTTTATATTAGAATGCATTAACAAGGTCCTACTGTGCAGCACAGAGAACTATATTCAGTATCCTATGATAAACCATAATAGAAAAGGATATGAGAAAAAGAATATAATATATGTATTATTGAATCACTTTGCTGTACAGCAGTAATTAACACCACATTATAAATCAAATATACTAAAAAGAAATTCTGAGAATGGTTGAATACATTTGGCTGAGTGCTGCTGCTTTGCTTGGTTTGGTCATTCCTCTTTGTGAATATATGAAGATCTGGTAACATTGTCTGAAGCTGCTCTCTTTGATGTGTTCATGTTATTAACAGAAACTTCTCATGAGTGGTAAATTAGAATAGCCCTTTGAGGGCCAATGATAATCAACACTTCAAAATAAGTGGAGGAAACAATACGTACTGTGTCCACAGGGCATGCATTTTTGGGAGAATCATATGATTTGGATAAATTATTCTTGAAGTCATGTTAGACTTTTAGCTGTTTTTAATTCTAGTAAGTAATTTTAATTTTTAATTCTAGTAAGTAAGATTCTAAAATCTAATCAAGGTTTGAATTGGTGTAGACCAAGAATTACAGTCTTTCAGACATTGTAGGTGAGTGTAAGATACTGGACCGGTCCATGAACACAGCAGATAATGAACTTCAACTTAAAAAAAAAAAAATCAAAGCACAACAGTAGGCCTCATTTTACTAACTTAATATTAGTTTATATCAAACAAGCTGGCTTCCCCCTTGCCCCTCAAATCCAGCAATACTTAACAGGAAACAGAAAAAACTCTCAAATTAGGGTAGCTCAAAGCAAATAGATGGGGAAACAATGGAAACAGTGACAGACTTTCTTTTTTGGGCTCCAAAATCACTGCAGATGGTGACTGCAGCCATGAAATTAAAAGACGCTTACTCCTTGGAATAAAAGCTATGACAAATCTACAGAGTGTATTAAAAAGCAGAAAAATCACTTTGCCGACAAAGGTCCATATAGTCAAAGCTATGGTTTTTCCTTTACGGATATGAGAGCTGGACAATAAAAAAGGCCGAGTGCCGAAGAATCAATGCCTTCAAACTGTGGTGCTGGAGAAGACTCTTGAGAGTTCATTGAATTGCAAGGAGATCAAACCAGTCAATCCTAAAAGAAATCAGTCTGGAATATTCACTGGAAGGACTGATGCTGTAGCTGAAGCTCCAATACTTTGGTCACCTGATGTGAAGAGCCGACTCATTGGAAAAGACCCTGATGCAGGGAAAGATTGAAGGCAGGAGGAGAAGGGGACAACAGAGGACGAGATGGTTGAATGGCATCACCAACTTGGTGGACATGAGTTTGAGCAAACTCCAGGAGATGAAGAAGGACAGGGAACCTTGGCGTGCTGCTGTCCATGGGGTTGCAAAGAATCAGAAATAATTGAGTGACTGAACAACAAAGGAATAACCAATAAAGAAGGAGAGAGTGTGTAGTGGGAGGCACTAATCAGTGAGAAGGGCTTCCCAGGTCGCCCACTGGTAGAGAATCCACCTGCCAACCAGGAGACGCAGGTTTGATCGTCCCTGGGTCAGGAAGATCCCCTGGAGAAGGGAATGACAACCCACTCCAGTATTCTTGCCTGGAGAATCCCACGGAGCCTGGTGGTCTGCCATGGGGTCACACATGCTATGCTATGCTAAGTCACTTCAGTCGTGTCTGACTCTGTGTGACCCCATAGACGGCAGCCCACCAGGCTCCCCCGTCCCTGGGATTCTCCAGGCAAGAACACTGGAGTGGGTTGCCATTTCCTTCTCCAATGTATGAAAGTGAAAAGTGAAAGGGAAGTCGCTCAGTCGTGTCCGACTCTTAGTGACACCATGGACTGCAGCCTACCAGGTTCCTCCGCCCATGGGATTTTCCAGGCAAGAGTACTGGAGTGGGGTGCCATTGCCTTCTCTGATGGGGTCGCATAGTCGGAGACTACTGAGCAAATAAACCGCAACACCAGCATCACTCTGTGTATGAGTTAATTTTTTTTCTTCTGTTTTTCAAATTGAAGTATAGTTGATTTATAATATTATATTAGTTTCAGGTGTACAGCATAATGATTCAATATTTCTATGGATTATATTCCATTTACAGTTATGAAAAAATAATGGCTATCTTTCTCTGTGCTGTACAATACATCCTTGTTGCTTATCTTTATGTTTTATCTTATGTTTTAATCATAGTAGTTTGTATCTCTTAATCTCCTACCCCTATCTTGTCCCTCCCCACTTTCCCTCTCACCACGGGCAACCTCTAGTTTTCTACATCTCTGGGTGTTTCTGTTTAGTTATATATATCTGTTTTATTTTTTAGATTTTACATATAAGTGGTAACACATAATATTTGTCTTTCTCTGACTTATTTCACGAAGCATAATATTAGGTGCATTCATACTGTGCAAATGGCAGAATTTCACTCCGTTTTATGGCCATGTAATATTCAATTATACATTGAATATATAATTGAATATATAATCTTGTTTGTCCATTCATCTGTTGATGGATACTTGGGTTGCGTCCATATCTTGGCTCTTGTAAATAGTGCTGCTGTGAACATCGGGGTATAAGTGTCTTTTCAGATTAGTGTCTTTGCCTTGGTTTTGGATATGTACCCAGAGCTAGAATTTCTGGGTCATATGATAGAGTCAGACATGACTTAGCAACTGAACAACCACAACAATGGTAGTTTTAGTTTTTTGAGGAAACTCCATATTATTTTCCATAGCGGCTGAGTTAACATTTTAAATTATATTTTCTTGTGTTTCAGGCAGAAAAATATATGAGTGTATCCTTGGAAACTAATTAATGCTCATTGTATATAGTTTATCTATGCCTCTATCCTCTATCTGGCACCACTGTGCTAGGTGTTAGGTTATAATGGAAATAATAGTCATGGTGTTTCCTGGCAAGTGGTTTACCAGCTACACTGCCTCATGTATGGACTTGAACATCACCCTCTGTTTTCTGTGGCATTTCCCTTGGTTTTGGTGAGAGCCTACTCTTTAATCTTCTCCTGGCCCTCTGCGTGTCCCCCTAATGGCGCCCTTCCTCTTAATTCTTTCTTTGGCTTCTGTGATGCCATTTTGTCCTGTTTTGCTTTCACTCTTGTTCATTGCTCCTGCTCATTCTCTTTGTGAGTTTGAATGTTGGTGTTTCCTGGGTTCTGTTCCCAGACTTGTTCCCTGTGGACTCATTGCCTGAGAGGAGGTGATTGTTTTTAGAAAGGAATTGAGCATGAAACCTCCAGTTCGCTGAACTTAACATTGACTGACCTGGAAGAATCATGAAGGCAGAAGAGTGAGGCATCAAGAAGTGATGTGTTGGCTTCTGACATAAAAGCAGAAAGCACAATAACATCAGAAAGTCAGGACTATGTTGGGAGTTCCTCTGATAATTACTGGTGGAATGCATTGAGATCTCCCTTTGGAGCTGAATGCCTTTAAAAAAATCATAATGGCTACAAAACACCGGAACTCTTGAAAACTTTTAAACAGGAAATAGAGATATTGAAGAAATGGCCTGAGGTAGGGGAAACAGAACCTTAGAGAAAATTATAAATGATGCATTAAAATAGGAAAAATATGACATTGAAGTCCTAGCATAATCCATACTGAGTTATGGGCATATACCTATTAGGTATAGTTATAAGTAAAGATGTGTTTTTGGCACATAGCTTCTGCCCTAGAGGAACATAGTTATGGCATGTAAGTTAGCTACTGCATGAATACGTTAAGACAGAGATTATTAGATCATAGTCAGTTTATTTTTTGTACCATTTTGCTTTTTATTCACATTGAACTTTTTTTTTTTAACCTGCTTTCTTCTTTCTGATGTTTCAGAGTATGCACAGTGATTTGAATTCCAGGGTATCTGATGCAAGAAGGTTGTGGTGAGATTTACACAAAGAATCAAGCTTTGAGAAATCTTACAATAAACCTATATCATCATATAACATAAGCAGATTTTCAATAAGCATTTCCTGGTGAAACATACAATTGTACATACAGGGTGGGAACAGCGAAGCAGACAATACCTCAGGAGACAGCTTCTTATGCTTGTCTAACTAGAACCTCACTTTTTTTTTTTTTTTTTTTTCAGCCTTTTTGAGACTACAGTTTTCCTGGATTTTGCTTCCAAGAAAGGAGGTTGTCTTTGCCAGGCTATGAGACTTTAAAGAAGATTACCAAGCTTAGCTGCCATTTTAGGATCCAGACATTCATTCCATGCACTATTACCTAGAGAGAGGGAGGAAAAATTGAGACAGGCTTTTCATGTTCATAAAGTACAACAGGCGTTAAACCTAATGGACAGGAGAGATTTGAGCTGTGGGCTCGTCTTGTGCCGGACAGAGGCCACACCTTTTTGCTGTCTTTGCTAATGGAGAGGCAGTGGCTGACTGAATGTTCCCAGGGGAGTGGGCATGATTGCCATCCCCTGGCCTCATCCGGGGGTCAAGATATAAAAAGTCAGTGCTTGGAAGAGTCAGCAGGTCTGATTCATATCCTCTAGGCGGTACTTATGAGGCATTTTTGGCCCATCAAATGGCTCATGATAAAGTACAATAGTGCAATTTGTATTTTTACTGCAGGCCAATTAAGAAGGGGGAGAGAGAGTGATAAGGAAAATGACATGTCCTTGCAAAGCAGGAACAACAGTCATAGCAGCAGGAGAAGGGGAAAAAAAGATCCACAGAGAGGAAACAGCCAGCCACTTAAAGCGGTTAAAGGGGTCAGGCCGCTCATGGGTTGTGGCCCACCCACTGCCAGAACATTCCCTTTTCCTGCTGGTTTTTGGGCAGTGGAGATCTTCAAAAGGGAATAATTGTGTGGTAACATATGTTCATCCAGACATAGATTGGTGAGTTTCAAATCAAATAGTATTTTTTTTTAAATGTCATTTGAAGAAGAAATGTTTCTTGAGATTCTTATCAGAGTGCTCTTAGTCTTGCATTCTCTGGTTTTGTGATTTTTGTCTTCTCACCTATATCTGTTTCTATCCTGCCTTTAGAAAGCCAGAGAAAAGCTTTTGGAAAACTTTTATCATTTGATTATAATTTTTCCAGTTTCACCGAGGACAAGTGTTTGAGTGTAGGTTTATAAAAATTTGCCCTTTCTGTAATGTTGAGGGTGTATTGCCCACACCATGAAATTCTCTTGGGGGCCTGTACTCACCAGGCTGCTTCTTAACTTACTTTTATTTTCTTTAGGTGCCTGGGATTGCCAGAGACTAGAAATAAGAAGAGAGAGTGAGAGGAAGGGAAGGATGCATAAAAGGGGAAATAAATCAGGAATTACTTAATGAAGGAAGAGAGGAAGGAAGGAAAATAGAATTGATGGAAAATGTTAGTAATTTGAACAACCAAGAATAATGCTTGCTACTTAAAATTAATGATAGGTAAGCAACTCATCAATACTGCTGACCACCCATGGGAGGAGAGACAGAGTAGGAAAGCTAGAGTAAATATGTCAAATTTATGAATATCTAAATGCATTTGGTCACTTAGGACATAATGATTGATCCTGAGACAGGGCAAAATGGAGAAGAAAGTTTCTAGGTAATTTGATACCTAAATGCTACTACTGAAAAAAATTTGGGGGCAACAGAAGTAGGAATGGGGTGAAATATCGATTTCCAGCTGGCTATTTAAGAGATTAGATCTGATAGACAGAGTGCCTGAAGAACTATGGATGGAGGTTCCTGACATTGTACAGGAGGCAGTGATCAAGACCATCCCCAAGAAAAAGAAATGCAAAAAGCAAAATGGTTGTCTGAGGAGGCCTTTCAAATAACTAAGAAAAGAAGAGAAGCTAAAGGCAAAGGAGAAAAGGAAAGATATACTCATCTGAATGCAGAGTTCCAAAGAATAGCAAGGAGAGATAAGAAAGCCTTCCTCAGTGATCAATGCAAAGAAATAGAGAAAAACAATAGAATGGGAAAGACTAGAGATATCTTCAAGAAAATGAGAGATAACAAGGGAACATTTCATGCAAAGATGGGCACAATAAAGGATAGAAATTATATGGACCTGGAGAAGGCAATGGCAACCCACTCCAGTACTCTTGCCTGGAGAATCCCATGGACGGAGGAGCCTGGTGGGCTGCCGTCTATGGGGTCGCACAGAGTCGGACACGACTGATGTGACATGGTGGCAGCAGCAGCAGCAGCAGCAGCAAAAGCAGAAGATATTAAGAAGAGGTGGCAAGAATACACAGAAGAACTATACAAAAAAAGATCTTCATGACCCAGATAAGCACCATGGTGTGATCGCTCACCTAGAGCTGGCTGGAGTGCGAAGTCAAGTGCAGGCATCAGTATGAACAAAGCTAGTGGAGGTGATGGAATTCCAATTGAGCTATTTCAGACCCTAAAAGATGATGCTGTTAAAGTGCTACACTCAATACGCCAGCAAATTTGGAAAACTCAGCAGGAGCCACAGGACTGGAAAAGGTCAGTTTTCATTCCAGTGCCAAAGAACGTTCAAACTACCACACAGTTGCATTCATCTCCCATGCTAGCAAAGTAATGCCCAAAATTCTCCAAGACAGGCTTCAACAGTATGTGAACAGTGAACTTCCAGAAGTTTAAGCTGTATTTTGAAAAGGCAGAGGAACCAGAGATCAAACTGCCAACATCTGTTGGATTATCAAAAAAGTAAGAGAATTCCAGAAAAACATCTACTTCTGCTTTATTGACTACACCAAAGCCTTTGACTGTGTGGATCACAACAAACTGTGGAAAATTCTTCAAGAGATGGGAATACCAGACCATCTTACTGCCTCCTGGGAAATGTGTATGCAGGTCATGAAGCAACAGTTAGACCTGGACGTGGAACAACAGACTGGTTACAAATTGGGAAAGGAGTATGTCAAGGCTGTATATTGTCAGCCTGCTTATTTAACTTATATTCAGAGTACATCATGTGAAATGTCAGGCTGGATGAAACACAAGCTGGAAACAAGATTGCCGGGAGAAATATCAATAACCTCAGATATGAAGATGACACCAGTCTTATGGCAGAAAGTGAAGAAGAATTAAAGAGCCTCTTGATGAAAGTGAAAGAAGAGAGAGAAGAAGTTGGCTTAAAACTCAACGTTCAGAAAACAAAGATCATGGCATCTGGTCCCATCACTTTGTGGCAAACAGATGGGGAAACAATGCAATCAGTAACAGTCTTTGTTTTCTTGGGCTCCCAAATCACTGCAGATGGTGACTGCAGCTATGAAATTCAAAGACGCTTGCTCCTTGGAAGAAAAGTTATGACCAGTCTAGACAGCATATTAAAAAGCAGAGACATTACTTTGCCAGCAAAGGTCCATCTAGTTAAAACTGTGGTTTTTCTAATAGTCATGTATGGATGTGAGAGTTGGACCATAAAGAAAGCTGAGCGCCAAAGAATTGATGATTTTGAACTGTGATGCTGGAGAAGACTCTTGAGAGTCCCTTGGACTTCAAGGAGATCAAACCAGTCAATCCTAAAGGGAATCAGTCCTGAATATTCATTGGAAGGACTGATGCTGAAGCTGAAGCTCCAATACTTTGGCCACCTGATGCGAAGAACTGACTCTTTGAAAAAGACCCTGATGCTGGGAAAGATTAAGGGCAGGAGCAGAAGGGGACAACAGAGGATGAGATGGTTGAGTCGGCATCACCGACTCAATGGACATGAGTTTGAGTAATCTCCGGGAGTTGATGATGGACAGGGAAGCCTGGCATGGTGCTGACCATGGGGTCACAAAGAGTCGGACATGACTGAATGATTGAACTGAACTGAACTAAGTTGATGGAATTCCCTGGCTGTTTTCTCACCCTTCTCTTTGTCTTTGCACATTCTGTTTTGACTTCCTATTTTCAAAGACAATTTGAGCTTTATATTTTTACCTGATTATAATAATATAACCCAAGAATCAGCCCTTTTCTTTTCTGTCCCAGGGATCCCAGTTCTGTAGTCTTGGGGCAGATGGTGTGTGTCTGTGTGATATCCCTTTCTGAATTGTGACCCTGGCATCTGTTTGTGTGAACCATGCACAACCCTTGGATTTTTCTGGGTGAAAAAGAGTGACCATCTGAAAAGTGAGAGGGTTGAGCATTAGCTTCATCTCATGATCTGGATCTCATATTATCTACAAAAGTGTATCTTAGAGCTAATTCTACCAAATATGAAAATCTTCTGCAAATAAGCAATTGTTAGCAAGCAGGAAAAAAAAAAAAACGCATAATACATCTAACCTATAAATTCACTGAAGTCCTGTAATTTCTCCTCTGAGGGACTCCAACCAATACTTCCATAAAGAGTTCACTCGACACCCCATTGAATTCTCGAGACAACCTTCTCTCACCCTTAATTTCATCAGTAGGCACCTTGAAGTCTTTAAACTGGTAGCTGGATGCAGGAGTATTTAAGAATCAAGACTCAGGGAACATCCCTGAAAATGTAGCCTCAGGCCACTCTAGTTACTTTTTACTCTGTGTGAAGAGAGGAGGTGTCTCTAAAACATTTTAGCCAATTCACAAATCTGAATTCTACAAATTTCACCAGTGATTGCCCATTTCTAATATCCATTACGCTCATTGACAACCCATTAATTTCCCCTATGAAAATCCATTTCTGAAATTCAGTATGCTAATTAGCAGAACTATTTCTTGTTCATTAGAGACATGGATTACGGAAGGGCTTTTAGTAATCGCCTCTGGAGTGTGGCCTTTCTGATAAGATGCTAGCTGACATCAGGGTGTGTATTCCTGATTAGAACAACTTTCTCCTCCTAGGGTGTAGCCTAAACTATAAAGAACCTTCTCATGCATATCTGTATTATACTAAATTTGCTAAAGTAGTCTATATTTAGTAATTATGGGTATGATAGCTCATGTGTATAAATACAAATCTTTATATTTTATGTTTCTCTGTAGAGTATTAATCATGTGAGTGCCAAAATAATGAATTCCCTTTTGTTTGGATATTTAGGTTGGAGCATCCTTACTTTTACTCACCTGTTTGGTTTCTTCCTTAAAATGAACTCCTAGAACTGGAATTGCTGGGTCAAAGGTATGCATATTTAGATGTAAACTGGTATATATAAAATTGACAAACAACAAGTTCCTACTTTATGGTACAGGGAACTGTATTTAATACCTTGTAATAACCTATAATGGAAAATAATCTAAAAAAGAATGTATATATATTTTCATATATATAAGTACATAAAACTATATATATGTATATATATATAAATAGATAAAACTATATATATATATATATGTATGTATACACACACACACACACACACACACAGAACTGAGGATTTCCAAGGTGGCTCAGTGGTAGAGAATCTGCCTGCCAGTGCTGGAGATGTGGGTTTGATCCCTGGGTCAAGGAGATTCCCTGGAGAAGGAAATAGCAATCCATTCTAGTATTCTTGCCTGGAAGATCCCATGGATAGAGGAACCTGGTGAGCTCCATGGGAGCTCCATGGGATTGCAAAAGTGGGAGTCCATGGGTTGCAAAAGAGTCTGACATGACTTATTGACTAAACAATAGATATATAACTGAATCACTTTGCTGTTCAGCAGAAACCAACACTACATTGTAAACCAACTATACTTCAATTAAAAAGATATGCATGTTTAAATTTTGATACATGTTGCTAACTGCTTTCCAGAATGGTTTATCTTGATTTAGATGGAGGGCATATAAGAATGTGTGTTTTCTTAGGAATCTGTCAATATTTGGTATTGTCAATATTCTTAATCTTTGCCCATCTTTTGGTAATCTCACTCAGCCTCATGGCTTTAAATTCCACTCTATGCTGGTGGTTCTATCTCCAGTTCAGAGATGGAAGAGACCATGGGAATGTACTTCATAGATACAGCTGACTGTTTGACATCCCACTTAGATTCTTACTATTAATATTGGCTCAGATGGTAAAGAATCTGCCTGCAAATGTGGGAGACCTGGGTTCAATCCCTGAGTTGGGAAGATCCCCTGGAGAAGAGAATGGCAACCCACTCCAGTATTCTTGCCTGGAAAATTCCATGGGCAGAGGAGCCTGGTGGGCTACAGTCCATAGGGTCACAGAGTTGGACACAAGTGAGCAACTAATACACACATACACACAAACACACACACATTCATATCTAAGCCTGCTTCATTTGCAGCTTTCCCATCACAGTTAAGTTACTTCATCCTTTCCATTGCCCAAAACTTTGATGCCTCCTTTGCCTCATTGCTCAGACATTCAGGTCCTTGCTATCACATGGTATCACTATCATCTCTCATCTGGATTTGTGCAATAGCCCCGGCAGGTTGTCTTACCTCCAGGAGACTCTAGTATTTGTGTGGAAGTTGGAGTGATTCTGAGAAGTTATGAGAAAACATCACCCCCTAGTCAAGACCCTCCAACGCCATCCCATCTCGTTCTGAGTAAAAGCCTGAATCCTTGCATTGTCCCACAGGGCCTGGGTGAGATTCGCCCCCGCCACGTGTGTCCACTCTTACCCTTGTTTTCTCCCACTCTGGCCACATTGGCCTCGTTGCTTGCAGATCAAGCAGCTCCTGCCTCAGGATTTCACTCCAGTTCAGAGTTCTGCCTGGATCACTACCCTGGCTCACTAGGGAGACCTTCTCTGATGATCATATTAAAATGCCACCTGTCCCACCCTTAGTAGCCTTCATCTCCTTTTCCAGCTTTGTTTTATTTCATTGCATTTCTCTAGTATATTATGCAGCTTATGTATTCATCTTACTGTTTATCTGGACCCAATGGAATGTACATGTCACAGGGATAGAACTTTCTTTTAATGTTTTCTTTATATCTGGATCCCCAGCTCTTAGTGCAATGCTTATCACATAATGGACACTTGACGGACATATTTTTGAGGAAACAAAGGACTGAATCTGATAGGTAAAAAATTAAACCTCATTTTTATTTGCACTTTTGATTACTAGTAGGTGAAATTTTAATAATCTGTCCAGAAGGCCTTTCTGAGCTTAATAATCAGTTTACAATGCATGAGGGAAAAAACTGGTAGTTTGAATGATTATAAATTTAAAACATCTGCATAGAAAAATGTCCCTACCACAAATAGGACTGACAAATAGAAAATACTTGCAATTCATATTTCGGAAGAAAATGGTAATAACCCTAATACACCAAGAGTGCATACGATCAATAAAAATGATGAACTCTATAATAGAAAAATGAAAAACTGTAAATTTTGTACATTTACAAAAGAAATAAACAGAAGGTATCTGAAAAAATGTTTATCATCACTTCACTTTTTCTTAAAAGTATCTTTACTTTTAAATCAGAATTTTCATTTCCTCTTGTTTTCAATATTATCTTCCCTGAATTTAATTTTCAAGAAACTTTCTTATTTTCTCTAACAACTGCAGTGTATTTCCAACTGTTTTTCCCTTAGTAAATAGAGCCCCATATCCTGTCTCTCAGTTTTACAATTGCCTTCCCCCCTCCTTTGTCCTTACTCTCCAAAATACTCTATTATCATGGGCAAAACTCCCCAGAGCTATACTGCAGCTGCCATGCTTTCCTTCACCATCAAGAGAGAATTGGAATGTGAAGACTGATGCCATGCTTGTATATTGAGTAGCAATTCTATTACAAATATTTTGAATCACACAAAATGCGCAGATTTGCTATTTCAACAACGATAAAGACCTGCTCGACTCGCATAGCATTTAATGAGCAAATGTGCCAGGAATGCTGATTGACACTATTTGGCTGTCTGAGTTTCCCAAGATATTTTGCACAAAGTTAGTAAACTTGCACTCTGAGATTATTTTTCTTTTATGCAGGCCAGTTGCAGCACTCTTGTCTCGCTTTGGAATGAGCGTTGTCTTATCCTGAACTATGTTACTCCAAAGACAGGGAGAGATGAAACAGGAGAGAATCGTTAACTGGGAAATGCAGAAGTGGAAATAAGTAGCAAGCAGAATGAGCAGAGACAACAAAGATGGCTTGGAGACTTTGATAATGAGAGTGTCCTCTGGCAGGCACCCACTCTCCACGCTGATGGACCATCCCCAAATTCCCAGAAGACTGTGGTAGACAGAGGAGTACTGCCGCCTCCTGCCCCCATCCATGTCTAATCCCCAGAACCAGTGAACATGATATTTTACATGGCGAAGGGGACTTTGCAGATGTCATCAAATTAAGGATCCTCAGATGGGAAAGTTTATCCTGGATAATCTTAGAGGGCCCAGTGCAATCACAAGGATCTTTTTTAAGTCAAAGAGGAAGACAGGAGAGTCAGAAGCCAAGAAGCAGAGATCAGAGTGATGCGGTTGCTGGCCGGGGGCCACAGGCCAAGGCTTGCGGATGCCTCTGGAAGCTGGAAAGGGCAAGGACACATTCTCCCTTTGAGCTTCTAGAAGGAACACAGCTCAACCAACAACTTGGTGTGAACCCTCTAACACTGTTTCCCACTTCTGATCTCCTGAACTGTAAGACAATACATTTGTATTGTGTCAAGCCAATAAGTTTGTGGCTTGAACAAATTTAGAACAGCTCAGGGGAACCTGCCGAAGGACCTCCCACCTAAACTTCTCCCTATAGTCCGCAAGGAGGAAGTGCATGGTGAGAGATGCCAGTCACAATTGGCTCGTGAAGATCCAAGGATGACGTTTTCTCTATTTTGGGAGCCTGGTTCTGCCTTACGTGGTTAGCTTTTCTTCTTATTTTCTCTTTCGTTTTTAATAAAAGACATTAGAAAAAAAAACACAGAAGATAAGAGAGAGTATAGGTACATAAACATGTTACTTTGTAGGAGAAATCTGTCAGCACTTTTTAACACATTAAAAAAAATATTGAAATATAGTCGCTTTACAATGTTGTGTTTTAGGTATACAGCAAAGTGACTTGTTTATATGTATATATATTCTCTTTTTTACATTCTCTTCCATTGTAGGTTGTTACACGACATTGTGTATAGTTCCCTGTGCTGTACAATAGGTTCCTGTTGCTTATATACTTTATATGTAGTGGTGTGTATCTGTTAACCCTGAACTCCTAATTTACGTGCTTCCATTCCTTTTGGTAACCATAAGTTTGTTTTCTGTGTCTGAGTCTATTTCTGTTTCATAAATAATTTCATTTGTATCATTGTTCTAGATGCCACATACAAGCGATAACGTGTGGTATTTGTCTCTGGCTTACTTCACTTAGTATGACAACCTCTAGGCACATTCCCATTGCTGCAGATGGCATTATTTCATTCTTTGTTACAACTGAGTAATATTCCCTTGTATGTATGTACCACATTGTCTTTATCCATTCCTATGTTGATGGCATGCTGCAGTCCATGGGGTTGCAAAGAGTCAGACACAACTTAGCGACTGAAGCACAACAACAAATATTGATGGACATTTAGGTTGCTCCTATGTCCTGGCTATTGTAAATAGTGTTGCTATGAATATTGGGGTGCATTCCTCTTTTTTAATTATGTTTTTATCCAGATATATGCCCAGGAATAGGATTGTTGGATAATATGGTAGCTCTGTTTTTTTGTTTCTTAAGGAACCTTCATACTGTTCTCCACAGTCTATCAATTTGCATTCCCACTAACACTTTAGGTGGAGAAGGAAATGGCAACCCACTCCAGTACTCTTGCCTGGAGAATCCCATGGAGGGAGGAGCCTGGTAGTCTACAGTCCATAGGGTCGCAAAGAGTCGGACATGACTGAGCGACTTCACTCACTTTTCACTTAACACTGTAGGAGGATTCTCTTTTCTCCACACCCTCTCCAGCATTTATTATTTGTGGACTTTTTGATGATGGCTATTCTGACCAGTGTGAGGTGATACCTCATTGTAATTCTGGTTTGCATTCCTCTAATAATTAGCAATGTTGAGCATCTTTCCATGTGTCCTTTGGCATCTGTATGTCTTTTTTGGAGAAACGTCCTTTGAGATCTTCTGTCCAGTGTTTGATTGGGTTGTCTGTTTTTTTGGCATTGGTCTGTAAGAAATCAAGGAGTGAGAGTTCTCTTCAGAGCTGTCACTCATTCGACTCAGTCCAGGATGGAATGCATGGAAAGGATGGTCAAAGAAATTGACTCCACCCTGGTTGAACATATGGCAGAAATGGACACATGCCTGATGCCCCCCCAGCCCAATCCTGCCTGTGGAAGCCTGGGGTCCAGAACTGCGGTCAGTGGGATAGGCTTCATGGGGCTAGACAAGGCTGGCAAGGTCACCCCTCAGGTCCCTGAGAATGCTGGGCCCAGTGAACTGATATCCATTTGGGACCAGCTGGGGTCTGCCCCTGAACCCATTTCCGGCACCCCTGCAATTTCTGGGCCAGGTGGTCACCCCTGCAAGGTGAGGGTCTTGCAGGCAGGTGACCAGACATTGGTGACCCCCCAGCCCTCCATCCTGCTTGGGCTGGCGCTGGGTTGTCTTGAGGATCTTGCCACAGTGGAAGTTCCCTGTTGGTGTGTAATACAGCATGACCTTTAAGATGCTCAATACCATGGCAGATCTTGGAAACTGAAGCACAGTTGTATGGCCATAGAACTGGGACAGGCTTCCAGCCAGGTGACTGGGCTAAAACCACCATCCAACACTCCTCTCACTGGTTCTTCATCCCTTCTGACATCCTATATCCCATGTCCTATGACTGTGAATCAAGTTCTTGTCAATTCTTCTGGCCAAAAAAAAAAATTTGATTCCTCATGCTTTTATATGACATCATACTCTTGCACTACATTGTTGGGCAGATCATTACATTTAGTCCTGAATAAATTGACTCTCACTGTTTCAAAGATGCTGAGGTTTGACCTAAGGAGGAGAGGGCCTTTTCCTCTCCATGGATGCCCGGGGAAAGTACAGGGAGATTTTATGGCTGCTCTGTGGCTCCCAGGAGCACTGGAGGATGAGCTGCCTCGTTTCCAGAGGGGAATTGAAGAAGGAACAGTGGAAGTAACACTCGGGTGCCTGCAGGGAGGAGGCAGGAAGGGGGTTCCAGGATGAGTTAATGGTCATGGGGTTATTGATAATGTCTGGCCAGAGGCCAGTGAGGCTTATTAGGTTTCCAGAATTGACCCAAGCAGTAGATTTGTCTCAGGATGTCTCAGACACTGGGAAATTGAGGGGGAAGAAAAATAATCTTAGGATTTTCTTTGATTTAAGAAAAAGGCCAGCTGAAATCTTTCTCCTGGATTTGTAACTCATGTTTTCATGACACCAAAAGCTTTTTTAGACTTTTATTTTTTCCTTGATGCAGAAACTTTAGTTCATGGACAAGTCTTTAAGGAAGGAGATATGGAAAAGAAAGGAAGACTTTTCTTGGAAGCTCCCAAGATAGGTTTCTTATCAAAGTGTATAAATGTGTTATTATCATTTTCTTCCTTGGGGAAAACATTATTTATTTGTAGGAGAAAAGGACACATGTGTTGGTTGATGGCTCTGTTACCATGGAAACATAAATTTAAAAAACTAAGAAAAATGTTTTAATACATTAATTTTTAGACCTCTGATACCAACCTGCCGTTCCCTTGAGGTATGACATGGCAAAATGAAGACGGAGCCCTGACCCGGCTCATTGTTGCGATGGTGTCACAGAGGCAAACCTAAAGCCTCCCCATCTCTCTTGCCTCACAAATTGGCCGGAAATGCATTTTAAACACACACTTTCAATGTGAGTAGCTTGCTGTGGGTACATGCAGAAAAATCTTTAGGCTCCATGTAAGCTTTGCAAAGGTTTTGCACATTGCCTGTGGGACTTGGCTGACTAGATACGGAGAGAGAAGTCACTGGCTCTGGCGACAGACCACCGTCAGGATTTCCAAGTGGATGTTTTACTAAGTCCTCTAGATGTTGTAATGAGCTCCGCTCTGCCTTCCTTGTGGGTGTGATATGGTGAAAATTGGGATGGTGTCAAGATATTAAAAAGCTTTATTAAAATAACCCCAGTATTATTCTGTGTTCACATTTAAACCCCACTCCCTTCACTGCATTGGAGAAACTGTGTCCTATGGAAGGGGGAGCCTACGAGACACTGGAGATAAGCATGCACTTTGGAGGCAGGCACGCATGGTTTTCAGTTCTTGCTCTCCCTCTAACTAGCTTGATACATGGGGCAGGTGATGATCTCTTTAAGCCTTGATTTCATCATCTGAAGAAAGGGGAATTCCTGCATTGGGGCTTCCCAGGTGGCTCAGTGGTAAAGAATCCACCTGCCAATGCAGGAGACTTGGGCTCAATCCCTGGGTTGGGAAGATACCCTGGAGAAGGAAATGGCAACCCACTATGCTATACTTGCCTCGGGAATCCAATGGACAGAGGAGCCTGGTGGGCTACAGTCCACAGGGTCACAAAGAGTTGGACATGACTGAGTGACGGAGCAGGCATGCAATTCCTGCATCACTGTGATTTTATATACATTTAAAGAGATAATGCTGTCTGCATAAAATGCTCAGCATCTTTTTGGGTGCTCAGTGAGTCTGTGGTGTAGCATGGCTGTGATTTCAACCATTGCTGGAATATACCAGCTGTGTCAAGTGCTTCATAAGGCTTCACATGGAAGGAGGGTGCTCTCTGTGGGTGCCCAGGGCTTCCCCATTCCTCAGAGAAGACCCCCCCCCAGCCCCGCCAAGCCCCTGCTCATTTATTTATAGCTCTATTGGAAGCTCAACACCATCGCAGTTCACTTTAATGCCAGTGTCAATTTGAAAATATTTCCCTGAATTCTCCTCAATAAATACACTTCTCTCTTTTTTATTTATTCAAGCAATATTTCTTGAGGACCCATCATATGCTGGGCCCTGGACTAGTACTGAGGATAAAATGGATAAAATGGAAATGGCTTCTACTCTCATGGATGTTATTAATGCAGTGTAGTGGGGATGAAAAAAGATCAGTGAACACAGGTGATGTATCCAGGTCTCTGGCAAAGGAGCCTGCAGCTGCTGGAGCGTTCTGCTGGGGCCCTGAACTGGGGTTTGGGAGGGTTGTCTCAGGAGTGGGATCATTTTTAGAGCCATCTCAGAGTTGGTGGTCTATTTTGGGACTCTTCTCACTCTGCCAGTGCTGACCCGATTGCTGGAATTCATTCATTTATGCCTTCGTTCATTCATTCACTCACTCAGTGAGTGAATGATGTGCCTGTTAGTTCCCAGGCTCTGTGCTAAGCATTAGGAAAACCATGGTGAGTAAGACAGACATGGTCCCTTCCTTTAGGAAACTGAGGGGGGTAACAGAAAGTGGGATGGTCCAGAAATAAATAGAAGAACTACCTGGGATGGAAACGTGAAGGGAGCGGTGAGATCATCCAGCAGGTGGACTGCATCTCTCTGGGGAGGGGTTTGGATCTAAGCTGATGCCTGAGGGGAAATGGGATTCAGGTGCGGGGAGAGGGCACCGCAGTGTTCCAGGTGGAGGGAGCAGTAGGGTGTGTGCGCGAAGATCCTGAGGTGAGAGAAAGCCTGGCCCTGGGGGTGATGGACAGAAGGTCAGAGTGGCTGGAGGGTGGAGTCGGAGGCAGGAAGGGACGGGAGGTCTGGAATTTGCTGGAAGCTGCAGGGCAGCCCTGGCCGGAGGGAGGCATTCCTGTCCTTTCTAGGCTTTCAGGCTGGGCGGGCTCAAAACCCCAGGTAGCCCTTCCTGCCCCCACCGCCTCTTTACTCCCTCTCTGGTTTTCAGTTTGGTGGCGAATGAGGGAGGCTTTCTCTAGGAATTTAGGGTTCTCCTTTGTGGGGGATGCTGTGGTGTGTTGCCCATGTGCCCCTCCAGGAATGACAGACTCATTTCCCAAACTGCCAGGTACCACGGACAGAGGTCTCAGCTTTCAGCTTCCTCTGGGGATTTCTAGGGGCTTCCTGGGTGGCTCAGATGGTGAAGAATCTGCCTGCAATGCAGGAGACCCAGGTTCAATGCCTGGGTCGGGAAAATCCCCTGGATAAAGAAATGGCTACTCACTCCAGCATTCTTGCCTGGAGAATCCCATGGACAGAGGAGCCTGGTGGGCTACAGTCCCTGGGGTCGCAAAGAGTGGGACACGACCGAGCAACTAACAGTAGACCACACTAGGCTGTGGAGGGCCACCTTGCCCACTTCCAGGGTCCACAGCCAGACCACCTCACCCTAACCTGAGACACCGCTGAAGTCATCCCAGCTCCAGGGCTCCCTGAGGGATTGGCTGAGCACTTCCTGGGGTCATGTTGTCGCCCAGTGTCCCCCTCCACCCACTCCTGCCTCCTCCCCCATTTCCCTTATACAGGTGGTGATCCAGGGGCGACCCTTAATAGACCTTCTCCCTGAAAGTTGGCTTCCCCCAGAGCCCAACTGAGCACCTTGTGAGAACACTGTACAGATATGTGAACATCACTTAATAGAGACAGACCGATTCCCAGGAAAGCAAGGATTTGGTTATAACCTGGCAGAATTTCCCCTCAAGGAGGAGGATCGTTCAGTCATGAGTGGAGAGCACAGAGGTGCTCAGAAATCTCCCCACCTCAAAATCTTGTCCATGGAAGAGGAAGCCTCAGCCACTCGAAGAAAGGCCTGATTCACACTGCTGTCTCTACTGCGGAGCTAGATTCGGTGATAAGCCATCTTGCAGGGAGGCCACGAAACCCGCGTCTAAGGACAGGTATTCCAGTTCACCAGCCCCCTGCTGGTTACCAGCTGACTTCCTGTGGGTCAGTCTACGGGGAGACTGGGGTGGATTCTGTTGCATTGTGTTTCACGTGGTGGATCAATTTTTGTTGGAATTTAATACTTTGGGATTCTGGTTTTATACATATTGCTCTTTCTTGACTGCCTCTGCGATAGACTTGGGTCCACTCTGTGCAGCAAAGAAATTAGACTCTTTGGAGACAGCCGGCTGACTACTCCCTGGAGGCAGTGCCCTGCATGGTTGGCTGTGCTCTGAATAAGCTAGCTTTCTCCTTTAAACATCCATACCCGTGTTTCTTGATTCTGTTTGGACTGATCCATCCTTTGCCTTGTAGGCTTGAAATTCACCTGGCTGGCTTTTACTAAACTCATGACTGGAAGGCATTTTAAGTATTGTTTATGTGCAGGGGATTTGGCCGTCATAATCTAATGGATCTCTAATTTTGGGAAGGGTTGGTGTAAGAAGCAGTTTGGGCTTCCCTAGCAGTTCAGTGGTAAAGAATCTGCCTGCCAATGCAGGAGACACAGGTTCCATCCCTGGGTGGGGAAGAGCCCCTTGAGAAGGAAGTGGCAAACCACTCCAGTATTCTTGCCTGGGAAATCCCATGGAAAGAGGAGCCTCCTGGGCTATAGTCTGTGAGGTTGCAAAATGTGAGGTCAAAAGAATCTGACATGACTTAAAGAGTAAACAACAGCAAGGGAGCAGTTTAGAGCAGACATTGTATCAGAGTGGTGGGTGGGGGGAGGGGGGGTAAGGGCCAGCTAAATTGGCCTTGAATTTGGAGTCTGCCCTTGAGCAACTGTGTGGCTTGGGAAGCTTCCTTTCCTGCTTTGTGGTTCAACCTCCTCCTAGGTTGTTGGGGAAAGGAAAATGGTTAGAGTGATGCCCGGCACGTGAAAGCTACTATTATTATAGGAAAAAAGGTACCATGGCAATCATTCGTATCACAGCCAGTTTTACGGTGCTCTAGAAGCTTTGCTTCTGGGGTCTTGGATGTTTTTTAAGTAATATAACAAATCAAGCCTCGATGCTCCTGTCCCATCCCAAATAGATTTCCAACATCTCTTATGATGAAAAGCAGTAAAATGGAGCTCTTAATATGTCCCCAGGTCGTAGAATCAGGTCTGACCAAAGAGCTGGAGTGGTGGCGTCTATGATTGTCAGTTGCTGATGGTGGGAAGCGTGCAAACATGGTGAGTCTGTGGTATGTGATGTTCTTTCCATCTCCGTTTCTCCCCAATTGCATTTTTTAAAGTAATGCAGTTAATTTTTGTGAGCGTTTTAAGCCCAAATTAGAGATCTTATATTGTAAACGCTGCAGAAGCTGAGAAAGATCTTGTTAACAAAAGCAAAGTTGCCAAACTCCCAGAAATCAGAATCAGACCCACAGAATTCAAACTTAGATGAAGTCTGTGCCCACCAAATCCATCCTGGGTCATTTCTGCAGGATCAGAGTAAATGCAGGTGCTCGGAGCTGCATGGCACATCCGTGACCATGGTCTCTAATTGCAGCAGCCTTCAGACAGGTCAATGGAGGTGCGATGATCTCGGGGATTTTGTCTTTAAGGTATTTCTCTGCTGTAATATATAATCCCTCAAGGAGGGGCCTTGTCAGTGTCAGCTTCTGTTCCCAACTGTAATGGAATAAAGAACTGGTAAACAGGCGATTCTTTACATCTCTCTCCTTTGTCCTGCATAATGTGGGCCAAATGGATGGGCCCATCTCTGAAGGCGGCAATGGGGGGGTTCTACCCCTAAATGATTCTGGGTTTGCTGTGTGCTGTGATTGGGCTCAGTTGCGTGTGCAGCTGCTCCTAGAGTCTTGCCACACTATAATACTGTGTGCAATAGTCAGAGAGCGGTTTTCCACTTTGCATCTTAAGTCCTACCTTCTCTGCTCACCCTTGAGAGAGCCAAGCACCTTAAATGGGGTGGAGTAGAGCAATCTGAAGAAGTAATTGTGCTGTCTTGAGATGCAGGAGCCCGGGAGGGCGAAGAACTCATTTTCTTGTGTCTGAACATATTAGAAGTCCTCTGCTAAAGTGCAGATGGTCCGGCAGTCAGCAGGGGTTGATAGGAAAACACACAGCATAGGCAGTATGAAGCACAACCCTACTCTCGACATTTCAGGTGTGCGTGAGAATGGACGGGGTTTCTGCCCTCCAACTTTGTAGTGTGTTGCCTGAGCCTCCCCTCGCCCCTCCATCCCCATCCCAGGCTGTTTGTAGATAGACTGGAAGCTCTGACGGATTGCGGTGTTTCCAATAGGGAGAGTGTGGGGAGCCTTGGTCAGGTGGAGCCGTGGTTTGGTGCAGTTTGGGGAGGAATCTCTCCTTAAGCCAGGGACTTCTCCCCTCTCCCTGCCCAGTACCCAGGCCTGCATCACTGTGTGTTCATGCATGGCAACTCTGTGCAGGGATACAGCAGAACCAGGCAGAATGAGCCCCCCGCGTGTGAATGTGTGTCTATGTGTCCCAGCTACTTCCTCCCAATGGGGAGAAGGCGCTCTCTGGACCCCAGCTGGCCTCTCTCCTCAGCATCCTTTCTGTCTCTCAAGGCTGCATTGCACAAATACCTCCTTCTGTTCTGAAATCCATTTACCTCCATTTTCACTTCCTGACCTCCCTCCCTCTAGTTTCCTTTCTTTTCTAATCATTATATAACTCAGGTAGACAAATAGCCCACATGTAAGCTATTATGTAAGTAAAGATGAGAGTCTACTGAAAAGGTCAGCAATTGTGGAGAAATTAACGGGCAAAGCTTCAAGGAGGAGGTGGACCTTGAGCTTCTTTTATTTATTTATTTTTACTTATTTTTACGGTGAAAGTGAAGTCGCTCAGTCATGCCCGACTCTTTGCAACCCCATGGACTGTAGCCTATCAGGCTCCTCCGTCCATGGGATTTTCCAGGCAAGAGTACTGGAGTGGGGTGCCACTTCCTTCTCCAGGGGATCTTCCCGACCCAGGAATCAAACCCGGGTCTCCCACATTGCAGGCAGACGCTTTACCATCTGAGCCACCAGGGGTGAGTCTTATTTTCAAGGTTACCTTCATTTTATTTTTAAAAATTTTAATTTATTCTTTAAAATTGAAATATAGTTTGTTTACAATGCTGTGTTAGGTTCAGGTGTACAGCAAAGTGACTCAGAACATATATATATATATATATATATATATATATATATATATACCCATCTCCTGTAAGATGGGTATAATCATATCTGGCTTCTGCTTTTGTGAGAATGACAAATAAGTGAACAAGCATATAATTAAAATGATATTATGAACCCTGAAGGATGCAAACAGAATAGTGTCAGCGAAGGTTCCTGAGAATGTGGGAATGTCACCAGAGCTCCTGGCACAGGGTGAAGCAAGCTCTTAGTTGATTTTTTCTGAGGGACACTTGCAAGAGGACGGGAGACTTGGGGAAGGGCCGTGGGAGAAAAGCACGTTTGTTGTTAACACGAGGGATTGTTGCAGCAGTGGCCTGTCCTGCTTTCCCATTATGCCATTTTTCTTTGGAAAAAGGTAGGTTCACATATAACTTCAGGAGGAGGAGGAAGAATCTGCTCTGGAGTTTGCTGGTTCACCCTGTGTCCTTGGCCGGCACACTCTCTGTAGTCCCTCAGCCTGCCGTCCACCAGTAGGACACGGTGGCAAGGATGTCCATCAAACATCCCGACCCTGGGAAGAATGCATCTGGCGTGGTGGCGATATTAGTGACACGGTTGCTGGACTTTGGATTCACAGAGTGTTTTCGCTCAAGAGCTCGGAGGAGAGGTGGTCACAGGTTTGTTGTTATTGTATCTTGGGAGAGAAAGAGGAACACCAAGGCATGGAGGTATCTGCTAGAAATGTCACGGCTGGAATCAGTCAGGCCTTTCGTGTGGGTCCTCGTCGCCAGTTCAGGACCTGAAACACCGGGCTGTTTGCTTCAGGTGGATATTTGGATGTCTCCCCCTCCGCCTCTGGCTACTTCTCCTCATCCTGTCCTTTCCAGGCTCGGCCAGCCAGTGCCCTTGGAGGTCTTCTCTGGGCTTGTCAGCTCCCCACCAGGGCTAGACAGGGCTGCACTTTCTTCTTATGATAGAAGACTGCAAAGCAAGATGGAGAGATTTTCTTGGCAGCTGCAGATTTTTAATCATGAAAGTAATTTAATATGAGGTGGTCAGAGGTCAGATATTTTAAAAAGGCCAGTTTCTGGTTTAGCCTCAGCTAAAACCAAGGATGACGAATGGTTCAAAAGGGAGGCAAAATGTATTTCTAGAAGGTTTAGTGACTTAGCAGCAGCAGCAGGGGACCCAGAGTAGGAAGGGGTGAAAGACCATGATTTTCCACTGGATTTCCTTTCTTAAAAATTGAAGCGTAATTTGCAATATTGTGTTAGTTTCAGGTGTACAGCAAATTGAATCAATTATATATGTTGTTAGTCCCTCAGTTGTGTCTGACTCTTTGTGATCCCATATGGACTGTAGCCCATTCATGGAATTCTCCAGGCAAGAAAACTGGAGTGGGTAGCCATTCCCTTCTCTAGGGGATCTTTCCAACCCAGGGTTTGAAGAACCCAGTCTCCTGCATTGCAGGCAGATTCTTTACCATCTGGGCCACCATGGAAGCCTCTTATATATATATATGTGTGTGTGTGTGTGTGTATGTATGTGTATATATATATTATTTTTTAGATTACTTTCCATTATAGATTATTACAAGACACTGAATATAGTTCCTTGTGCTATGCAACAGGTCCTTGTTGTTTATCTGTTTTGTATATAGTAGTGTGTATCTGTTAATCTCAAACTCTTAATTTGTCCCTCTTCCTTTCCCCTTTGGTAATCATAAACTTGTTTTCTCTAAGTCTTTTTCTGCTTTTCACTGGATTTCCAGAGAGACCTTGGGAAAGAGGTGGATGAGTTCCTTGGTCAGAAGTGGGTGTGGCAGATGCCAGAAGACCAATGCAGGGTGCTTGGAGCCTCCGGGGCCTCAGGTGAAAGGTGGAAGGGCCGGGCAGAAGTTCCCTCAGAGGATAATTATTATTTTTGCATTTGGTTAAAAATTGACAAACTAATTGCTGAGCCCATTGTCAGAAAACGGGCAATGCATTAGAGATGATTGTCAGCAATTTCTATTATTCCTAATGAGCCGGACGTGGCCTTCTCTTTTGTCCTTACTGCTTGGAGAGAAGGGAGGGTTTTTCTTCTCACTCTCCCTCAGAGCTGGAGAGGGTCTGCTGCACCCGCCCGCTCTGGGCTTCGGGCAGGATGCTCTCCCTCCCTCGCCACCCGAGCCGGAAGACAGATGATTTGTTTGTCTGATTGCTCGAGTGAGTCCCTCGTTGCCTCTTCATTTTCCACTTTCTCTCCCTTCCAAACCCCCTTCTTACTCCTGGCCAGCTCTCAAGACACCGTTAATTTAAAAACCAAGAAGACAGAATTGGATAGAAAAACAAAACCCAGACTCTTTGGGATGTGAAACGTCACTGAAAGCGAAAGCTTCTAGGGGTTCAATATTTCAGTGGGGCTTGGGAAAGACCAAAATAGTCTTATAAAAAAAAACACATAAAGAGTATTTCCCGCATTCAGGTATCAGAGTAAGTATTTGCACAACGGTGGAATGTCCAGGGTCTTGATTATAGAAGAGAAAAGTATCCGAGAGCCCTTCACTGGGGCATTGCATCCCAGCATTTTCTTCCTGAGCTACCGTAGAAGGAGTCCATGTTTAGAGTCTAGTTCAAAGGCAGCATTTACGAAGCTAAGTCAGACCCCGGGTTTCCCTCTTGGTGAGGGCGTGGCCATCATCTTCCCTCTGTGATGGGGAGCTGGGGCTCCAGGAAGCCTTCCCCTTGCACTCATCCCTTCCATGGTCTTCCATGACTGGGAGGCACGTATCCCTTCTGTTTTTAGCAACAAAATGAGTTCTGGTTCATCTGGTAGAGATGCAGGTCAGGAAGTCCATTTTAGTGGGGCTCTCTGGCTCACTTAAGAAAACCTGTTTCTACAGACTCACAGTTTTAGAAAAACAAACTTATGGTTACCAAAGAGGAAAGCGGGGTGGGGGGGGGAATAGAGTTTTGAGATGAACAGACATATGCTGCTGCTGCTAAGTTGCTTCAGTCGTGTCTGACTCTGTGCGACCCCATAGAGGGCAGCCCACCAGGCTCCCCCGTCCTTGGGATTCTCCAGGCAAGAACACTGGAGTGGGTTGCCATTTCCTTCTCCAGTGCATGAAAGTGAAAAGTGAAAGCGAAGTTGCTCAGTTGTGTCTGACTCTACGTGACCCCATGGACTGCAGCCCACCAGGCTTCTCCGTCCATGGGATTTTCCAGACAAGAGTACTGGAGTGGGGTGCCATTGCCTTCTCCGCATACATATGCTACTATATATAAAATAGGACCTACTAACAAGGACCTACTGTATAGAGGGGGGACTATGTTTAATATCCTATAATGGCCTTTGGTGGAATATATGTGTGTGTATAACTGAATCATTTTGCTGTACACCTAAAACTAACACAACATTGTAAATGACTATACTCCAATAAAATTTTGGGGCTGGTGCACTGGAACGACCCAGAGGGATGGAATGGGGAGGGAGGAGGGAGGAGGGTTCAGGATGGGGAAAACATGTATACCTGTGGCGGATTCATTTTGATATTTGGCAAAACTAATACAATTATGTCAAGTTTAAAAATAAAATAAAATTAAAAATAAATAAATAAACAGTAATACAACTTAAAAAAAAAAGGAAAAAAAAATAAAAGAGTAGGCCATGTGGAAAGATAAATTGGGAGATTGGGACTGACATACACACACTACTATATATAAAACAGGTAATTACTACTAATAAGGACCTGCTGTACAGCACAGGGAACTCTTCTCAATACTCTGTAATGACCTATATGGGAAAAGAATGTAAAAAAGAGTGGATACATATATACGTATAACTGATTCACTTCGCTATACACCGTAAACCAACTGTACTCCAATAAAACAGACACCCGCCATTTCTGTGTTAGTTGCCCACTCTTTGTTAATCACGAGGATCAGAGGAAATGATAAAATAACCCACATGGCTTCCAGGTCAGTTTCCGTGAGTAGATTTCATCTTCCCAGTGTCCTCTGTGATGAATCCTTAATAACTTTGACAAAAATGCTCAATGGTAATTTGCTTTTGTGTTGGTGGTTGGCGCCCAAGGCTGTATGGTATGTGTGGGATTGTAATTACGCCCAGGAATATCACCGACTTTGAATGTTTGGCCACCGCCATGTTGTCCATTTTTGAGACATAGAGACTGGCTGTCATCACTCCTTTCAGAAAGGACTTGGAGACTATTCTTGTTGCTGCCGAAACAAATGTCTGCTAGTTTAGCAGCTTAACGCATCACAGATTTTGTATGCTATAGGGCTGAAGTCCAAAATGGGTCTCACGGGGCAGGATGCAAGTGACAACAGGCCTCCAGAGTTCCTGGAGGCCACTCGGATGCCTTGGACAGGGGCCCCCTTCCATCTTCAAAGCCAACAGTCACGTCACTCCTCCCTCTGCTTCCAGCATGGCAGGTCCTTCTTTGAACAACTCCCCTGCTTCCTTCTTGGAGGGACCCTTGTGATTGCATTGAATCCACCAGATAATCCAGGATAATCTTCCCAACTCAAGTTCCTTGACTTAATTGCATCTGCAGAGTCCCTTTGCCATTTAAGACAACATATTCACAGATTCGAGGGTTTAGGCTGTGGATATTTGCCAATGGAAGGACCAAAAGCGGAGTAGAAAATCTGTTTTTATAAACAAGCAATATCAATACATTTTTGGATTCCTTTTTTCCACCCCCTTTGCTTGAAACAGTTGTTTTCAGCCTCATACAGGGTTGAAAATGGCAAAAACATTAATTGAATTTCTGTTCGACTGTGTTCTTTGCGATTTATTTCATGTGTATGGAATATAGTAGTTTTGTAGGATGAAAAATTTACTTTCTGATCTTCTTCGAAAGGTCAGGTGGCAAAGAGAGCTAGTTTTAAATTCAAGTTACCCACATGGAGCAATTAAGGAGAGATATAAAGTGGTATGGATTTTAAGATGTGACATAGGCCAGATACAAATGGAGAATTGACAAAGACATTAGCTGATTTAGGAAAATTCAAATCCTACCTCTGGGAAAGTACATGGATTCATATATATTTATTATAATACATTAAAAAAAAAAAACGCTCCTCTCTTCTAAACTGTTTTATCATTAAATTTGCAATTTGCGTCTCCTTGCGGCCGGACATAAACACTAACAGCCAGCCTCCGAGGTAAATTCTTGTCCTAGGCCTCTCTTTGCTGTAGTGACTTAGAAACCACTTCAGCAGATGTATTGAAATTCTATAGCAAATTAAAGAATGCTCTGTAATATTCGATCTCTCTCCCCGAACAAACAGACCTGACATGGCCCTCATATCCCTCCTCAGAATAAACCAAAAGGCTCTTTTCTTTCTTTCTTTTTTAATCAAATGAAAGATTCTTTAAATTCTATAATGTTTATAGTTTTCAGAAGTTTCACACACATGATTTCATATAATCCTGTACTAGCCCTTTTTTCCCCCCACACCTGAATTGCTCCTCCTTGCTTCCCTCTCTCCACTGGTAACCACCAGTTTGTTCTTTATTTCTGTGAATTTGCTTCTGTTTTGTTTCATTCACTCCTTTGTTGTATTTTTTTAGATGCCACATTTAAGTGCTATCATATGGTATTTGTCTTTCTTGTCT